>NC_092726.1:22309832-22609832 GCF_047496885.1 Scyliorhinus torazame
GTGTGAATGAGTGACTGAATTTGTGTGTATGTGTGAATGAGCGAGTGAATGTGTGTGTGAATGAGCGAGTGAAGGTGTGTGAATGTGCGAGTGAATGTGTGTGAATGTGTGTGTGAATGAGCGAGTGAAGGTGTGTATGTGTGATTGAGCGAGTGAGTGTGTGTGAATGTGTAAATGTGCGAGTGAATGTGTGAATGAGTGACTGAATTTGTGTGTATGTGTGAATGAGCGAGTGAATGTGTGTGTGAATGAGCGAGTGAAGGTGTGTGAATGTGCGAGTGAATGTGTGTGAATGAGCGAGTGAATGTGTGTGAATGAGCGAGTGAATGTGTGTGTGAATGAGCGAGTGAAGGTGTGTATGTGTGAATGAGCAAGTGAATGTGTGTGTGAGTGAGCGAGTGAATGTGACTGAGCGAGTGAAGGTGTGTGTATGTGTGAATGAGCGAGTGAATGTGACTGAGCGAGTGAAGGTGTGTGTATGTGTGAATGAGCGAGTGAATGTGAATGTGTAAATGTGCGAGTGAATGTGTAAATGAGTGAGTGAATTTGTGTGTATGTGTGAATGAGCGAGTCAATATGTGAATGAGCGAGTGAATGTGTCTGAGCGAGTGAACGTGTGTGTGAGTGAGCGAGTGAAGGTGTGTGTGAATGAGCGAGTGAAGGTGTGTGTGAATGAGCGTGTAAAGGTATGTATGTGTGAATGAGCGGGTGAGTGAGCGATTGAATGTGTGAATGAGCGAGTGAAGGTGTGTGTATGTGTGAATGAGCGAGTGAATGTGTGAATGAGCGAGTGAATGTGTCTGAGCGAGTGAAAGTGTGTGTGAGAGTGCGAGTGAATGTGTGAATGAGCGAGTGAGTGTGTGAGTGAGTGTGAATGAGCGAGTGAATGTGTGTGAATGAGTGAGTGAATGTGTGTGTGAATGAACGTGTGAATGTGTGAATGAGGAAGTGAATGTGTGTGAATCAGCGAGTGAATGTGTGTGAATGAGCGAGTGAATGTGTGTGTGAATGAGCGAGTGAATGTGTGTGTGAATGTGCGAGTGAGTGTGTGTGTGAATGAGTGAGTGAATGTGTGTGTGAATGTGCGAGTGAGTGTGTGTGTGAATGAGCGAGTGAATGTGTGTGTGTGTGACTGAGCGAGTGAATGTCTGTGACTGAGCGACTGAATGTGAATGAGCGAGTGAACGTGTGTGTGACTGAGCGAGTGAATGTGTGTGACTGAGCGAGTGAATGTGTGTGAATGAGCGACTGAATGTGAATGAGCGAGTGAACGTGTGTGTGACTGAGCGAGTGAATGTGTGAGAATGAGCGATTGAATGTGTGAATGAGCGAGTGAATTTGTGTGTATGTGTGAATGAGCGAGTGAATGTGTGTGTGAATGAGCAAGTGAAGGTGTGTGAATGAGCGAGTGAATGTGTGTGAATGAGCGAGTGAATGTGTGTGAATGAGCGAGTGAATGTGTGTGTATGTGTGAATGAGCGAGTGAATGTGTGTGTGAATGAGCGAGTGAATGTATGTGAATGAGCGAGTGAATGTGTGTGTGAATGAGCGAGTGAATGTGTGAATGAGCGAGTGAAGGTGTGTGTGTGTGATTGAGCGAGTGAGTGTGTGTGAATGTGTAAATGTGCGAGTGAATGTGTGAATGAGTGACTGAATTTGTGTGTATGTGTGAATGAGCGAGTGAATGTGTGTGTGAATGAGCGAGTGAAGGTGTGTGAATGTGCGAGTGAATGTGTGTGAATGAGCGAGTGAATGTGTGTGAATGAGCGAGTGAATGTGTGTGAATGAGCGAGTGAATGTGACTGAGCGAGTGAAGGTGTGTGTATGTGTGAATGAGCGAGTGAATGTGACTGAGCGAGTGAAGGTGTGTGTATGTGTGAATGAGCGAGTGAATGTGAATGTGTAAATGTGCGAGTGAATGTGTAAATGAGTGAGTGAATTTGTGTGTATGTGTGAATGAGCGAGTGAATATGTGAATGAGCGAGTGAATGTGTCTGAGCGAGTGAACGTGTGTGTGAGTGAGCGAGTGAAGGTGTGTGTGAATGAGCGAGTGAAGGTGTGTGTGAATGAGCGTGTAAAGGTATGTATGTGTGAATGAGCGGGTGAGTGAGCGATTGAATGTGTGAATGAGCGAGTGAAGGTGTGTGTATGTGTGAATGAGCGAGTGAATGTGTGAATGAGCGAGTGAATGTGTCTGAGCGAGTGAAAGTGTGAGTGAGTGTGTGAGTGAGTGTGAATGAGCGAGTGAATGTGTGTGAATGAGTGAGTGAATGTGTGTGTGAATGAACGTGTGAATGTGTGAATGAGGAAGTGAATGTGTGTGAATGAGCGAGTGAATGTGTGTGAGTGAGCGAGTGAATGTGTGAATGATCGAGTGAAGGTGTGTGTGTGAATGAGCGAGTGAAGGTGTGTCTATGTGTGAATGAGCGAGTGAAGGTGTGTGTATGTGTGACTGAGCGAGTGAAAATGTGTGAAGGAGTGAGTGAATGTGTGAATGAGCGAGTGAATGTGCGTGTGAATGAGCGAGTGAATGTGTGAATGAGCGAGTGAATGTGTGAATGAGCGAGTGAATGTGTGTGTGTGACTGAGCGAGTGAATGTGTGTGTGAATGAGCGAGTGAATGTGTGTGTGGGTGACTGAGCGAGTGAATGTGTGTGACTGAGCGAGTGAATGTGTGTGTGTGACTGAGCGAGTGAATGTGTGTGTGTGTGCGAGTGAGTGTGTGTGTGTGAATGAGCGAGTGAAGGTGTGTGTGTGTGTGAATGAGTGAGTCAATGTGTGTGAGTGAGCAAGTGAAGGCGTGTGTGTGTGTGTGAACAAGTGAGTGAGTGTGTGAATGAGCGAGTGAATGTGTGTGTGAATGTGCGAGTGAGTGTGTGTGTGAATGAGCGAGTGACTGTGTGTGTGAATGAGTGAGTGAATGTGTGTGTGAATGAACGAGTGACTGTGTGTGAATGAGCGAGTGAAGGTGTGTGTGTGTGTGTGTGAAGGTGTGTGTGTGAACAAGTGAGTGAGTGTGTGAATGAGCGAGTGAATGTGTGTGAATGAGCGAGTGAATGTGTGTGTGAATGAGCGAGTGAAGGTGTGTATGTGTGAATGAGCAAGTGAATGTGTGTGTGAGTGAGCGAGTGAATGTGACTGAGCGAGTGAAGGTGTGTGTATGTGTGAATGAGCGAGTGAATGTGAATGTGTAAATGTGCGAGTGAATGTGTAAATGAGTGAGTGAATTTGTGTGTATGTGTGAATGAGCGAGTGAATATGTGAATGAGCGAGTGAATGTGTCTGAGCGAGTGAACGTGTGTGTGAGTGAGCGAGTGAAGGTGTGTGTGAATGAGCGAGTGAAGGTGTGTGTGAATGAGCGTGTAAAGGTATGTATGTGTGAATGAGCGGGTGAGTGAGCGATTGAATGTGTGAATGAGCGAGTGAAGGTGTGTGTATGTGTGAATGAGCGAGTGAATGTGTGAATGAGCGAGTGAATGTGTCTGAGCGAGTGAAAGTGTGTGTGAGTGTGCGAGTGAATGTGTGAATGAGCGAGTGAGTGTGTGAGTGAGTGTGAATGAGCGAGTGAATGTGTGTGAATGAGTGAGTGAATGTGTGTGTGAATGAACGTGTGAATGTGTGAATGAGGAAGTGAATGTGTGTGAATCAGCGAGTGAATGTGTGTGAGTGAGCGTGTGAGTGTGTGTGTGAATGAGCGAGTGAATGTGTGTGTGTGAATGAGCGAGTGAATGTGTGTGTGTGACTGAGTGAGTGAATGTGTGTGTGTGACTGAGCGAGTGAATGTGTGTGTGACTGAGCGAGTGAAGGTGTGTGAATGAGCGAGTGTGAGTGAATGAGCAAGCGAGTGTGTGTGACTGAGCGAGTGAATGTGTGAATGAGCGAGTGAATGTGCGTGTGAATGAGCGAGTGAATGTGTGAATGAGCGAGTGAATGTGTGTGTGCGACTCAGCGAGTGAATGTGTGTGTGAATGAGCGAGTGAATGTGTGTGTGACTGAGCGAGTGAATGTGTGTGTGAATGAGCAAGTGAATGTGTGTGTGTGTGTGTGACTGAGCGAGTGAATGTGTGTGAATGAGCGAATGAATTTGTATGTGTGTGTGTGAATGAGTGAGTCAATGTGTGTGTGAATGAGCGAGTGAATGTGTGTCTGACTGAGCGAGTGAAGGTTTATGAATGAGCGAGTGTGAGTGAATGAGAGAGCGAGTGTGTGTCAATGAGCGAGTGAATGTGTGTGTGACTGAGCGAGTGAAGGTGTGTGAATGAGCGAGTGTGTGAGTAAATGAGCGAGCGAGTGTGTGTGACTGAGCGAGTGTGTGTCAATGAGCGAGTGAATGAGCGAGTGTGTGAGTGAATGAGTGAGCGAGTGTGTGTGTGACTGAGCGAGTGAATGTGTTTGTGAATGAGCGAGTGAAGGTGTGTATGTGTGAATGAGCGAGAGAAAGTGTGTGTGAGTGAGCGAGTGAATGTGAGTGAGCGAGTGAAGGTGTGTGAATGAGCGAGTGAATGTGTGTGAGTGAGCGAGTGAAGGTGTGTGTAAATGTGAATGAGCGAGTAAATGTGTGAATGAGCGAGTGAATGTGCGTGTGAATGAGTGAGTGAATGTGTGAATGAGCGAGTGAATGTGTGTGTGTGACTGAGCGAGTGAATGTGTGTGTGTGACTGAGCGAGTGAATGTGTGTGTGACTGAGCGAGTGAAGGTGTGTGGATGAGCGAGTGTGTGAGTGAATGAGCGAGCGAGTGTGTGTCAATGAGCGAGTGAATGAGCGAGTGTGTGAGTGAATGAGTGAGCGAGTGTGAGTGAATGAGTGAGCGAGTGAATGTGTGTGAATGAGCGAGTGAAGGTGTGTGTGTGAATGAGCGAGTGTGTGAGTGAATGTGTGAATGAGCGAGTGAATGTGTGTGAATGAGTGAGTGAAGGTGTGTGTGTGAATGAGCGAGTGAATGTGTGTGTGAATGAGCGAGTGAATGTGTGACTGAGCGAGTGAATATGTGTGTGTGAATGAGCGAGTGAATGTGTGTGTGACTGAGCGAGTGAAGGTGTGTGAATGAGCGAGTGTGAGTGAATGAGCGAGTGAATGTGTGTGACTGAGCGAGTGTGTGTCAATAAGCGAGTGAATGAGCGAGTGTGTGAGTGAATGAGTGAGCGAGTGTGTGTGTGACTGAGCGAGTGTGTGTGAATGAGCGTGTGAATGAGCGAGTGAATGTGTGTGAATGAGCGAGTGAAAGAGCGACTGAATGTGCGTGTGAATGAGCGAGTGAATGTGTGAATGAGCGTGTGAATGAGCGTGTGAATGAGCGAGTGAATGTGTGTGTGTGAATGAGCGAGTGAATGTGTGTGTGTGACTGAGTGAGTGAATGTGTGTGTGTGACTGAGCGAGTGAATGTGTGTGTGACTGAGCGAGTGAAGGTGTGTGAATGAGCGAGTGTGAGTGAATGAGCAAGCGAGTGTGTGTGACTGAGCGAGTGTGTGTCAATGAGTGAGTGAATGAGTGAGTGTGTGAGTGAATGAGTGAGCGAGTGTGTGTGTGACTGAACGAGTGTGAATGAGCGAGTGAACGTGTGTGTGAATGAGCGAGTGAATGTGTGTGAGAATGAGCGATTGAATGTGTGAATGAGCGAGTGAATGTGTGTGTGAATGAGCGAGTGAATGTGTGTGTGAATGAGCGAGTGAATGTGTGTGTGAATGAGCAAGTGAAGGTGTGTATGTGTGAATGAGCGAGTGAATGTGTGTGAGTGAGCGAGTGAATGTGAGTGAGCGAGTGAAGGTGTGTGTATGTGTGAATGAGCGAGTGAATGTGTAAATGAGTGAGTGAATTTATGTGTATGTGTGAAAGCGAGTGAATATGTGTGTGAATGAGCGAGTGAAGGTGTGTGTGAATGTGTGTGTGAATGAGCGAGTGAATGTGTGTGTGAATGAGCGAGTGAAGGTGTGTGTGAATGAGCGAGTGAAGGTGTGTGTGAATGAGCGTGTGAAGGTGTGTATGTGTGAATGAGCGAGTGAAGGTGTGTATGTGTGAATGAGCGAGTGAATGTGTGAATGAGCGAGTGAATGTGTCTGAGCGAGTGAAGGTGTGTGTGTGAATGAGCGAGTGAATGTGTGTGTGAGTGAGCGAGTGAATGTGTGTGTGTGACTGAGCGAGTGAATGTGTGAATGAGCGAGTGAATGTGTGCATGAATGAGCGAGTGAATGTGTGTGTGTGAATGAGCGAGTGAAGGTGTGTGTGTGAATGAGCGAGTGAATGTGTGTGTGAATGAGCGAGTGAATGTGTGTGTGTGAATGAGCGAGTGAAGGTGTGTGTGTGAATGAGCGAGTAAATGTGTGTGTGTGACTGAGCGAGTGAATGTGTGTGAATGAGCGAGTGAATGTGTGTGTGAATGAGCGAGTGAATGTGTGTGTGAATGAGCGAGTGAATGTGTGTGTGAATGAGCGAGTGAATGTGCGTGTGAACAAGTGAGTGAGTGTGTGAATGAGCGAGTGAATGTGTGTGAATGTGCGAGTGAGTGTGTGTGTGAATGAGCGAGTGAATGTGTGTGTGTGTGAATGAGTGAGTGAGTGTGTGAATGAGCGAGTGAATGTGTGTGAATGAGCGAGTGAATGTGTGAATGAGCGAGTGAATGTGTGTGTGAATGAACGAGTGAATGTGTGTGAATGTGCGAGTGAGTGTGTGTGTGAATGAGCGAGTGAATGTGTGTGTGTGTGAATGAGTGAGTCAATGTGTGTGAATGAGCGAGTGAATGTGTGTGAATGAGCGAGTGAATGTGTGTGTGAATGAGCGAGTGAATGTGTGTGTGTGAACAAGTGAGTGAGTGTGTGAATGAGCGAGTGAATGTGTGTGAATGAGCGAGTGAATGTGTGAATGAGCGAGTGAAGGTGTGTGTATGTGAATGAGCGAGTGAATGTGTGTCAATGTGTAAATGCGAGTGAATGTGTAAATGAGTGAGTGAATTTGTGTGTATGTGAATGAGCGAGTGAAGGTGTGTATGTGTGAATGAGCGTGTGAATGTATGTGTGAATGAGCGAGTGAATGTGTGTGTGTGAACAAGTGAGTATGTGTGTGAATGAGCGAGTGAATGTGTGTGAATGAGCGAGTGAATGTGTGAATGAGCGAGTGAATGTGTGTGTGAATGAACGAGTGAATGTGTGTGAATGAGCGAGTGAATGTGTGAATGAGCGAGTGAACGTGTGTGTGAATGAGCGAGTGAATGTGTGAATGAGCGCGTGAATGTGTGTGAATGAGCGAGTGTGTGAATGAGCGGGTGAATGTGTGTGAATGAGCGAGTCTATGTGTGAGTGAGCGTGTGAATGAGCGTGTGAATGAGCGATTGAACGTGTGTGTGTGAATGAGCGAGTGAACGTGTGTGTGAATGTATGTGTGTGTGAATGAGCGATTGAATGTGTGTGTGGTGAATGTAACTCCAGATCTAAAGTGGTTGGCAGTACCTGCCCTCTGAACAGTCCTGACAATTCGGGAAGGACAACCGTCCAGTGAAACCCACATCCCGTGAAAGAATATCAAAAACCTTACAGCCAATCGAGTACTTCTGCTGCCTTCACTGTTATTACCCCTGTAATTACCAGGGGTAAGCCATGGGGTACGGGCCTCTGGCACGGAGTCAGTCCCTGTTGCTCAGAAGGGAAGGGGGAGAGGAGCAGAGCATTAGTAATTGGGGACTCGATAGTCAGGGGCACAGATAGGAGATTTTGTGGGAGTGAGAGAGACTCACGTTTGGTATGTTGCCTCCCAGGTGCAAGGGTACGTGATGTCTCGGATCGTGTTTTCCGGGTCCTTAAGGGGGAGGGGGAGCAGCCCCAAGTCGTGGTCCACATTGGCACTAACGACATAGGTAGGAAAGGGGACAAGGATGTCAGGCAGGCTTTCAGGGAGCTCGGGTGGAAGCTCAAAACGAGAACAAACAGAGTTGTTATCTCTGGGTTGTTGCCCGTGCCACGTGATAAGGAGATGAGGAATAGGGAGAGAGAGCAATTAAACACATGGCTACAGGGATGGTGCAGGCAGGAGGGATTCAGATTTCTGGATAACTGGGGCTCTTTCTGGGGAAGGTGGGACCTCTACAGACAGGATGGTCTACATCTGAACCCGAGGGGCACAAATATCCTGGGGGGGAGATTTGTTAGTGCTCTTTGGGGGGGTTTAAACTAATGCAGCAGGGGCATGGGAACCTGGATTGTAGTTTTAGGGTACGGGAGATTGAGAGTATAGAGGTCAGGAGCACAGATTTGACTTCGCAGGAGGGGGCCAGTGTTCAGGTAGGTGGTTTGAAGTGTGTCTACTTCAATGCCAGGAGTATACGAAATAAGGTAGGGGAACTGGCAGCATGGGTTGGTACCTAGGACTTCGATGTTGTGGCCATTTCGGAGACATGGATAGAGCAGGGACAGGAATGGTTGTTGCAGGTTCCGGGGTTTAGGTGTTTTAGTAAGCTCAGAGAAGGAGGCAAAAGAGGGGGAGGTGTGGCACTGCTAGTCAAGAACAGTATTACGGTGGCGGAGAGGATGCTAGATGGGGACTCTTCTTCCGAGGTAGTATGGGCTGAGGTTAGAAACAGGAAAGGAGAGGTCACCCTGTTGGGAGTTTTCTATAGGCCTCCAAATCGCTCTAGGGATGTAGAGGAAAGGATGGCGAAGATGATTCTGGATAAGAGCGAAAGTAACAGGGTAGTTATTATGGGAGACTTTAACTTTCCAAATATTGACTGGAAAAGATATAGTTCGAGTACATTAGATGGGTCGTTTTTTGTACAATGTGTGCAGGAGGGTTTCCTGACACAATATGTTGACAGGCCAACAAGAGGCGAGGCCACATTGGATTTGGTTTTGGGTAATGAACCAGGCCAGGTGTTAGATTTGGAAGTAGGTGAGCACTTTGGGGACAGTGACCACAATTCGGTGACGTTTACGTTAGTGATGGAAAGGGATAAGTATACCCCGCAGGGCAAGAGTTATAGCTGGGGGAAGGGCAATTATGATGCCATTAGACATGACTTGGGAGGGGTTGGTTGGAGAAGTAGGCTGCAAGTGTTGGGCACACTGGATATGTGGAGCTTGTTCAAGGAACAGCTACTGCGTGTTCTTGATAAGTACGTACCGGTCAGGCAGGGAGGAAGGCGTCGAGCGAGGGAACCGTGGTTTACCAAGGAAGTGGAATCTCTTGTTAAGAGGAAGAAGGAGGCCTATGTGAAGATGAGGTGTGAAGTTTCAGTTGGGGCGCTTGATAGTTACAAGGTAGCGAGGAAGGATCTAAAGAGAGAGCTAAGACGAGCAAGGACATGAGAAGTATTTGGCAGGTAGGATCAAGGAAAACCCAAAAGCTTTCTATTGGTATGTCAGGAATAAAAGAATGACTAGGGTAAGAGTAGGGCCAGTCAAGGACAGGGATGGGAAGTTGTGTGTGGAGTCTGAAGAGATAGGCGAGATACTAAATGAATATTTTTCGTCAGTATTCACTCAGGAAAAAGATAATGTTGTGGAGAATGCTGAGACCTAGGCTATTAGAATAGATGGCATTGAGGTACGTAGGGAAGAGGTGTTGGCAATTCTGGACAGGCTGAAAATAGATAAGTCCCCGGGGCCTGATGGGATTTATCCTAGGATTCTCTGGGAAGCCAGGGAAGAGATTGCTGAGCCTTTGGCTTTGATTTTTATGTCATCATTGGCTACAGGAATAGTGCCAGAGGACTGGAGGATAGCGAATGTGGTTCCTTTGTTCAAGAAGGGGAGTAGAGACAACCCCGGCAACTATAGACCGGTGAGCCTCACGTCTGTAGTGGGTAAAGTCTTGGAGGGAATTATAAGAGACAAGATTTATAATCATCTAGATAGGAATAATATGATTAGGGATAGTCAGCATGGCTTTGTGAAGGGTAGGTCATGCCTCACAAACCTTATCGAGTTCTTTGAGAAGGTGACTGAACAGGTAGTCCAGGGTAGAGTAGTTGATGTGGTGTATATGGATTTCAGCAAAGCGTTTGATAAGGTTCCCCACGGTAGGCTATTGCAGTAAATACGGAGGCTGGGGATTGAGGGTGATTTAGAGATGTGGATCAGAAATTGGCTAGCTGAAAGAAGACAGAGGGTGGTGGTTGATGGGAAATGTTCAGAATGGAGTTCAGTTACAAGTGGCGTACCACAAGGATCTGTTCTGGGGCCGTTGCTGTTTGTCATTTTTATAAATGACCTAGAGGAGGGCGCAGAAGGGTGGGTGAGTAAATTTGCAGACGACACTAAAGTCGGTGGTGTCGACAGTGCGGAAGGATGTTGCAGGTTACAGAGGGACATAGATAAGCTGCAGAGCTGGGCTGAGAGGTGGCAAATGGAGTTTCATGTAGAGAAGTGTGAGGTGATTCACTTTGGAAGGAATAACAGGAATGCGGAATATTTGGCTAATGGTAAAGTTCTGGGAAGTGTGGATGAGCAGAGGGATCTAGGTGTCCATGTACATAGATCCCTGAAAGTTGCCACCCAGGTTGATAGGGTTGTGAAGAAGGCCTATGGAGTGTTGGCCTTTATTGGTAGAGGGATTGAGTTCCGGAGTCATGAGGTCATGTTGCAGCTGTACAAAACTCTGGTACGGCCGCATTTGGAGTATTGCGTACAGTTCTGGTCACCTCATTATAGGAAGGACGTGGAAGCTTTGGAATGGGTGCAGAGGAGATTTACCAGGATGTTGCCTGGTATGGAGGGAAAATCTGATGAGGAAAGGCTGATGGACTTGAGGTTGTTTTCGTTAGAGAGAAGGTTAAGAGGAGACTTAATAGAGGCATACAAAATGATCAGGGGGTTAGATAGGGTGGACAGTGAGAGCCTTCTCCCGTGGATGGAAATGGCTAGCACGAGGGGACATAGCCTTAAACTGAGGGGTAATAGATATAGGACAGAGGTCAGACGTAGGTTCTTTACGCAAAGAGTAGTGAGGCCGTGGAATGCCCTACCTGCTACAGTAGTGAACTCGCCAACATTGAGGGCATTTAAAAGTTTATTGGATAAGCATATGGATGATAATGGCATAGTGTAGGTTAGATGGCTTTTGTTTTTTGACTTCCCATGTCGGTGCAACATCGTGGGCCGAAGGGCCTGTACTGCGCTGTATCGTTCTATGTTCTAATTCCTATACTCCCCAGGTCCGTGTCTAACCTTGTTCTCTCCAGAAACGTGAGCTTATTGAAGTCTCTGGTGTCGACATCCAAAGTCGGGTCACTCTTAATACCTCGGGATGTTTGACTATTTTAATGTTGCTCTTAAATTTAATTTGCCGTTGATGGCATCTTGAAAGCAGGTGATAATTGGCAACTTAAGAAGGGGTTTTTAAGGACAAGGAGCTTTTGCCAAATCCTTCCCAAACACTGGTTCAGACCCGGCTGGAGTTCTGTGTCCAGCTCTGGGCACAGCACTCTGGGAAGGGCGAGAAGGCTTTGGAGAGAGTACAGAGGAGGTTTACGGGAATGCCACGAGGAACGAGGGACTTGAGTCAGATGGAGGCACCAGAGAAACTGGTCTTGCTCTGCACGAAGCAGAGAAAGTGAAGAGATTATTCATGGTTGGCAGCCACCTCTGGGGCCCCAGTGGAGTGCTGTAATGCAGGGTCAAATCAGGACAACTTGAAAGATCGTATCTTAACGAGGAAAGTTTGGTCAGGATGGACCTGTATCCGGCGGACATGAGAAGAATGCGAGGTCATCTTATTGAGACATAGATCCTGAGGGGACCCTGAATGGATGTCCCCCTCCCTTGCGGGAGAGATTAGAACTAGAGGGGGGGGGGGGCACTGTTTAAAAATAAGGGGTCTCCCGTCTCAAGATGGCGAGGACAAATGTTTTCTCTCAGGAAAAACATGAGAGAGTTTGTGGAACCGTGCTCCCCAGGGAGTGGTGGAGGCAGGGACATTGAATATTTCCAGGGCAGAGGTAATTCTTGACTAACCCGGGAGTCAGAGGGGGTAGACAAACAAGAAAGCGGAGTTGAGTTTACAATGAGATTGGCCATGATGGCGGAGCGGAATGGGTGGTCTACCCCTGGTCCGATGTCCGTATGTCTGTATAATAAATCAAAATGGCGGCATAAGGGAACCAAGTATGATATTGGCCTCTTTGGCAGGGCCTCTGGTTTTAAAAAACAGTCCAATTTTCTTGAAGTCTTTTTATCCCCAGCGGCACTCTTTCCACTTTGTGTTGGAGAGTGAAACGACCATGTCCAGAGAGACGATGGAGAGATGTTATTTAACCAAAGCAAGGCTCTCATTCGGGGGACCTGAACAGAAACTGCTCACAGGAAGAAAAAAACACACCAAAACGCATCCATTTTGTCACAATCTTTTTATTCAAACCCCCCCCCCCCCCAAAAAAAAGCCAAACTCTCAGTGAAGGGCCTGCCCAGGCTTCGGGCCTTCCGGTTTCAAGAATCATCTGACTGGGTAACGGGAAGTCTCGTCGCTTCCTCAGGTGTCTGTGGGGGAGGGTGGAGGTGCCTTGAGGGGGCGAACGGGCCGCGTAAAGGATGGCGTGAGTGTGACGGCCAGGCAGATGGAGCTCAGGGAGGCGCAGGAGAGGCCACAGCCTGAGCGAGACAACAGTCCGAGTGAGTATATTTGAGAATCGAGATCAAAGCGGCAATTGGGTTCCGTGGGGGGAAACGTTGCTCCTTTTGCGAGTTGAAAATATATGAAAAAAACACCATAACTCAGTAAATAATGAAATTCAGCTCCGGAGTCATCGAGCTGGAGGCTGAGTTGCGGACACTGCGACACGACAAGGAGGGAGTTACCTGGACGCTTCTGCAGCGACGAGGCAGAGTCCAGATGACTGTGTTACCTGCCCGTTGCCAGGGTTACAGACATCTTCTCAGGGCTGGCGAGGATCCCTTCCCTCCTGGGTTTCACATTAGGATATTAAAGGAAGTAGCTACAGAGATAGTGGATGTACTGGTAGTAAACTTCCAAGATTCTGGAAAAGACTCAGAAGATTGGGAAACTCAATTCATAAAGGGAGGGAGACAAAAACGGGTAACTAAGACTCCTTCCTAGGGTAGGAGCGTCAAGTACTGGGGGACATAGGTTTAAAGTGCGTGGGGAAAAGTTTAGAACAGATGTGCGAGGCAAGTTTTTTACACAGGGTGGTAAATATATGGGAGGCGCTGCCTGGGGAGGTGGTGGGAGCAGCTACGATAGCGGCATCTAAGGGACATCTAGACAAATATATGAATAGGGCGGGAATGGAAGGATACAGACTCCGTAAGTGCAGACGGTTTTAGTTTAGGCAGGTCCCATGGCTTGGAGGGCCGAAGGGTCTGTTCCTGCGCCGTATTCTTTTATACGCCAGCTAACTTGGCCTCCGTCACTGAGAAAATGATATAAAGGATGTAATAGCAGCTCATTTCAAAATGTATAATATAATTGTATTAGCCAGCCCCTTTCAGGGGCATGTTCTCTGAGGGAGGGGTCATGTGACCCACTAGTCCAATCAGGGCCGGGAGTTATGGGGGGTTCACTGGGATGTGTTGGGACTTGTCCCAGCAGTTGGACCCGCGCGCGAGCTGACGATGGAAAGACCGTTTTAAAGCACTCTGTAAATAGTTGTTTTGAGTTGGGATAAATTGTTGTGTTTTCCAAGCTAACTGGTGGAGCCAATTCTTGAAGTTATTGCAATAATCAAGCAGAGTTGGAGGCCTGGGTAAATGATATGGCGGGGTTCATTAAACTGGAGCAGATAAAGTTTTCCCTGAGAGGATCGGCTCAAGGGTTCACCAGGCGGTGGCAGCCATTTCTCGACTACCTAGGGGAACGTTAGAGGGAAGACAGATGACCAGCAGCAGCAACCCGGGGGGGTGGGGGGGGGGGGGGGGTTAGTTTAGTTTAGGTCAAAGATAATGGGGTTTTGTTACTTGTGTATTGTTTAAAATTTCTGTATTGTTATTGTTGCGTTTGCTTTGTAAGAGGGGAAAAATTGTTGTTTGGGAAAAAATTTTCAATAAAACATTTATAAAAAAAAAATAATCAAGCAGAGTCAGCATAGCTTCAAGAAGGAGAAACCGTGCCTGACAAGTTTATTAGAGTTCTTTGAGGTGGTAACGAGCAGGATAGATGAAGGGAAACCAGTGGATGTAACATATTTGGATTTCCAAAAAGCGTTTGATAAGGTGCTGCACAAAAGCCTGCTTAATGAGAGCCTATGGTGTTGGGGGTAGTATATTAGCATGGATAGAGGATTGGCTAACTGATAGAAGACACAGAGTTGGGACGAGGAGCATTTTCAGGACAGCAATAGTGGTGTTCCACACAGATCAGTGCTGTGGCCACAGTTAATTCCAATACATATTAATGACTTGGACGAGAGAAGTTTTATAAAATTAATTTCCGGGATGTGGCCAAGTTTGGAGATGACACAAAAATGGGTGGGAAGGCAGGTGGTGAGGATGACACAAAGAGGGGGATATAGGCCGGTGAGGTGAGTAGGCAAAACGTGACATTTGAATATCATGGAGGAAACTGTGAAAGAATCAGTGGAATACTTTACCGCAGAGCGCTGTAGAGGCTGGCTCATTAAGTATGTTCAACGCTGAGATAGACAGATTTTTAATCAGTCAGGGAATCTAGGGTTATGGGGTTAAGGCGGGAAAGTAGAGTTGAGGATTATGTCAGATCAGTTGTGATCTCATTGAATGGCAGAGCAGACTTGATGGGCCGAATGGCCTACTTTTTACTCCTGGGTCTTGTACTCTTGACTATCCCCATCCTGACTGTGCTGTGGGCTCCTACCTCACTCAGTGGTCTCTCCCACGGACCGACAAGTACCAGTCGGGAAGGGAGTGTGTAATGTTGAGCGTTTTGTTTCACACAAATAGTTACTTAGCTCCTGCTTGCCGGCGAATAGAGGAGCGAAGTGAGCCGAGAGCCCTGCGCCGTGTGCATTGTGCGATTTGTTTTGTTGGAGGGGGGCGAGTGTGGCCATTTTGTAGCCCAGTGGATTGGCGTGCGAGAGTTCCTGACCACTTCCCTGCCCTCATCCAGGGTTTGATTGATCTGGGTTTGATTATGTTACCCTGGTAACAGATCCATGAACCCGGTGCTTGATTGTTTAAGCCTGTGGGTGGAGCTACGGAGCTCAGAAAATGGAGACGGTTCAGAAAGACTTGAGGCTCCGAGCTGACACCGTGTCTCGTAGGTCCTGTGAGTTCTGAGGTATTTTAAAGTTATGTGAGTAAATCTGTTGTTGATTTAGATAGGATCATCTCTGTGTGGCTCTGAGAGAAATTAGACATCAAGTTAGACAGCAAACTGGTGAAATACATAACACTCCCCTCCTACTAGGAGTATAGGATTTGTGCTTGTTTAAGACCAGAAGACAGAGGAGCAGAATTCGGCCACTCGGCCCATCGAGTCTGCTCCGCCATTCAATCATGGCTGATATTTTCTCATCCCCATTCTCCTGCCTTCTCCCCATAACCCCTGATCCCCTTATTAATCAAGAGCCTATCTATCTCTGTCTTAAAGACACTCAGTGATTTGGCCTCCACAGCCTTCTGCGGCAAAGAGTTCCACAGATTCACCACCCTCTGGCTGAAGAAATTCCCCCTCTTCTCTGTTTTACAGGATCGTCCCTTCAGTCTGAGATTGTGTCCTCTGCTTCTAGTTTTTCCTACGAGTGGAAACATCCTCTCCACGTCCACTCTATCCAGGCCTCGCAGTATCCTGTAAGTTTCAATAAGATCCCCCCTCATCCTTCTATGAGAAGCTCTTCATTCCTGGGATCATTCTTGTGAACCTCCTCTGGACCCTTTCCAAGGCCAGCACATCCTTCCTTAGATATGGGGCCCAAAACTCCTCACAATATTCCAAATGGGGTCTGCCCAGAGCCTTATACAGCCTCAGAAGTACATCCCTGCTCTTGTATTCTAGCCCTCTCGACATGAATGCTAACTTTGCATTTGCCTTCCTAACCGCCAACTGAACCTGCACGTTAACCTGAAGAGAATCGCGAACGAGGCTCTCCCGCCGTTGAATTAAATCGTCTATCTTTAGTGCGAGGGGTGCCAGGCGGTGCGACGTAATGGCAGCTGATGGCTTCGAGGGGTGGGGTGAGGTTTTACTTTTACTGTCACTTTTGGAATCAATGATATTAAATCATATTCTACGTGGTCTACATCTGAACTCCATTTCAGGTCGAGGGGTTTTGACAGGACGGATGAGGCGAGGGTGTTTCGTCTTGTCGGAGAATCGAGAACGAGGGGGTCACTGTTTAAAATAAGGGGTCGCCCTTATCATTCAAACCCCCATCAATCAGTCACGGAAGGAGAATATCGAGGTGACTGAGGCAACGTTGAAAGCTCATTGGTGCGTGTTTGGAAGCAGAGTTTTATTTAATGCTTTTGATATTCGGGCACTTTCGAAATTCAAATCTTTTTGTGAGAGGATACACCTAATTTTAACAACTAAATTGTGGTTGCCAGCAATAATCTTGTAACTTGTACCATTTCTCTGTTTTTGATTCTCAAATACCACAAGGTACAAAATGTTCTGTTCAAAGGTAGGTGGGGTGGAGGGACTAGGAGCAGAGATTTTTTATCGTGGGCGTCGCTGGCTAGGCCCAGCATCCCGAATTGCCCCTTGGGAAGGTGGCGGTGAGCCGCCATCTTGTAGGTACACCCACGGTGCTGTTAGGGAGTTCCCGGGTTTTGACCCAGCGACAGTGAGGGAACAGCCGATGTATTTCCGAGTCAGGGTGGTGAGTGACTTGGAGGGGAACTTGGTGGCAATCCCCAAGGTCGGCCAGTTGGCAGAGACCGTGTGTTTGGAAGGTGCTGTTGAACATCCTGCCCCCCAAATACTGCGAGTCTTTCGGAGGAGATAGCTGATTGGATTGTACAGTCTGAGGTGGCAGGTAAAGTTCAATACAAAGAACGGCGGGGTGACATCTTTCAGGAGGGTGAATGGGAGCGCACGTGTGCTGTATGGAAAAATATAGAACAGAGAGACTTGGGGTTCAGACACAAATCTTCAAGACGTGTGTGTGTGTGTGTTTGATGGGGCTGGAGGACTGAGGTGAGTGACGCATTTTACTCTTGCTTGAATGCCTCAGTGGCGTTTGACTCAAAAGTTAAAACACAGCGAGTGTGAAACGGGCAGAGGAATATTTTTTTAAAAACTTGCCAATCCAATTCTAAGATACAAGTATCCGCGAAAAGTATTCCTTTTGGGCATGTGTCCGGTGGCTCTATGGTTAGAGAGTTTGGATGAGATCTGAAAAGTGCTGGGTTCAAGTCCCAGGCAGGGCCTTAGACGTAGCCTGAGATAGGACAGGATAGATTAATTAATTAATTTAATGGTGGGGTTAGAGAACTCAGTGCTTAGTAAGATCAAGTGTAAACTCAATGATAGCTGTGAGAGCACCACCGGAGGCTGCCCGTTTTACTGAAGGCCAGAGCAAAAATCTCGCCAAAAAACAGTAAGAGGAACTGTTCCCCTCCTGGGATTCGAACCCAGTCTGATCGTGCCGACGTGAAGCAATCACTCTATTATTCTGCCACCAAAGCGTTCACACTTAGAGCCTTTCGGAACTTAACCTTATCCTTTCGAGCAGTACAGCGGTATTTTCACAAGACAAATATACCCGGAGAGACTCACACTCCTGCAGGAGGCTATGGTCAGAGGGATAGAACACTTGAGCTGTTTAAAAGGAGTCATCCTCCCAGAGGTGATGGTTCAAATCTTGCTTCAGGCCACGGGTGGCCCACTCCCTGTTTTACTTTCCAATGATGATCCCTGCAAATTAATTTAATTAGAATTTCAATTAAGTAGATCGTTAAAAGAACTGCAATTAGCCGCTCAAAAATCCCACTCTTCAATCTCTTTGTGAATTGACATTCGCGAGGGACTGAAACACGGTTCTTTTCTATCTAATTTATTGGGCAGTCATTGTCCATGGCTGGAGATTGAGATTGCTGTCTCTCTCTCTCTCCTGTGCCATGGCTCATTGTAGTATTGCTTGGGGTGGGGAATCTCTCATTAGCTCCAAGTCATTGCCCAGTGCATTCTCCTTCATTTCCACACGGACGAAAGGAGGCCATTCTGCACTTGTTTTCCCAAGACACAGGGAGGTCCATCCCGGGCGGCTGCAGAGCAAGGCTCTCCACTCTCACCACCACCTACTCCACTCTATCCCCAGAGTTTACTGCCCTCGATTGTCCATCCAATTTCCCTTTGAAACCAAGCATCGTCTGCTTCCGCCATTTTCATGGGAAGCAAGTTTCTCCTCATTGCCATTCGCCCTGGCTAAAACATTCTCCCTCACATCTCCCCGCTTATATCTCTCACCCTTAACTCTGTGTCCCCCCCCCCCCCCTCCCGGGTCCTGTACCAATAACTAAGGGGAACAGTTTCTCTTTGTCGACCTTATCTAAACCCGTCACCATCTTGTTCCTCCTTCGCTGCGAGGAGACCAACCCTTGCTTCTCCAACCTCGCGCCTTGGAGCTAAAATCCCCCTCATCCCCAGAACCATTCTGGTAAATCTCCCTCTGCACCATCGCCAGGACCCTCTCACATCCCCCTCCGTACCCTCTCCAGTACCCTCGTACCCTAAAGTGTGATGACCAGAATTGGGCACAACACTCCAGTTGGGGCCTAATCAGAGCTTTGCACAAGGGTCAGCCTAACTTTGGTACTCAGTGCCTCTTTCTGAAGCCCAAGATCCCATAGCCTTTGCTCGTCACTCTCTCAATGTCAGGAAGCACACATACCCGCCTTGGTCCCTCTGTCGCTGGGCACCCCTCAGAGCAGTAAGGGCCAACCTCTGTTTGCCCAAGTACCTGGCTGTACCTCAATGCTAACTTCTTCTGCATCATACACAAGGACACCGAGAGATTCCCTCCTTACTGAAGCACTCTGCAGGCTCCATTTAAATAATATTCTGTTTTTCCATTCTTCCTGCCAAAATGGAGAACCATACATTTTCCCACAATGACATCCACCTGCCAAATGTTTGCCAACTCACTTCATCCAAATCCCCTTTGCAGTTTGTCTCCTCCTCACAACTTGCGTGCTGAAGTATCTTTGCTTTGTCAGTAAATATGGCTGCACTAGACGTCCCCTACATCAAATGAATTGGTGTCAATGGTAAATAACTTGTGCAGTCAACTTTTTATGTGGCACCTGATTGAATGCCTTGAGAAATCCAAATATACTGCATCTACTGGTTCCCCTGTATCCATCCTGCTTGTTATATCCTCAAAAGACTCGAATAAATTTGTCGAACACCATTTCTGTTTCACAAAACCAGGCTGACTCTACCTGATTGTATGACGGGGTTTTTCAACATTCTGCTACTGCCTCTGCAAACACTCACTCTTTTCTCCATCGTGAAGGTATCCTCCACCATGTAACCGTGCGGCGAATACTACGGGGAAATCTCACAATCCATCACAATTACAAGACACCAGACCAAAAAGGCTTGTAATCAAATGTGATTTATTCTAGTCAGCTTCCTCCTAGAGCCATCCAATCTGCTTCACACAACGTGACATTGAGAAGTGGCTGAAGACACACCGATAATACTCGAGATTGTGAACTGTTCCATATTCGCTTTGACCTGGAGACAAGACGAGATCATTTCATCAAACCGGAATGAAAAACAGTCCTTGTTTTTTTTTGTCGCCTGTCGACTCGGTCGCTGAGAGTCGGCTTTCAACAGAGGTGTAACCCTCGAGGAACCTGAACTGACAGGTGTTTGTAAGTGGGCTTTCTCACCCGTCTTCGCCCTGACAGAGTGGAGCAAACTGAGGACGAGAGGTGATGATCCCTCACATCTGCTGAGGTGGCAGAATCTCGTCTCCTGGTTACAATGAAATGTTAGTCTACGCAGTTTAAAAAAAAACACAAAGCATGCAATCACACGTCTTAAAAATGGGGGGGGGGGGGGGGCTCGATACAAAATGAAGACACGTCAAAACATGCATCGTAGTGTCTCTGGCAGCATGGCCGCCCTCTTTGAGTCAGTTTAGACGTTCCAAAGGTCGTGTGCCTCTGATTCTTCACCGCCCCTCTCTCCAAATAAAATGCTACAGACCCAATGAGCTAAAATACACAAGACTATGGCTAACTGCCCCATTTGGTTCTGGGAAGGGGCTCGGTGTAGCCCACACCAGCTGCACCACTCCCTCCTTGCGATCAGCCATGTATCATCCCTCAGCCGAGCACATTTGCCACCTTGGTTCGACGCTCTCCCACTTCCAGGTGTAGGTTGTCTGAGCCTCGGCAGATTTCCTCCCGTGGTGCCGACATTTATATTCCTCAGCGAGAGGGAGGGAGAGAGAAAAGAAAAAAGTACTTGGACAAATCGATGCCCTTCGGTTGACTACAGGCCAGAAACACAGCCAAAGGTGTGTCTCTTCACATGCCCATACTGGCAGTGCAACGGCTAGTCCCGTAGAGAGATCATGATCGGCTCCGGTCTTTATGGTTCCCCACGATCATCTTACTGTAGAGTTTCTGTTGCTCCTCTTTGTAGGTGTCCTTCACCTTCTGCCTCTTCAGACCGCCGTCCCTGCAAGGCACAGACACAGCAGATTAGAGCTGGACACTGGGCACACTCTCGCCAGGAGAGTCCGACAGCTCCCGGGGATAAAACACATAATCCGCAGCTCGTACCTGGATACCGACAAGAGAACCGGGCGCTATTCTAACCACCACCCCCCAATCTCTCCGTCAGAACCATGTTCGCTCCTTACCCGCACACTGCTCCTGCTTCAGAACACAGCTTGGCGACATTAAACAGGAAACCAAAGCAAGGCCAGCAACTCCCACTCAAGAGGTCCGACCTGCTGTCAGTTCTCCTTGCTGTGAGCAACCACTTTTATGGAGGCCAATGACCGACAAACGGTTCTGTCCAGTTACTAAGGGTGAGGATTCTGGCCTCTGCTGGCACTGATTCCTCCGCAGTTCGGCGGAGAACCTCTTTCTTGCTCACGCATTACTTCTGCCACAGAAGGTCCGGAACCATCAGACCCCAGTACATTTCATTCATCTAAAAATACTCTCCCAGACAATGCCCATAATCTTCCTTCTGTGATGAATGTAGGAATTTCGGATATATTGTACTATTTGGTGCAGTAAGGGTTAAAAGCCTGGATTAGTGTACAACTGCTGCGGTCATGTTTTTACAAATCCTGGTTTGTATGACAGCGAGACATTCTGGGAGCCAGGGGTGCAATTAAAGCATTGTAAAACTTTGGGCTGATGGATTTTTGTTTGGATTCAGAGGCTTCCCTGTAGAGTAGTTAATTGGAGGCATTGTGCTCAGTTAGTACGATGATGTAGCTAATGAGTGGAGCTGGAGTACCAGGCATTCTAGCAGAGCAGCAGAGAGGAGTCAAACCATGAAGACAGTTTCTGAAGACCTTAGCTCGAGATCCTGCATGGTTCTGAAAGGATTCAGGTCTATCTCTTAAAACCGTCTCAAAGAACATCTCTTAAGCAAGTATGCCTAGGTCTGCTAACTGTATTTAAAGTGGATCGAGAGCTGAGATGGTTGTGTTTGAATGGAAGTAAAGATTGCAGTTAAGGGTTACTGTGGCACCACTGATTAGCATTGTCCAAGGGGTAATTGTCAGGTACTTTCTTGTGCAATGTTAAAAATATTTTAATACTGTATTAGTAATAGTTTGTTTTAATATACGTTACCCCTATTTCTTTGAGCAATCACTGCTGGAGCGAGGTATCCTTCCCTCACAGTCTTACAAAATTAAAATTAAATATTATAGCCACTGCTGGGGTCTGATCCAGGATCGTAATCCCTTCTTTCAGCTGCAGGCCTCCGAATAAGGCCGCTAAAAGATGCCTGTTACTGGGGGCAGGCAATGTTAAAGCCGCGAGGAGCTGCCAGGCTGCTGGCCTGCTTCTTACACAGCCTCTGAAATTCAATGTCATGCACGCTTGGGTCACTCAGCATAATCCCCTTTGGAGACAATTGATGAATGTGGAGACAGGTCATCGGTGTGGTGTCTCCTCGGGGTGGTGGGGGTGGGGGGGACATAACAAGACCGGATGATCCGGGATCACAAACTGGAAGAAAGGCACTTACCACAGTAAATCTACAAGGCCCCCTTGCCGAGCAATTGCAGCTTTCACACGGTTCGCAAACTGCACCGCGTCTTCGTCCTCCTGTACGACACAAAGAAAGTTCTTCAGTCGGTGCTGTTCTACCAAGCCACTCACCGAGTTACTCTGCAATCATCGCCTCATCTATCAACATCTGCGGGATCTTGCTGCGTGCAAATTGGCTGCGGTGTTTCCTCCATTACAACAGTGGCGACACTTTGCGTGTACTTCACTGGGTGCAGAGCACAGCTTGGGGGGGGGCAAAAGGCATCAAAGACCGTCACAAATGAGTTAGGCTGGGCAGAATGAAGCTTAGGGACTTATTAAAGTCTGTTCCCCTTTGCAGCACTCTCCAGCTTGATCCTCCCGCCTGCACTGAAGTCTACGGACTCTTCCCCTTCCTCTTGCGCCCCGTGCCGCGCTCAAAAGTCGAGTGGAATAGGGTACAGGCTTACCTCCCGTGTCACTGGCGGTAGATACCACACGCTGCAGACGACGGCCCAGCTCGTCATCATCCTCAGGAGGTAGTTCACCATCCCATACTTGCTGCTGTTCCAAAAGGCCTCTCCAAACCTCGGATCGTACTGGACAACACAGGGGCCAAAGTGACAGCGTCACAGACTGGACACAATCAGTTGAACCGGTCACCCTTTCAAGCCGCAGAATAAAACGCACTCAAGTCAAAAACAGGAGCTGGGGTCGGCCTGGATCACAGGCCGATGAGGTGCAGAAACGTTAACTCTCTGGGTGCCATTTGGGCGAGGGAGCTTTAGAGGAAGAATCCTGTCATCTCGTGGCTGCAATAAATAACTGCACGCACCTCACCTTTTCTCCTGGCTTGTCGAAGCTCAAGAAGCAGACCTGAGTGAAATGGATCAATCCAGAAATAATCCCGCTGGTCTCCTATTCTTTTCAAAGCCCTCTAATCTCGGTCTGCTTCAAATGTTTATACGCACTTCCCTTCCAAGATCCCCACCATTCACCGTGACAAAATGTTCTGTGCCCCAGCAATCCTGAGGAGATTTGACCTAACTCCCCTCCTCATTTTCACCGACAGTTTAAAATGGATAATTTCCCGGTCACTGACGCCTGCCATTTGCTACTCACCCCGATATTTGCCCATATTCGCAGGGACCACAAGCGACAGATTGTGGCGCAGCACAGCGCCTAGTGGGTGCCCAGTTTTTGAGCTGCCACATCTGTTCTGGGTCCTGCCCATTGAGGGCAGGGGTAGCGTCAGAATGAGACACCAGAGGGACTGTGCCTCTTGGCGTGACTGTTTGTGGGTCAAGTAGGTTTTGTCCCTTGCGTTGTTAGTTCTGCACCCCACTTGCTGCCGGCCCAGTTTGGAATAGATATCCGTCGGCAGTCAGCCTGCTCCGGCATCAGTGCCGATACTGAGCCACTCCTCGTGAGGGAGCTGGACAGACTAGTGCCCCAATATCGTTCCTCATTACCCCTGCACTCCATCGATAGATGATTGCGGTTTTTTTATACGCCGTTACCAACCTGCACTCCCAATTTCAGGGAACTATGTATACATGCTGAAATTTGCCTTACCTTGATGGCGACTGGGTACACAGTAGCTCCAATTTCAAAGCTTCCCTTCTTAAACATCATCACGGAGGTGTTATTGATGCATGTTCCTGTAGAGAGAGGCACAGTCAGACGCCAGATGAGCAAAACGACCTTCACCGCCTCTCAATGCTTTTATCGTAGGGATGTTGCCCACTGCAGGTTTCCGCTTCTTCACTTACCCCGGGGAACATCCGCTGCTTGAAGCTACATTTCTTATCTCAGCGGGCTACCTCTGAATGGAGGGTCCTAGCGTTACGTTAGAAACCGGGAAGGTTGGGAAAGAGGGGGAAAGCGGGGGGGGGGGGGGGGGGAAGCAACCCAATCTGAATCAGCGATGGATGGGGTAATTTTCGAACCGGAGGACGTTGCACCAACATCTCCCCGGTTCTGTCCTTGCAAAACAATGTCTAACTTAGCCTCTTGCTGCTCGGTATGACTTTCTCACACTATCGGCCATTGTGTCCTAGTCCCACTTCTGCTTTTTCCCTGGGGGGGGCTGTGCAAACCATTTTAAGTTTCGATTCAAACCTCTTTTTGAAAGTTCCTGAATCTGCGTCCCTCACTCTTTTAGGCAGTGCATTACAAGCCACAACAGTCGCTGACTCAGCTGGAAAAACATTGCTTCTTTCGCAAACTATCTTAAAGCCATGACCTCTGGCGTTACGTTTCTCGGGAAAACGGTTTCTCCCTGTCCACTCTATCAGTACCTCACAGCGGAGGCCTCAACCCAATCACCCTTTCAGAGTTCTGCTCCAAGGAGAGGGATCGCAGCTTCACCAACCTCTCCTCGGAACTGAATTCCCTCCGGCTCCGCACGGAATGGAGGGCAGCACTCCCAGAAGAACTGACGATTCCAGTGCACCGCCTCGCGTTTGGAGTGACTCATGTCTCTTCCTCTTGCTCTCATCACTTCCCTTCCTCCATTTGTGTCTCAACCTTCCCTCCTTCCACCCCCGAGTTAAAGTTCCTTCCACAGTCCTGTGTTACCCTTGCAGCTCTGACCTTGGTCCCAGCTGGGTTCAAAGTTCAAGCCCTCACGGTGATCGTCACTCAGCCGCACATTCATTTTCCGGAGCTGTCCGTCGGACGGGGAACGCTAACAGGTTAGAAAGGAAGAACTGGAAAGAGCGCGGATCATTCGCAAAATGAAACGGTCAAAGAAATAGTGACGTCGCCTGTGGATGAGTAAATAAAAATCAGGGTCGAGATAGGACCTTGAGGGGATAGAACGGTCTGCCTCTGTGCCGGGAACTCAATGCAGTTCTCTGCTCGGAGCAGACTGCTTTCAGTAGGTACAAAGCTGAACGCAAGAGATGTAGAATGGAGGAAAGATACTTCGTTACAAGGAGAGTTGAGAATTCAGTTCCACGGTAATTATAATAATCTTTATTATTGTCACAAGTCGGCTCACATGAACCCTGCAATGAAGTTACTGTGAAAATCCCCTCGTCGCCACATTCCGGCGCCTGTTCGGGTCACAGAGGGAGAATTCAGAATGTCCAATTCACCCAACAGCACGTCTTTCGGGGCTTGTGGGAGGAAACCGGAGCACCCGGAGGAAACCCACTACCTTAGCACAGGTTACAATGCTTCCAGGGTTTTGTAGTGAGTCAGGGTCTTCATACCTCGCTGCTACCAGGGTCCATTAGACCCAGCGCTGCTACCAGGGTCCATTAGACCCAGCGCTGCTACCAGGGTCCATTAGACCCAGCGCTGCTACCAGGGTCCATTAGACCCAGCGCTGCTACCAGGGTCCATTAGACCCAGCGCTGCTACCAGGGTCCATTAGACCCAGCGCTGCTACCAGGGTCCATTAGACCCAGCGCTGCTACCAGGGTCCATTAGACCCAGCGCTGCTACCAGGGTCCATTAGACCCAGCGCTGCTACCAGGGTCCATTAGACCCAGCGCTGCTACCAGGGTCCATTAGACCCAGCGCTGCTACCAGGGTCCATTAGACCCAGCGCTGCTACCAGGGTCCATTAGACCCAGCGCTGCTACCAGGGTCCATTAGACCCAGCGCTGCTACCAGGGTCCATTAGACCCAGCGCTGCTACCAGGGTCCATTAGACCCAGCGCTGCTACCAGGGTCCATTAGACCCAGCGCTGCTACCAGGGTCCATTAGACCCAGCGCTGCTACCAGGGTCCATTAGACCCAGCGGTGCTACCAGGGTCCATTAGACCCAGCGCTGCTACCAGGGTCCATTAGACCCAGCGCTGCTACCAGGGTCCATTAGACCCAGCGCTGCTACCAGGGTCCATTAGACCCAGCGCTGCTACCAGGGTCCATTAGACCCAGCGCTGCTACCAGGGTCCATTAGACCCAGCGCTGCTACCAGGGTCCATTAGACCCAGCGCTGCTACCAGGGTCCATTAGACCCAGCGCTGCTACCAGGGTCCATTAGACCCAGCGCTGCTACCAGGGTCCATTAGACCCAGCGCTGCTACCAGGGTCCATTAGACCCAGCGCTGCTACCAGGGTCCATTAGACCCAGCGCTGCTACCGGGGTCCATTAGACCCAGCGCTGCTACCAGGGTCCATTAGACCCAGCGCTGCTACCAGGGTCCATTAGACCCAGCGCTGCTACCGGGGTCCATTAGACCCAGCGCTGCTACCGGGGTCCATTAGACCCAGCGCTGCTACCAGGGTCCATTAGACCCAGCGCTGCTACCAGGGTCCATTAGACCCAGCGCTGCTACCAGGGTCCATTAGACCCAGCGCTGCTACCAGGGTCCATTAGACCCAGCGCTGCTACCAGGGTCCATTAGACCCAGCGCTGCTACCGGGGTCCATTAGACCCAGCGCTGCTACCAGGGTCCATTAGACCCAGCGCTGCTACCAGGGTCCATTAGACCCAGCGCTGCTACCAGGGTCCATTAGACCCAGCGCTGCTCCAAGCTGAACTGCTCTTACCATTGAACGGGAATGAAATCTGGGGCCTCCCGATCTCGGTAGCTCAAGCTGCGGGGGTTCCCCACCCCACTGAGGAGCCCAACTATCCAAGCTCGTGTTCTCTTTGCAGAATGAGGCCCGTCCCATGTCAGCCGATAACTGGAGGACGGCAGAGACCATTCAATGCCCAGACACTTACCCTCGGGGAAGATCAGAATCGGAAGCTTCGCCTGGTCTCTGACATGTTCACTCAGCCTATAAAAGATCAACAGGAGCAGGGTTAACCAAGTCAAACAACCCACGGGCAAATATAGACATCCTCTTTGCTTTCTGAGGTGCCCTTTAAGCATTCATCTTATTTGTGCTTGGGATGTGGGTGTCGCTGGCTAGACCAGCATTTATTACCCATCCCTAATTGCCCCTTGAGGTGGTGGTGAGCCGCTGCAGTCCGTGTGGTGTAGGTACACCCACTATGCTGTTAGGGATCGAGTTCCAGGATTTTGACCCAGCAACAGTGAAGGAACGGCCGATATATTTCCAAGTTGGGATGGTGAGTGACTCGGAGGGGAACCTCCAGGTGGTGGGGTTCCCAGGTATCTGCTGCCCTTGTCCTTCTAGATGGTAGAGGTTGTGGGTTTGGAAGGTGCTGCCGAAGGAGCCTTGGTGAGTTGCTGCAGTGCATCTTGTACAGGCGGCTGCCACTATGCGCTGTCGATTCAGGGATGTTTAAGATGTTGGATGGCGCGCCAATCGACCACGTCGCTAAGTCTTTGATAGCGTCGAGCTTCCCGGCTCTTGTCAGAGTTGCAGCCACCCAGGTAATGACTCATCAGATCCTAGAAGCATTCAAAGGAAAGCAAACTTTGTTGTCTGCCTCCCCCACCTCCCATATTACTGACGATTCTGTCCTGCGCCAATCATTGTTTCCCGACAACCTGCTGATAAGGCAGCAGGTGAATCGAGAGGACCACAGAATTACCAAACCCTTGATGTCGCACGTCCTTTTATCTCATCTCACCTTCTTGCGACCAGATTGCGGTCCTTGACCTCTGATCTCTCGAACCAGATATGAGGACAAGCCTTGACCATGGCCCTTTGAATTACTCCCATCAGTCCGCCATGAATCTGACCGACCTACGGAAAAATGCAAACACACACACGGTTAGACCCGTTCTTGACACATCAGTTGGCAGTCTAGTGGAGTAACTATGGGGCTGCTTTTCCCTCTCATCCGCCGCAGTCTGAGTGACGGTGAACAGACGGCATTGATACCTCCTCCATTCTCGATTGGTTTCTAATACTGGGACAGGGGCAAAGAGGACGGGAATCAGAGCTTGATCGCTCAAAGAGTGTTCACAATTATATTTATTCTGTGCCCCACCACATCCCGAGGCCTTTCATGGAATTCCTTGGCTTGAGGGAAGGAAAAGCAGCAGCTTTGAACGTCCCAAAAACTATAAAAAGCTTCAAAAGGCAGCCGGGACAGGAAAGGGATTAAGAAAAGTGCTGAGAGAGCGGGGTCCATTCACCGAAAATGCGGCAAACCTTTTTCTTTGGCCCAATTTTTAGAATGCGCTCTTGCGCGCGAGATTGCGGCTCTGGATTCTGCGCTTAACCGATCTTAATCCCGCCTCATTTTCAAATCGAAGTACGTTAGGGCGAGTAGTTGTGCCGTTTGAGTGAACAACAACCAAAGCTTCCCTTTCTGAGCATGATTCAACCACCGGTCAAATACTGTGGCTAAAGGACAGCCTGCAAATTGATCTCGTCCGCACCCCTCATTCCTGCCTCGATGTCAATGTCACATTCAGTGTGCAGAAGTCTGACGTGGTTCACTTTGGAAAGACGGATATGGAAGGATAGTTAACTGAGTGGCAGGGATCGGAACAGTGTATGAGCACAGAGGCTTTGCTCACCACAGACACTGGTCCTTAAAGGTGACAGGGTTACTTGGGATTGCAACTAGAGTAGTGAAATGTATAAAGGCTAATAGATCGGGCTAAAACTTTACAAATCGCTGGTTAGGCCTCAGCTGGGGAATGTGGACAGCACTGTTGCTTCACCACTCCAGGGTCCCGGGTTCGATTCCCGGCTTGGGTCACTGTCTGTGCAGAGTCTGCACGTCCTCCCCGTGTGTGCGTGGGTTTCCTCCGGGTGCTCCGGTTTCCTCCCACAGTCCAAAGATGTGCGGGTTAGGTGGATTGGTCACGCCTTAGTGTCCAAATAAAGGGTTGGGTGGGGTTACTGGGATGGGCTGGAGGTGTGGGCTTGGGTAGGGTGCTCTTTCCAAGGGCCGGTGCAGACTCGACGGGCCGAGTGGCCTCCTTCTGCCCTGTGGATTCCGTGATTTTGGGCCCCACGCTTCAGCGGCTTCCAAGAGAGAGCCAATTCTGAAGCCCCCGATGGTGGCTGAAGACCGTACTCCAATGTGAACAACGCCTTACTGGGTGACATATTGGAGGAGACAGAATGGGTAGCTTCAAACGGTGAGACGAAGGTGAAGGAGGAGACATTCCCCCACCCCAGAGACATCACCTCGTGAAGTGCGGTTTTCCTTCTCTGGTCGGAAGCCCAGGTGCCGAGATTTAGGAAGCACTCACCATAGCATAGAAGCCGTCACTTGCCAGGATGATTACGTCAATCGGGGAGGTGTGGTTTGCGACACATATGCCTCCGTTTTTCGGCCTGTTTTCACTGGCAGGGAAAGGAATGTAAGGAATTATCACAATGCAAGCTAATCGCTGTAGAGTCTCTTATTCGTCCAAACTCCAGAAAATATGAATCCAATTTTCTCAGTCTCTCATCACAGGCCAATCCTCACAACCAAGGGACCAGCTTTGCTGTATCGCCTCCAATGCAAGTACACCCGTCCTTAAATGTGGAGACTAAAGCTGCACACAGTATTCCAGATGTCGTCTCACCAAAACCGTGTGTGGCTGGAGTAAGACTTCTTTAATCTTGTCCCCCAATCACGTTACAATGAAGGCCAATGTGACCTTCGCCTTCCTAATTGCTTGCTGTATCTACTAACTTTCTGCATTCCCTGTACACCCAATATCTCTGAGCATCAACAATTCCAAGTTCCTCACCCTTATAAAAATATTCTGTTTTTTTATTCAAACCACCAAAATTAATTGCTGAGTAACTTACTGGACTCTAACTCGTATAAACTTACTACTCTAAATACTTACAGCTCTGAGTAACTTCCTACTCTAAATACTTACAGCTCTGAGTAACTTCCTACTCTAAATACTTACTGCTCTGAGTAACTTCCTACTCTAAATACTTACTGCGCTTACTGAGTAACTTCCTACTCTTAATACTTACTGCGCTTACTGAGTAACTTCCTACTCTTAATACTTACTGCGCTTACTGAGTAACTTACTACGCCAACTACTCTAACTCGTATAAACTTACTACTCTAAATACTTACTGCGCTTACTGAGTAACTTCCTACTCTTAATACTTACTGCGCTTACTGAGTAACTTACTACGCCAACTACTCTAACTCGTATAAACTTACTACTCTAAATACTTACTGCTCTTACTGAGTAACTTCCTACTCTTAATACTTACTGCGCTTACTGAGTAACTTACTACGCCAACTACTCTAACTCGTATAAACTTACTACTCTAAATACTTACTGCTCTTACTGAGTAACTTACTACTCCAACCACTCTAACTCGTATAAACTTACTACACTTACTGAGAAACTTCCTACTCTAAATACTTACTGCTCTTACTGAGTAACTTCCTACTCTAAATACTTACTGCTCTTACTGAGTAACTTCCTACTCTAAATACTTACTGCTCTTACTGAGTAACTTCCTACTCTAAATACTTACTGCTCTTACTGAGTAACTTACTACCACAACCTCTCTAAGTCGTATAAACTTACTACACTAAATACTTACTGCTCTTAGTGAGTAACTTCCTACTCTAAACATTTACTGCTCTTACTGAGTAACTTACTACGCCATCCTCTCTAACTTGTATAAACCGACTACACTAAATACTTACTGCTCTTACTGAGTAACTTCCTACTCTAAATATTTACTGCTCTTACTGGGTAACTTACTACTCCAACTTCTCCAACTCATACAAACTCAGACGGTGAGTGAGTGAGGGGATCGGGAGGGGGTGAGTGAGTGAGAGTGAGTGAGGGGATCGGGAGGCGGTGAGTGAGTGAGAGTGAGTGAGGGGATCGGGAGGCGGTGAGTGAGTGAGAGTGAGTGAGGGGATCGGGAGGCGGTGAGTGAGTGAGAGTGAGTGAGGGGATCGGGAGGCGGTGAGTGAGTGAGAGTGAGTGAGGGGATCAGGAGACGGTGAGTGAGTGAGAGTGAGTGAGGGGATCGGGAGACGGTGAGTGAGTGAGAGTGAGTGAGGGGATCGGGAGACGGTGAGTGAGTGAGAGTGAGTGAGGGGATCGGGAGGGGGTGAGTGAGTGAGAGTGAGTAAGGGGATCGGGAGACGGTGAGTGAGTGAGAGTGAGTGAGGGGATCAGGAGGGGGTGAGTGAAGGAGAGTGAGTGAGGGGATCGGGAGACGGTGAGTGAGTGAGAGTGAGTGAGGGGATCGGGAGACGGTGAGTGAGTGAGAGTGAGTGAGGGGATCGGGAGACGGTGAGTGAGTGAGAGTGAGCGAGGGGATCGGGAGACGGTGAGTGAGTGAGTGAGAGTGAGTGAGGGGATCGGGAGGCGGTGAGTGAGTGAGAGTGAGTGAGTGAGGGGATCGGGAGACGGTGAGTGAGTGAGAGTGAGTGAGGGGATCGGGAGGGGGTGAGTGAGTGAGAGTGAGTGAGGGGATCGGGAGACGGTGAGTGAGTGAGAGTTAGTGAGGGGATCGGGAGGGGGAGACGGTGAGTGAGAGTGAGTGAGGGGATCGGGAGTGGGTGAGTGAGTGAGAGTGAGTGAGGGGATCGGGAGACGGTGAGTGAGTGAGAGTGAGTGAGGGGATCGGGAGACGGTGAGTGAGTGAGAGTGAGTGAGGGGATCGGGAGACGGTGAGTGAGTGAGAGTGAGTGAGGAGATCGGGAGACGGTCAGTGAGTGGATCGGGAGACGGTGAGTGAGTGAGAGTGAGTGAGGAGATCGGGAGACGGTGAGTGAGGGGATCGGGAGACGGTGAGTGAGTGAGAGTGAGTGAGGGGATCGGGAGGGGGTGAGTGAGTGAGGGGATCGGGAGACGGTGAGTGAGTGAGAGTGAGTGAGGGGATCGGGAGACGGTGAGTGAGTGAGAGTGAATGAGGGGATTGGGAGGGGGAGACGGTGAGTGAGAGTGAGTGAGGGGATCGGGAGACGGTGAGTGAGTGAGAGTGAGTGAGGGGATCGGGAGACGGTGAGTGAGTGAGAGTGAGTGAGGGGATCGGGAGACGGTGAGTGAGGGAGAGTGAGTGAGGGGATCGGGAGACGGTGAGTGAGTGAGGGGATCGTGAGACGGTGAGTGAGTGAGAGTGAGTGAGGGGATCGGGAGACGGTGAGTGAGTGAGAGTGAGTGAGGGGATCGGGAGACGGTGAGTGAGTGAGAGTGAGTGAGGGGATCGGGAGGCGGTGAGTGAGTGAGAGTGAGTGAGGGGATCGGGAGACGGTGAGTGAGTGAGTGAGAGTGAGGGGATCGGGAGGCGGTGAGTGAGTGAGAGTGAGTGAGGGGATCGGGAGGCGGTGAGTGAGTGAGAGTGAGTGAGGGGATCGGGAGGGGGTGAGTGAGTGAGTGAGGGGATCGGGAGGCGGTGAGTGAGTGAGAGTGAGGGGATCGGGAGACGGTGAGTGAGTGAGAGTGAGGGGATTGGGAGGGGGTGAGTGAGTGAGAGTGAGTGAGGGGATCGGGAGGCGGTGAGTGAGTGAGAGTGAGTGAGGAGATCTGGAGACGGTGAGTGAGTGAGAGTGAGGGGATCGGGAGGGTGAGTGAGTGAGAGTGAGTGAGGGGATCGGGAGACGGCGAGTGAGTGAGAGTGAGTGAGGGGATCGGGAGACGGTGAGTGAGTGAGAGTGAGTGAGGGGATCGGGAGGGGGAGACGGTGAGTGAGAGTGAGTGAGGGGATCGGGAGACGGTGAGTGAGTGAGAGTGAGTGAGGGGATCGGGAGACGGTGAGTGAGTGAGAGTGAGTGAGGGGATCGGGAGACGGTGAGTGAGTGAGAGTGAGTGAGGGGATCAGGAGGGGGTGAGTGAGGGAGAGTGAGTGAGGGGATCGGGAGACGGTGAGTGAGGGAGAGTGAGTGAGGGGATCGGGAGACGGTGAGTGAGTGAGAGTGAGTGAGGGGATCGGGAGGGGGTGAGTGAGTGAGAGTGAGTGAGGGGATCGGGAGACGGTGAGTGAGTGAGAGTGAGTGAGGGGATCGGGAGGGGGTGAGTGAGTGAGAGTGAGTAAGGGGATCGGGAGACGGTGAGTGAGTGAGAGTGAGTGAGGGGATCAGGAGGGGGTGAGTGAAGGAGAGTGAGTGAGGGGATCGGGAGACGGTGAGTGAGTGAGAGTGAGTGAGGGGATCGGGAGACGGTGAGTGAGTGAGAGTGAGTGAGGGGATCGGGAGACGGTGAGTGAGTGAGTGAGAGTGAGTGAGGGGATCGGGAGGCGGTGAGTGAGTGAGAGTGAGTGAGGGGATCGGGAGACGGTGAGTGAGTGAGAGTGAGTGAGGGGATCGGGAGGGGGTGAGTGAGTGAGAGTGAGTGAGGGGATCGGGAGACGGTGAGTGAGTGAGAGTGAGTGAGGGGATCGGGAGACGGTGAGTGAGTGAGAGTTAGTGAGGGGATCGGGAGGGGGAGACGGTGAGTGAGAGTGAGTGAGGGGATCGGGAGTGGGTCAGTGAGTGAGAGTGAGTGAGGGGATCGGGAGACGGTGAGTGAGTGAGAGTGAGTGAGGGGATCGGGAGACGGTGAGTGAGTGAGAGTGAGTGAGGGGATCGGGAGACGGTGAGTGAGTGAGAGTGAGTGAGGAGATCGGGAGACGGTGAGTGAGTGGATCGTGAGACGGTGAGTGAGTGAGAGTGAGTGAGGGGATCGGGAGACGGTGAGTGAGTGAGAGTGAGTGAGGGGATCGGGAGGGGGTGAGTGAGTGAGGGGATCGGGAGACGGAGAGTGAGTGAGGGGATCGGGAGGCGGTGAGTGAGTGAGTGAGAGTGAGGGGATCGGGAGGGGGTGAGTGAGTGAGAGTGAGTGAGGGGATCGGGAGACTGAGAGTGAGTGAGGGGATCGGGAGACGGTGAGTGAGTGAGAGTGAGTGAGGGGATCGGGAGACGGTGAGTGAGGGAGAGTGAGTGAGGGGATCGGGAGACGGTGAGTGAGTGAGGGGATCGTGAGACGGTGAGTGAGTGAGAGTGAGTGAGGGGATCGGGAGGCGGTGAGTGAGTGAGAGTGAGTGAGGGGATCGGGAGGCGGTGAGTGAGTGAGAGTGAGTGAGGGGATCGGGAGGGGGTGAGTGAGTGAGAGTGAGTGAGGGGATCAGGAGGGGGTGAGTGAGTGAGAGTGAGTGAGGGGATCGGGAGACGGTGAGTGAGTGAGAGTGAGTGAGGGGATCGGGAGACGGTGAGTGAGTGAGAGTGAGTGAGGGGATCGGGAGGCGGTGAGTGAGTGAGAGTGAGTGAGGGGATCGGGAGGGGGTGAGTGAGTGAGAGTGAGTGAGGGGATCGGGAGGGGGTGAGTGAGTGAGTGAGGGGATCGGGAGGCGGTGAGTGAGTGAGAGTGAGGGGATCGGGAGACGGTGAGTGAGTGAGAGTGAGGGGATCGGGAGGGGGTGAGTGAGTGAGAGTGAGTGAGGGGATCGGGAGGCGGTGAGTGAGTGAGAGTGAGTGAGGGGATCTGGAGACGGTGAGTGAGTGAGAGTGAGGGGATCGGGAGGGTGAGTGAGTGAGAGTGAGTGAGGGGATCGGGAGACGGCGAGTGAGTGAGAGTGAGTGAGGGGATCGGGAGACGGCGAGTGAGTGAGAGTGAGTGAGGGGATCGGGAGACGGTGAGTGAGTGAGGGGATCGGGAGACGGTGAGTGAGTGAGAGTGAGTGAGGGGATCGGGAGGGGGAGACGGTGAGTGAGAGTGAGTGAGGGGATCGGGAGACGGTGAGTGAGTGAGGGGATCGGGAGACGGTGAGTGAGTGAGAGTGAGTGAGGGGATCGGGAGGCGGTGAGTGAGTGAGAGTGAGTGAGGGGATCGGGAGGGTGAGTGAGTGAGTGAGAGTGAGGGGATCGGGAAGCGGTGAGTGAGTGAGAGTGAGTGAGGGGATCGGGAGGCGGTGAGTGAGTGAGAGTGAGTGAGGGGATCGGGAGACGGTGAGTGAGTGAGAGTGAGTGAGGGGATCGGGAGACGGTGAGTGAGGGAGAGTGAGTGAGGGGATCGGGAGACGGTGAGTGAGTGAGGGGATCGTGAGACGGTGAGTGAGTGAGAGTGAGTGAGGGGATCGGGAGGCGGTGAGTGAGTGAGAGTGAGTGAGGGGATCGGGAGGCGGTGAGTGAGTGAGAGTGAGTGAGGGGATCGGGAGGGGGTGAGTGAGTGAGAGTGAGTGAGGGGATCAGGAGGGGGTGAGTTAGTGAGAGTGAGTGAGGGGATCGGGAGACGGTGAGTGAGTGAGAGTGAGTGAGGGGATCGGGAGACGGTGAGTGAGTGAGAGTGAGTGAGGGGATCGGGAGGCGGTGAGTGAGTGAGAGTGAGTGAGGGGATCGGGAGGGGGTGAGTGAGTGAGAGTGAGTGAGGGGATCGGGAGGGGGTGAGTGAGTGAGTGAGGGGATCGGGAGGCGGTGAGTGAGTGAGAGTGAGGGGATCGGGAGACGGTGAGTGAGTGAGAGTGAGGGGATCGGGAGGGGGTGAGTGAGTGAGAGTGAGTGAGGGGATCGGGAGGCGGTGAGTGAGTGAGAGTGAGTGAGGGGATCTGGAGACGGTGAGTGAGTGAGAGTGAGGGGATCGGGAGGGTGAGTGAGTGAGAGTGAGTGAGGGGATCGGGAGACGGTGAGTGAGTGAGAGTGAGTGAGGGGATCGGGAGACGGCGAGTGAGTGAGAGTGAGTGAGGGGATCGGGAGACGGTGAGTGAGTGAGGGGATCGGGAGACGGTGAGTGAGTGAGAGTGAGTGAGGGGATCGGGAGGGGGAGACGGTGAGTGAGAGTGAGTGAGGGGATCGGGAGACGGTGAGTGAGTGAGAGTGAGTGAGGGGATCGGGAGACGGTGAGTGAGTGAGAGTGAGTGAGGGGATCGGGAGACGGTGAGTGAGTGAGAGTGAGTGAGGGGATCAGGAGGGGGTGAGTGAGGGAGAGTGAGTGAGGGGATCGGGAGACGGTGAGTGAGGGAGAGTGAGTGAGGGGATCGGGAGACGGTGAGTGAGTGAGAGTGAGTGAGGGGATCGGGAGACGGTGAGTGAGTGAGAGTGAGTGAGGGGATCGGGAGGCGGTGAGTGAGTGAGAGTGAGTGAGGGGATCGGGAGGGGGTGAGTGAGTGAGGGGATCGGGAGGGGGTGAGTGAGTGAGAGTGAGTGAGGGGATCGGGAGGGGGTGAGTGAGTGAGAGTGAGTGAGGGGATCGGGAGGGGGTGAGTGAGTGAGAGTGAGGGGATCGGGAGGGGGTGAGTGAGTGAGTGAGAGTGAGGGGATCGGGAGGCGGTCAGTGAGTGAGAGTGAGTGAGGGGATCTGGAGACGGTGAGTGAGTGAGAGTGAGGGGATCGGGAGGGTGAGTGAGTGAGAGTGAGTGAGGGGATCGGGAGACGGCGAGTGAGTGAGAGTGAGTGAGGGGATCGGGAGACGGTGAGTGAGTGAGAGTGAGTGAGGGGATCGGGAGGGGGCGAGTGAGTGAGAGTGAGTGAGGGGATCGGGAGGCGGTGAGTGAGTGACTGAGAGTGAGGGGATCGGGAGACGGTGAGTGAGTGAGGGGATCGGGAGGCGGTGAGTGAGTGAGAGTGAGTGAGTGGATCGGGAGGCGGTGAGTGAGTGAGAGTGAGTGAGGGGATCGGGAGACGGTGAGTGAGTGAGAGTGAGTGAGGGGATCGGGAGGCGGTGAGTGAGTGAGAGTGAGTGAGGGGATCGGGAGGCGGTGAGTGAGTGAGTGAGAGTGAGGGGATCGGGAGGGGGTGAGTGAGTGAGAGTGAGTGAGGGGATCGGGAGACGGTGAGTGAGTGAGAGTGAGTGAGGGGATCGGGAGGGGGTGAGTGAGTGAGAGTGAGTGAGGGGATCGGGAGGGGGTGAGTGAGTGAGAGTGAGGGGATCGGGAGGCGGTGAGTGAGTGAGAGTGAGTGAGGGGATCGGGAGGCGGTGAGTGAGTGAGTGAGAGTGAGGGGATCGGGAGGGGGTGAGTGAGTGAGAGTGAGTGAGGGGATCGGGAGGGTGAGTGAGTGAGAGTGAGTGAGGGGATCGGGAGACGGTGAGTGAGTGAGAGTGAGTGAGGGGATCGGGAGGCGGTGAGTGAGTGAGGGGATCGGGAGGCGGTGAGTGAGTGAGAGTGAGTGAGGGGATCGGGAGGCGGTGAGTGAGTGAGAGTGAGTGAGAGGATCGGGAGGCGGTGAGTGAGTGAGAGTGAGTGAGGGGATCGGGAGACGGTGAGTGAGTGAGGGGATCGGGAGGGGGTGAGTGAGTGAGAGTGAGTGAGGGGATCGGGAGGGGGTGAGTGAGTGAGAGTGAGTGAGGGGATCGGGAGACGGTGAGTGAGTGAGAGTGAGTGAGGGGATCGGGAGGGGGTGAGTGAGTGAGAGTGAGTGAGGGGATCGGGAGACGGTGAGTGAGTGAGGGGATCGGGAGACGGTGAGTGAGAGTGAGTGAGGGGATCGGGAGACGGTGAGTGAGTGAGAGTGAGTGAGGGGATCGGGAGACGGTGAGTGAGTGAGGGGATCGGGAGACGGTGAGTGAGTGAGGGGATCGGGAGACGGTGAGTGAGTGAGAGTGAGTGAGGGGATCGGGAGACGGTGAGTGAGTGAGAGTGAGTGAGGGGATCGGGAGGCGGTGAGTGAGTGAGAGTGAGTGAGGGGATCGGGAGGCGGTGAGTGAGTGAGGGGATCGGGAGACGGTGAGTGAGTGAGGGGATCGGGAGGGGGTGAGTGAGTGAGAGTGAGTGAGGGGATCGGGAGGGGGTGAGTGAGTGAGAGTGAGTGAGGGGATCGGGAGACGGTGAGTGAGTGAGAGTGAGTGAGGGAATCGGGAGGGGGTGAGTGAGTGAGAGTGAGTGAGGGGATCGGGAGGGTGAGTGAGTGAGAGTGAGTGAGGGGATCGGGAGACGGTGAGTGAGTGAGAGTGAGTGAGGGGATCGGGAGGCGGTGGGTGAGTGAGAGTGAGTGAGGGGATCGGGAGGCGGTGAGTGAGTGAGAGTGAGTGAGGGGATCGGGAGACGGTGAGTGAGTGAGAGTGAGTGAGGGGATCGGGAGGCGGTGAGTGAGTGAGAGTGAGTGAGGGGATCGGGAGACGGTGAGTGAGTGAGGGGATCGGGAGGGGGTGAGTGAGTGAGAGTGAGTGAGGGGATCGGGAGACGGTGAGTGAGTGAGAGTGAGTGAGGGGATCGGGAGACGGTGAGTGAGTGAGAGTGAGTGAGGGGATCGGGAGGGGGTGAGTGAGTGAGAGTGAGTGAGGGGATCGGGAGGGGGTGAGTGAGTGAGAGTGAGTGAGGGGATCGGGAGACGGTGAGTGAGTGAGAGTGAGTGAGGGGATCGGGAGGGGGTGAGTGAGTGAGAGTGAGTGAGGGGATCGGGAGGGGGTGAGTGAGTGAGAGTGAGTGAGGGGATCGGGAGGCGGTGAGTGAGTGACTGAGAGTGAGGGGATCGGGAGACGGTGAGTGAGTGAGGGGATCGGGAGACGGTGAGTGAGTGAGAGTGAGTGAGGGGATCGGGAGACGGTGAGTGAGTGAGAGTGAGTGAGGGGATCGGGAGACGGTGAGTGAGTGAGAGTGAGTGAGGGGATCGGGAGGGGGTGAGTGAGTGAGAGTGAGTGAGGGGATCGGGAGGGGGAGACGGTGAGTGAGTGAGAGTGAGGGGATCGGGAGGGGGTGAGTGAGTGAGAGTGAGTGAGGGGATCGGGAGACGGTGAGTGAGTGAGAGTGAGTGAGGGGATCGGGAGACGGTGAGTGAGTGAGAGTGAGTGAGGGGATCGGGAGACGGTGAGTGAGTGAGAGTGAGTGAGGGGATCGGGAGACGGTGAGTGAGTGAGGGGATCGGGAGACGGTGAGTGAGTGAGAGTGAGTGAGGGGATCGGGAGGGGGTGAGTGAGTGAGAGTGAGTGAGGGGATCGGGAGGGGGTGAGTGAGTGAGAGTGAGTGAGGGGATCGGGAGGGGGAGACGGTGAGTGAGTGAGAGTGAGTGAGGGGATCGGGAGACGGTGAGTGAGTGAGAATCAGTGAGGGGATCGGGAGGCGGTGAGTGAGTGAGAGTGAGTGAGGGGATCGGGAGACGATGATTGAGTGAGAGTGAGTGAGGGGATCGGGAGGCGGTGAGTGAGTGAGGGGATCGGGAGACGATGATTGAGTGAGAGCGTCGGGAGAGAGAACATTAAATTGAAAATATCAGCAGGCAGTGCTATTTGGCCATCTTCCCTAATTCACACGCCGGTCTAAAACGAAAGTCTGCTGCAAGAAGGTGCTTTAAACCAGGCTGATAACGGATATATAACGTCTGACATTCCCTCCCATTTTTCCGGTTAAATATCCGATGACAAGCACTGGGAAAAAAGCAGCCGGAGAGCGGAGTGCAACATACACACCTGTCATGGTAGTGAATTATAGCTGTGAGTGCCCGAACACAAATCCTGTAGCACATCAAATGTACGTGCTTGCTGAGAAAGTCTTTGAACCTGGACAAAGAGAGGAGAAAGACTGCCAAGATTTAGTGCAGGGATAAACAAACAGTAGCCGCAGTGTGCGGGAGAAACCAAATTCAATAAAACGGACAAAGTCTCCCGTGGAACGGTTGCAAATTGCACATTCAGCGTCGGCTGAGCTTTGTGGCGGGGTTACAATTGTCCTCACTGTCCCTCCGTCGCGTAGGGTGAATAACATATCTGCCGGAGCTCCTGCTGCAAATGCGCCATTGAATACTGAACAGGAAAGTGAAGACAGCAGATTCTAAACCGCAGGCTGCAGTCTCCCCCTGTTCCCAGTCAGCCTGGCGTTGGCTGCATCAAACATACCCTGCTCACAAATTATATCCCCACGCAAAAACCCTCGTGTGACAAATAGCTTCAGGATCCTCATTAAGTTAATGAGCATTTGGGTAGCACCAATCCTAGATTGGACCTCACCATTTTACAATTGCGACTCACCTCAACTAAACCCTTCAGACTTTGAATTGCAACAGGATGGAACATGAATGGTACTCAGGTTTCAGGAGGGTACAAGTGTCCTCATCAACACAGTCCAGGGACGGCAAAATGTAATCCGCTGGAATCAGTGTGCGTCAGCAGGAGGGGAGGACATAATTAAACCAAGTTTTGAGGCCTTGTGTCTGGACGTCAAACAAGGGCAGGGGCAGGCTTATCACCAACTTCTGAAGCCTGACCACTTTGGCGAGATAGGGGCGCTCTGGAACTGGAGCCCAGTATAAATCGACACCTTCAGTGAGAAAGCAGCAGTGGTCAGTCGTATCCGAGGCACAAACGGACTTACAAAAGCCCTCTGCTATTCGCAGCGAGGACGACACTCACCAGCCATTTGGCAAATATCCCACCATGGTCGTGCCGATCACCAACAAGCTAATGCCCGTGATTGCCAGGGTAACCCTAGAACACAACAAGAATGTCACACAATTAGGCTTGAATGCAGTTTGGAAAACTCAACACAGGCCTCGCTTAAACTTCTTGGAGTCTTACTGCCAGGGAATCAATCGAAAGCAGAAAACGCGACCTTCAGAACTCTCTATCCCCCTATTCATTCCCTGGGGTTTCCTGGTTATAATTCCTGGTTCATATTCAGACGCATCGATCACATGAAGGGCCAAAATGACTTGTCGAGTTCACCGTTACCTTTGATAAATTCTGGACTGATTAAAATGACAAATGTTGTTCCAAGGCGTGAAGTCTTTTTCAAGGTCAGGTTGATGGTGAATACTTTCTTCTGCACAGGCACAGTCCAATCGCAATAGCACATCTCCTTCCTGTTGGGGTTATATCTGGCAATATAGAATCCCTACAGTGCAGACGGAGGCCTTTCAGCCCATCAAGTCTGCACCGACCCGTGAAAAGAGCAACCGAGGCCCACTCCCTCCACCCTATCCTCTTAGCCCCACCTAACCTTTTGGACACTATGGGGCAATTGAGCGTGGCCAATTTGGGCAGCTTGGTAGCACAGTGGTTAGCACAGTTGCTTCACAGCTCCAGGGTCCCAGGTTCGATTCCTGGCTTGGTTCACTGTCTGTGCGGAGTCTGCACGTTCTCCCCCGTGTCTGCGTGGGTTTCCTCCGGGTGCTCCGGTTTCCTCCCACAGTCCAAAGATGTGCAGGTTAGGTGGATTGGCCATGATAAATTGCCCTAAGCGTCCAAAATTGCCCTTAGTGTTGGGTGGGGTTACTGGGTTATGGGGATAGGGTGGAGGTGTGGCCCTGGGTAGGGTGCTCTTTCCAAGAGCCGGTGCAGACTCAATGAGCCGAATGGCCTCCTTCTGCACTGTAAATTCTATATAATCCACCTAACCTGCACATCTTTGGACTGTGGGAGGAAACCGGAGCACCCGGAGGAAACCCATGCAGACACTGGAGAGCGTACAAACTCCACACAGTCACCCAATGCTGGAATTGAACACAGATCCCAGGCACTTTGAGGCAGCAGTGCTAACCGCTGTGCCACCATGCTGCCCTGAATCCCACATTCATTAACTGACAGGCATTTTAAATGTCTGCCGATGCCAAATTCGGACAGGTTCACACTGTAGCTCTGGGCTCAAACTCGTGTTAGGTGCCAGGACCAAACCCCAAAGCAAACTTTTAATTTAAACACAGAATTACCCACATTATCAAAGAAATAGCTTTACAATTAACAGTTAAAACAGTTCTTCAACACCAGGTAAAACTTAAACTTACCATCTACACTATCCACTAACTCCAATTAAGCAACCCAATACAGTTCAAATGCCACTTATAAATAAAGTTAACAAACAGATTACTTGCTTAGCTGTGTAAAGACTTTTGGAGAGAGAGAGACCCTCTGCAGATCCAGTACATTTCTGCTCAACCTCACAGCAGTTGCCAAAACTGCTGTTCAATTTAAAATCCTATATCAAACTTCAAAAACTACAGACAGACCTGGCTTCTCCCATTAATTACATCATCTGTATCCCACTCAGTTCCATGACCTGCTGAGCTCGAAGCACCACTCCCCCATAAATTAGCTACACTCCAGGGAATCTCCGGCAATCAGAACAATATTCCATTGGACCATTATCTGTAATCAAGGAAGCGGTTCGAATAAATCATGACCTCACCATTTACGGCTCCTTAATTACAGAATTAGCAGACACATTGCTTGTATGTATTTTAAACCAGGGTTCTTAATAATATTACTTCCATAAATATGAAATATTTAACAATTTCTACATTCATTACACTAGTTCCTCTACTTTCCCCCCAGCACGAGTATCAAGTCCAAACCCAGGCAGCGTCTTTTCGGAAGGATTTCAGGGCTTTGGAGACGATATGGAAGAGATTAGCTGGTGCTTGGGAAGATGGAGCCGGAGAAGGCTAAGAGGAGGCTTGATAGGGCCGTTTAAAATCATGAGGGGTTTCGCTAAAACACACTAAGGGAAAGAGATTCCAATGACTTGGGCCGTGAACTAGAGGACACAGGGTTGAGAGGAGTGGAGAAAGAACCAGAGCTGACTAGAGGGGAAACCTCTCCAACTTCACGAGTGGTTCAGGAATTGGAGCGCGCTGCCTGATTGGGAGGTGGATACAGATTTAATAGCAGCTTCAAAATGGAATTGGATGAATACTTGAAGGCGAAAAGAACTGCCAGAAGACAGCGGGGGAGAGGGACAAACTGAATTACTCTTTTGAAAGAGCGAGCGCCGATTTTGCTGGCCTCCTTCAGCATGATACTATTGTATGATTTTTTTCTCCTGGTGTCAGGAGACTGGACTGCTTCCTAGATGTTTCATTTCACACCAGAAGGGATTCTACCGAGGGCTCAGTTTGTCGAGGCACGGCTGCACATAATTCAGCCTCAGAGGCCTCAGGCGCTTGCAGGGATAGTAAGGGCTGACTGCCATTCGCTGACTGCCGCACACATGAAGGCAGCTGCTGTTTGAGGAACAGCATCCCGTTGAAGCCCGAGAAGGAGGAGAGAACACGGGGAAAATCCGAGCAGTTTCCCAGAGCACCGATCAATTGACGGTCGCGCTCGTTGAGGGAACCCCGCCCCGAACGGTGGTTCCTGACTGTGAGCTCAGTAACTTTGACTGACACGTCACAAGAAGGAAATGTGAATCACCCGAATTCCTAGATTTGCCACTTGGCACGTGTACCGAGGTACAGTGAAAAGTATTTTTCTGCGAGCAGCTCAACAGGTCATTAAATACATGGGAAGAAAAGGGAATAAAAGAAAATACATAATAGGGCAACACAACATATACAATGTAACTACATAGACACCGGCATCGGGTGAAGCATACAAGGGTGTACTGTTAATCAGGTCAGTCCATAAGAGGGTCGTTTAGGAGTCTGGTAACAGTGGGGAAGAAGCTGTTTTTGAATCTGTTCGTGCGTGTTCTCAGACTTCTGTATCTCCTGCTCGATGGAAGAAGTTGGAAGAGTGAGTAAGCTGGATGGGAGGGATCTTTGATTATGCTGCCCGCTTTCCCCAGGCAGCGGGAGGTGTAGACGGAGTCAATGGATGGGAGGCAGGTTTGTGTGATGGACTGGGCTGTGTTCACGACTCTCTGAAGTTTCTTGCGGTCCTGGGCCGAGCAGTTGCCATACCAGACTGTGATGCAGCCCGATAGGATGCTTTCTATGGTGCATCCGTAAAAGTTGGTAAGGGTTAATGTGGACATGCCGAGTTTCCTTAGTTTCCTGAGGAAGTATACTAGTGGTGTACCACAAGGATCTGTTTTGGGGCCACTGCTGTTTGTCATTTTTATAAATGACCTGGAGGAGGGCGTAGAAGGATGGGTGAGTAAATTTGCAGATGACACTAAAGTTGGAGTTGTGGACAGTGCGAAAGGCTGTTACAAGTTACAGAGGGACCTAGATAAGCTGCAGCGCTGGGTTGAGAGGTGGCAAATGGAGTTTAATGCAGAAAAGTGTGAGGTGATTCATTTTGGAAGGAATAACAGGAGGACAGAGTACTGGGCTAATGGTAAGATTCTTGGCAGTGTGGATGAGCAGAGAGCTCTCGGTGTCCATGTACATAGATCCCTGAAAGTTGCCACTTAGGTTGAGAGGGTTGTTAAGAAGGCGTACGATGTGTTAGCTTTTATTGGTAGAGGGATTGAGTTTCGGAGCCATGAGGTCATGTTGCAGCTGTACAAAACTCTGGTGCGGCCGCATTTGGAGTATTGCGTGCAATTCTGGTCGCCGCATTGTAGGAAGGATGTGGAAGCATTGGAAAGGATGCAGAGGAGATTTACCAGAATGTTGCCTGGTATGGAGGGAAAATCTTATGAGGAAAGGCTGAGGGACTTGAGGCTGTTTTCGTTAGAGAGAAGAAGGTTAAGAGGTAACTTAATGGAAGCATAAAAGATGATCAGAGGATTAGATAGGGTGGACAGTGAGAGCCTTTTTCCTCGGATGGTGATGTCTAGCACGAGGGAACATAGCTTTAAATTGAGGGGAGATAGATACAGGACAGATGTCAGAGGTAGGTTCTTTACTCAGAGAGTAGTAAGGGCGTGGAATGCCCTGCCTGCAACAGTAGTGAACTCGCCAACACTAAGGGCATTCAAATGGTCATTGGATAGACATATGGACCATAGGGGAATAGTGTAGATGGGCTTTAGAGTGGTTTCACAGGTCGGCGCAACATCGAGGGCTGAAGGGCCTGTACTGCGCTGTCATGTTCGATGTTCTATGTATAGGCGCTGTTGTGCTTTCTTGGTGGTAGCGTCGACGTGGGTGGACCAGAACAGATTGTTGGAGATATGCACCCCTAGGCACCACTTCAACGTTGCTTACCAGCTTCTGAGGCCTGGTAATCAGTCGCTGCATCAATGCTCAGCCCGTTTAAATCTCACCGAGATTGCAGGAAATAGATGATTCAGGGTGAGACGGGAAGCAAGCTGAATGGCCGAGGCCGAAACCCTCAACACACGGGTCCACTCACACCTGAGAGACAGAGTGAATGCAGTACCTGAGGGTCTGGAATAAGGGGGCATTAATCGAGGAGGAATTGGGAGAGATTTCAAACAGGGCGGGGAGAAGGTCTTCACCCAGAGCTGCGAGGCGGCAGAGTTGACTCCCAGGGTCATGGGTGAGATAGACATTCGGTCAAACACTGCATTAGGGTGGATAAGGTGAGGGTTGAAGCGATGTGGAAACAAGGTGAATAAATAAAGGTGATTCCATTGTTTGTTGGATAAATACCAGCATGAACTGGGATGGCCTCCTTCTGCACTGTATATTCTATGTTCTATTTCTCTCTTTGTCAGCATTTCCTCACGGCTTGTCTGCCTCAGAGTTAACCCATCGTAAACCGACCTTACAGCAATAGCTCAACGGGAATAAAAAAACCCAGATGTGACATTCGCTTTGGAAGAATACTTCAGCAGATTGAGTGACTTGGAACCCCGTCAGTTGTCTTTTTCCTGTGAACTCTAATTTGCTGACTTTCAGACAGGAGAACAAATAAGGATCAGCACATCGGAGGTCAAACAGGGTCTATTGCCGCCATGCCCAGATCACTACTGTTGACACAGATATCGGAAAGTCAAAAGATGCACTGCAGATTATAGGGGGCACCAAAGTCCACCGTGATCGTGCCAACCACAAATTTTACACAAGGTGTTCCCTTATGAGCGGGGAGAGAAAGGTGAACATTAAATTACTATTCCAAGGCTTTGCACTGTCTCGGGCTGAACCAGGCTTGGCAGAACGTTGCTGCCTTATCAAATAGAGCTGAGACTCCCACACCATATCTTCTCCCATTAGAAGGCTGTCCCATTTTAGCAGTGTCGTCCCAGGCCCTGCCTCGGCCCAGCTGCCACTCAAAGTCGCGTCCCGTCGTCTCTCAGCCCCAGACTCAACTCGTCCAACCTCTCCTACAGAAAGATAGAATCTCTGCAGTGCCGTCACCCCACCTAACCTTTTTTGGACCCGAAGGGCAATTTATCACGGCCAATCCACCGAACCTGCACATCTTTGGACTGTGGGAGGAAACCGGAGCACCCGGAGGAAACCCACGCACACCCGGGGAGGACGTGCAGACTCCGCACAGACATCACCCGATGCCGGAATCGAACCCGAGTCCCTGGAGCTGTGAGGCAACAGTGCTAACCACCGTGCCAGCATGCCGTGCTGCCCAAATCCTCACTCGGACTCTCCCACTCCGCCTTTGGTGCGACCAGAAACTATATTTCCTCTCTCATACCCTGCTGTTTTACTTCCTCTCCCTGATATTTTAAAAGACTTTTTTTTGCCGGTTTTAAACTTCATGCTGCAGTCAGCCCTCGGGGCATCTCGATCCACAGCGCCCATGTGTCACAACGTAAAGCTCGGTTTCCGAAACCAAGCGCTTGCCTGCTCCTTCAGTCAAGGGCGTACGGGACATAAAATGCTGCGCTCTGTACAACCGCTGGAATGTGTTTGAGATGTCACTCCTTGCAATTGTGAAAGGGAAGTGCTCGAACTGGAGTCGGTGTTTTCTTTTTCTCTCTCGATCGATGATTGGGGCAGAAGAAATTCGCCTCGAAATACTGTACGATGGGGAAAGTGACACAAATGTGCGGAAAGGGAATGGAGCGGACAAAACTGTGAACAGGGAGCTGTTCCACCGTGATAGGCAATCACAGCCATACCCTTTTTCTCTCCCCACATAACCTTTCCCCGCAGATTCTCTTCCTCTCGATACGAAAGGCACTATTCCCCAATGGGAACGCCCCAAGGAGGCAACACGGATCTCCAGCCCCAAAGAACCGCCCGTAAATATCCGGAGGAGGGATTTCAAAGACTGGGCAAGGGGGTTCCACGCTGTCTTCCGCTCACCGCACTGGGAGACGTGACACTGCACAAGCACCGCGACAACTCTGTGCTTACCTCAGTGGTAGCAGAAAGCAGTACCGCACAAACACGCCCAGCCCCCAGAGGACAGTCAGGCGAAGGCTGATGTACTGAAAATTATTGTTGGTCCTCGTCATCAAGTTCCAAGACTCCAGCTCCTCGGCGGAGAAGCGTTTGGTTACCTCGTCGTCCACAATGGTCTCGACGCCCTTCCTGCAGAAGTAGAAGATATCAGACATTTCAAACTCCCGACTGTCCAGGGCTCGGTTGCTCCCATTCCGTCTCAGCTGCTTTATCTCCTCCTCCAGAGATGTGGGCTCCTTCACTATTATACCTAGAGAGGAGAGACAAAGACGTTACACTTTTGCCCACCGTCGCCCCCGGCGTCGCTGGTGGGGAAACCGCACGGGTTAAAAGGTTACACAGAGAGGCTGGCACAGAATGGTCGTCCTGAACACAAATTAAATTAACTTCAACTTATTCTCGCACTTTACTTCGTACTCCCTGTGGGGGAGAGCTCTTTGCCCAGGTACCTGTGGAGCGCAGGCTGGGAGAGAAGACTGCATCAAACTGATCCCGTCTTCACCAGACATACACAGAAAATCGAAGCAGGTGGAGGCCATTCGGCCCTTCGAGCCTGCTCCTCCATTCATTATGATCATGGCTGATCATCACGTTCAATACCCTGATCCCGCCTTACCCCCTCATACCCCTTGATCCCTTTAGCCCCAAGAGCTAGATCTAATTCCTTCTTGAAATCACACAACGTTTTGGCCTCAACTGCTTTCTGTGGTAGCGAATTCCACAGACTCACCGCTCTCTGGGTGAAGAAATTTCTCCTCACCTCAGTCCTGAAAGGTTTACCCCTTATCCTCAAACTCTGACCCCTCGTTCTGGACTCCCCCACCATCGGGAACATTCATTCTGAATCTACCCTGCCCAATCCTGTTAGAATTTTATAAGTTTCTATGAGATCCCCTCTCACTCTTCTAAACTCCAATGAATATAATCCTAACCGACTTAGTCTCTCCTCATATGACAGTCCGGCCATCCCAGGAATCAGTCTGGTAAACCTTCGCTGCACTCCCTCCATAGCAACATCCTTCCTCAGATAAGGACCCCAAAACCGCACACACTACTCCAGGTGTGGCCTCGCCGATGCCCGATACAATTGCAGTGAAACACCCCGATTCCGATGCTCAAATCCTCTCGCTATGAAGGCCAGCATACCATTTGCCTTCCTTACTGCCTGCTGTACCTGCGCGCTTACTTTCAGCGACTGATGCACGAGGACACCAAGGTCTTGCTCTCTCAATTTACACCCATTCAAATAATCTGCCTTGCAAATGTTGCTACCAAAGTGGATATCCTCACATTCACCCACATTATACTGCATCTGCCATGCACGTACCCACTCACTCAGCCTGTCCAAATCCCGCTGAACCATCTCCGCATCCTCCCCACAGCTCACCCTCCCACCCAACTTTGTAACATCTGCAAATTTGGAGATCATACATTTAGTCCCCTCGTCCAAATCATTCATATATAATGTGAACAGTTGGGGTCCGAGCACAGATCCCTGCGGTACCCCACTAGTCACCGCCTGCCAATCAGAGAAAGACCCATGATTCCACATTATGTTTCCAGTCATAACATCGCTATGCTACTGGCAGTAATTTGGCCTTTGCTCACTCCAAACGTTCTTGCGTGAACCGCTGAACTAGGACGTTAACCACATTCGCCACTTTTCCAAAAGGTCGGCCTGGTTTTCTGTCTCCATTTTTCCCGCCATGTTACATGGGCCTACCACAATGCTGGGTGATCAATTCATCCTGTCAACAATCACTGCTTTGGAATTGAGTGGGTGCCATTTTGCAGTCAGACGCCCTTCCTGCTGCTGATCTACACGCTGGCTTTACCCCCGCTTTCTTTACTCGGCTGGAACTAAATAGCTTCAACCAGTCCAGCATGGTGATGACTGTTAATTGAAGACCCCTGGTGCCTGAACCCACTGCTAAACAAGAGAACGAGCTCCCTAATGGGTCAGTTCACTCTGCGGCACTCTGGACTAGCCCTTTGCAAACTCTTGTTCAATAACGTGATGAATGGAGGAACTTCAGACATACTGTATTCTATGTATTTGGAGCTGGAATGGTTAAAAGCCTGGGTTAGTGTGCGATTGCCGCAGTCACGTTTTTTTTAAAACGTGGCTTGAAGGGCAACTGGAGACAAATGTGCAATTAAAGCATCGTAAAAGAAAGATCAGTTTATTCCAGCCACGGACATTGTCTGCTAAAGTTGGGTTTCTATTAAGGGGGCGTCCTGGGCAGCAGATAATTATAGACATTGTGCTTAGCTTAGTAAGATGATGTAGTCAATGGGAGGAGCCAGGGGCTGAAGCCGTCAGATGTGGAGGTTACAGTTTAAAGAAATTCCATTTTAGATTGCGATGTGAACAGACAAGAAGCTGTGGTCTCAAAACAATTCGGTTAAAGATCTGTCTGTGAGCAGACGGGCAGTTTCTAGAGAAACGGCCAGTTAACGATTTGACCGCAGACAGACCAGCAGCTTTTCGCAAGGCAGTTTAGTTGCAAAAAGTTTGCCTGTGAATAGAACGGCAGTTTCTGGAGAGGCTGGTGGTTTAAACAGTCGTTTGAGACAGGCAAGAATGTGCAAGCTGGGTCCTGAAGGATCTCTCTTTCTCAAAATGGTTTTCCAAGACATCTGTTTATAGCAAGTATTCCTGAATCTGCCAGCACTATTTAAAAGTGGATTGTGACCAGAGATGGGTTTTGTTTGAGTGGAGATAAAGACAACAGGAAGGATTGTTTCATTGTATTGTTAAGCATTATTTAACTGGTAATTAAAAGTTGTTTTTATGATACTAAAGTTAATAATACTGTGTTAGTAATAAAGCTTGAATATATCGTATCCCTATTTGTGCGTGGAATTTGGATCAAAGTATTCTTTCCCACCATTTTACAAATGAAATTAAATATTGGGGTCTGGTCCAGGATCGTAATAAAAGTAGGTGATGATCCCATGTCCCCCCCCCCCCCCCCCCCCCCATTGCACTCAGCATGGCAGAGCGCTCATTACTTGGTACTTACCATTCGAGTTGGTCTTGTAGATCGCCTGTTTCCTCTCTCGGGCTCCTCGTTCGATCCGTAGTGTTGCCCACTGAAAGGCAAAGCAGAAACACTCTGAAACAATGAAAGTGGGAACATGCAAGCATTGGAACAATGACAAAATGGAGAGGACCTCAGGTTGGGGTACTCAGTGAAAACGTCTCAGATAGTGTCCAATATTGGAGCGATTACAAACAGCCTCAGGGATAGGTGAACTGATGGTCACCTTCTGCTCCCAGCCCAGGGATGGACAGGCCATGTTAGCGGTCCCACCCTCAAGCTGGTTTGATGTTCAGCGTACATTCCTTTCATTTTCGGGGTGGTGAGTGTCTCCAGGTGGCCCAACCTCGTAGATAGGCAACACTAGGGCAGCACGGTGGCCCAATGGGTTCTCCCTGTTGCCTCACGGTGCCGAGCTCCCAGGTTCGATCTCGGCTCTGGGTCACCGTCCGTGTGGAGTTTGCACATTCTCCCCAAATTTGCGTGGGCTTCGCCCCCACAACTCAAAGATGTGCAAGGTAGGTGGATTGAACGCGCTAAATTGCCGCTTAATTGGAAAAAAAGGAATTGGGCACACAAAAAAAACATAGGCAACATTCATATTTTCCAGTGGGGAAAAGCCACCAGGATTGGGAACGCTTCTGATTTCCCCCCGCTCCTCCCTAGCTCAGGAGCAGCTGTATTTAAAAGCGGATTGTGACCGGAGATGGGTTTTGTTTGAGTGGAGATAAAGACAACAGGAAGGATTGTTTCATTGTATTGTTTAGCATTGTTTAAGTGGTAATTAAAAGTTGTTTTTATGATATTAAAGTCCATTGCAGCTTGCCTGGGTGAGGTCAGGAAACGCAGCACAGAATGAGCACCGAATGCGCTGGGTCTGTCTGATCCCGCGCAGTACCGAGCTGGTCTTCGGATGATTACATTTTACAACGGCAGAATCTTTTAAAAAACCCAGCGCATGCAATATTTAGTTTCCAATTAAACCAACTGGCAATGGCAGAGAGCAGTGCCACTTACTGCTCAGAATCAACACTGCTGTTAAACTGGCAACTATTCTTGGAAGGTTAAGGCGATCGATACCTCACTAAAGCATGTGCGAACTTTTGAAATGTGTAAGAATAGACCGGCAGTAAAACAAAACGAGTGAAACCCAAGCTCAGAGACCGTCTGCACAGCCCCGTCCATTTTGCAAATAGCTCCCAATGAGCCAGCCACGGAAGACGGAGTGAGAAGGCAGGACAGCATCGATGGTGTCAGCAGATACAGAATGCTGACTTGGGATATTGACTGCCTTGGAAAGTGTCCTTACTCTACTGTGTCAACACTGCTTCGCACACAGCAGGGATCAATGAGTGGCAAGGACCCTCTCAGTGTGAATTCTCAGTATATTGATTGCTGCGAAAGAGAATGGTATCTGTATCTTAACTCATCATAACTCCCAGATACAATGAGTTATTCTGACGTTCAAGCCACTGCAAGCTCCGACAGACGATAATGAGTTGAATGGCCAGTTAATTGTTTCTTCATGGTAATGGTTGAAGGAGGAATGTTGGCCAGGATTCAGAGAAATCGCTCTTCATATATTGGCACAGGATCTTTACCATCCATCCGTGCAGGCAGACAATGCCTTACTTCAGTGGCGCATTCCTAATGCAATACTACCAACCCAACAATGCAGCACTCACTCAGCAGGATGTACCACAGTGTACATCACACAGACAGAAAAACCAGCGTGAAGGACAAAGAGGGTGAAGAATTCAGTAAGATTGGACAGGAGATTATTCCTGATTGGTGTGCTTCCTGGCCAGTGGGGAAGGAAGCAGAGCTGGATCTGATTCCAGGGAACGGAGTGGGGCAGGAGGTGCATGTTGCAGAAGGGGGTCGTTTGGGAAACAGCGATCATAACATCATCAGCATTCGAATCGTTCTGGAAAGGGATAAAGGGCAACGGTAAAGATACCCAACGGGAAGTGAAACCCAAAGGAATCTGAACCTTGGCAGGTAAAACAGTAAATGAGCAATTAGAGGCCTTAAAAGAGGAGACAGTCCAGGCGGAGAGTCAAGACTTCCCCACGAAGCAGGGGGGAAAAGGACATCGGAAATTACAATTCCTGGAGAGACTGAAGATCTAGAGTAAAAAGAATTCAGTAAAAATAGCATGACAGAGTAGACAAACAGAAAGCACAGACGAGGACTGAAAGAAAGAACTAAGAATGGCAAAGACGGAGTAGAACAATAAATTGACAGCTACCATAAAGAGGAAGGCTCAAATCCTTTAGAATGCATCAACAGTTAAAGAGTAGGAGCTATTAGAATCCAAAAAGGAGACCTTCCTGTGGAGTAAGTGTCGAGCTGCAGTCTTTCAATCCCCCTTAGATATGGGAGTGGAGCCAGAGAACGGGGGGATTCGAAGTGTTACCACACTTGGAATATTGTGTCCAGTTCTGGTCGCCTCGTGTACAAGGTGATGAGAGGCATGGATAGAGTGGATAGCCAGAGACTTTTCCCCAGGGCGGAAATGGCTGTCACGAGGGGACAAAGGTGGTTGGAGGAAGGTATAGGGGAGATGTCAGAGGTAGGTTACACAGAGAGTGGTGGGTGTGTGGAATGCACTGCCAGCAGAGGTGGTCAGAGTTATTAGGGACATTTAAGCGACTCTTAGGCAGCACATGGACAGTAAATTGAAGGGGTGTAGGTTAGATTGATCTTAGATTAGGATAAATGGTCGGCACAACATCGTGGGCCGAAGGGCCTGTACTGTGCTGTACTGTTCTATGTTACACCCTTATTCCAAACAACAGGGAGAAGGATTAAGTAACTACAGGCCATCCAGCATTAACGTCAGTGATGGGAACACATTATTCAAGGAGAATATTAACTGTTCCTTCCATGAATAAATGAGAGCCATCATGGATTTGTTAAACCAGATTTGATTAACTTGATTCAGTTCTTTGATGGGACTAATGAAGAGGGTTGATGAGGGGTGTACAGTTGATATGGTGTATGTGGGCTTTCAAAAGGCGTTTCATGAAGTACCACACAACCTCTTTTAAACAGCTGAATCCAGAACCCTCCTTCTGTTTTCCAGCAAGTTAACAGAACGTTTTAACCTTTTGCGCAGCAATCTGAATCATACTGTTTCAAAAAGGACTCCACGGGGTTTAGCAACCAGAGAACCAAACTTCTTCACTGATCACCAACATCATTTTGACTGGCGTAACTATGGGCACATAACACAACACGGTAGCACAGTGGTCAGCACTGCTGCCTCACAGTGCCAGTGACCCAGGTTTGATTCCTGCCTTGAGTGGCTGTGTGGAGTCTGCACGTTCTCCCCGTGTGCGCGTGGGTTTCCTCCGGGTGCTCCGGTTTCCTCCCTCAGTCCAAAGATGTGCAGGTTAGCCATGCTAAGTTACCCCTTAGTGCCCAAAGGTATGTCAGTTAGGTGGGGTTACGGGGGAAGGGGAGTGCTCCTGGGTATGGGGCTCTTTCACAGGATCAGTGCAGACTCGATGGGCCAAATGGCCTCTTTCTGCACTGGAGGGATTCTCTGCATTCTTTTCCACTTTAACATTTACTGATTGAAGTCAAATTTCTTTATTTCCCCCCCCCCCCCCATTAATTTAGAGTACCCAATTATGTTTTTCCAATTAAGGGGCAATTTAGTGTGGCCAATCCCCCTACCCTGCACATCTTTGGGTTGTGGGGGTGTAACCCACGCAGACACGGGGAGAATGTGCAAACTCCACGCAGACAGTGACCCGGGGCCGGGATCGAACCTGGGACCTCGGCGCCGTGAGGCTGCAGTGCTAACCGCTGTTCCACCGTGTCGCCTGTCACAGGTTTTTCAACTTGAGCTCCCCAAACCTTTCCTCTTGCGAACGTTTTACTCACTCACTCACTTCTGTCTTCACCTAGTGACCCATTTCATGTTGTTTGGCTTCAATTTCACGGCGCTGAGGTCCCGGGTTCGATCCCGGCCCCGGCTCACCTGTCCTTGTGGAGTTTGCACATTCTCCCAGTGTCTGTGTGGGTTTCAGTCCACAACCCAAAAAGATGTGCAGGGCAGGAGGATTGGCCACGCTAAATTGCCCATAATTGGATTAAAAAAGTGAAACGTCGAACATGTAAAACTATTCTCCGCCTGCAATAATAAGCAAGCCTGACCTTTAATGTAACTTCGCTCAACTTCATGTGGCTGTTGTTCCGCAGATTTGCTCCAGCAGTACGAACTGTTCATCCTCGAAAATGGGCATAACTCTTGGCCATGACCCAGTGCAGGACGGTTATTGAATGCATTTTCCCAGCTCCTCTGCACAGCAAATTCTCAGTCCCGCGTCCAACAACTGAACCTCTCATCAGAGAGACTGAACTGGTCATAGATATCCAGGTTCGGGTGAAGCCCCATGTCCCATCCTCACATTGTATTACTGTGCTTGATGCCCGGGACGCTGGTATACATGACAGCCAGGTCCCAGAAAGAGCAGAGGAGATGCTGAGTTACCCTAATGTTTGATGGTGTAAATCGAGAGTCGTGTTAATCACAAGGACGAGCGGTGGGGGGGGGGGGGGGGGGGGGTAACGGCCCTCCGATAGGCCACGGCATTATTAAATCCACAGGGTCGGACAGAGAGATTGGGCCTCAATTGGACGTCTCAGACAGACGGCACCCCTGACAAGGCAACGATCCTGAGAGCATTCGGGCTCAAAGGCTAAAGAGTGCGACTGACCCGACGCGCAAATATGGCGCGTGAAAAGGAACAGACACGTGAATCTAGAAAAGCGATCGCGTCGTGTGGCACCCACGAGTGGCACAGCTTGCCCAGGTCTTCAGGGAGGCTATCAAACCCCGATTCAACTCTTGGTGCACTAACCTACCCACTATTACAGCATCTTCATCTCAGAGGGTGGTCTGGTTTCCTGGCTGTGGAAAGCACTGTCTAAACCGCAGTGCTCTTTTTTAGTCTCACCTGCAGTGACAGCTCATGGCTCACCTAGAATGGCTACCAAGAGACCAACGTGAACATGCCCCTCTCTGGGGCTTGAATAATCATCCGGCTTGGGTTGGTAAGTGGCAGATTAGTGCCAGGGAACTGGCCATCTCCAGTCCAGGCACTACCCCATGATCTTCAATAGGCACCACTCTGACCAACAAGATCTAATCATGTCATCCCTTCAGCTATCAACTGGAAGTTTAGATTTCTTTTTCGAAGTTATCAGTCTCGATGGAGATCGTAACAGCTACAAGTTAGACACCATCCTGATTTGGACAAGAATGATCCCAGGAATGAAGGACTTGTGGTATGAGGAACGGTTGAGGACTCTGGGTCTGTACACGTTGGGAGTTTAGAAGGATGAGGGGGGATCTTATTGAAACTTGCAGGATACTGCGAGGCCTGGATAGAGTGGACGTGGAGAGGATGTTTCCACTTGTAGGAGAAACTAGAAGCAGAGGACAGCATCTCAGACTGAAGGGACGATCCTGTAAAACAGAGATGAGGAGGAATTTCTTCAGTCAGAGGGTGGTGAATCTGTGGAACTCTTTGCCGCAGAAGGCTGTGGAGGCCAAATCACTGAGTGTCTTTAAGACGGAGATAGATAGGTTCTTGATTAATAAGGGGATCAGGGGTTATGGGGAGAAGGCAGGAGAATGGGGATGAGAAAATATCAGCCATGATTGAATGGCGGAGCAGACTCGATGGGCCGAATGGCCTCTGGTCTTATGTACACACTTTATCATTATTTGGTTAAATCCCGAGAATTTCCTCCATCGCGGGAACGATGTCACAGGGGCGGCATCAGCTCCAGGATCTCCCACGGTGAACCTGGATGGTGGGGGCGAGGAACATGGTTTTGCCCGTGTCATCCCACACACCTTGAATCTCGACTGAGAAACGGTGTACGGTGGTGCCAATGGGAACACCTTGCGTGGTGTGGGCAGCACGCTGATGCAGTGGTTAGCACTGCTGCCTCCCGACACCGAGGGTCCGGATTCGAACCCGGCCCTGGGTCACTGTCCGTGTGGAGTTTGCACATTCTCCCCGTGTCTGCGTGGGTTTCGCCCCCACAACCCAAAGATGTGCAGGGTAGGTGGATTGGCCACGCTAAATTGCCCCTTAATTGGAAAAAATGAATTGGGTACTCTAAATTTCTTTTAAAAACATTGCATGGTGTGATACTGAACCGGAAAAATTGGAACGCTGCGCCGATGTGTCTCGAGGCAATCAAGGCGCTGTCCAGTGAGAACTCAAACCGTCCACATCGAGGCAGGCGAATATCTACGATGCTTGGCAAACCTGCTGACAAGTGTCCTCTCCACAAAGTGCTGACTCGCACTGGGTTGCACAAGCCCCTTGCCTAACTCAGCCCTTCTGACAGGCTGTTTGGATAAGCAATTGAGACACAAGGGACAACACAGCCAAACTCAATCCTGTCTCACTCAGCAGCTGTGCACTCTCCCGGGAGCACCGGGGGAGCGGGCAGGAGCTGCGGCCAACTTTCACTTCCTTTGCCTTGGTGGGGTGGGTGCGTCGAGGCCAAATTGCCCTCCCCGGGCCAGATGGAGCGGGAGACATCAGTGTCCTTCATCGGTGGAATGAATACAGAAGGAATTTTTAACGTGTGAAACAGGATGTAGACGTGAACATAGCACACAAAGATAGTGTTGATAAGCTGAAGCCACATTTAAAAGGGGAACTGTTTATGGAGATCAGAAGAGTGTGAAGAGGCTGAGGTGCGGGAAGAGTTACACACACACCAAATTCCGCGCCAAAATTGGGCCAGGCGATTCTACCGGGACCCGAGAATCGCTGTTTTCGCGAATTACTCTGCGAGGCTGGGGTTCCATTGCCAAAGTCCCACCCAGCGATTCTCCGCTCCCGGACGGCTGAGTTCCCGATTGCGTGGAACTAACATGCTATGGCCGGTCGGGATTCAGTCCGCAGCCGCCTTGGTGGAGGAGCAGGGGGGGGGGAGGGGGGGGGAGATCGGGCACCGAGAGGGAGGGGGGCGCGGCCTTATGGGCAGCCGGGGGACAAATCAGGGGTCGAATGCAAGGGCGCGAGGCCGTTCGGGGGGCCTACATCTTGCAGCTGCCTCCGCGGTCCGAATCCGCCATGGCGCTAGGCGTGGCCGCTGGAGGCCGCTGTCGTGCGCACGCGCAGACTCGAAACCAGAAGCACGGGGGGCCCGTATCCGTAGCTAAAGCTGCGAGAATCACTCCGGGTCCCTGCCAGCCCCCTGCAGGGGAGTCAATTGGCTCAAATAGTCTTCAGGAATCTTCGGAGGGAAACGCCAGTGATTGTATGCCATTTTGGGAGAATCCAGCGCAGATCTGTTCACAGAGGCACTCTGTGCTCATCGAGTCGGAATGTTGAGCGGATTTCAAAACAGACGCAGGGTGAGTGCCTTGACTGGGGCGCATGCCCAGGTCTTGGAAAGGGAACATCGCGGGCGGGCGAATACGATTCTGCCCCACACCATGGCCGCCTCCAGATCTGTGTGTGTGAGCGCAGAGCCCTGCTCACTGACACTGGCTCCCGTATCAGGGTAAAAGGGAGTGAGCAACCGGGTACAGTGATAGCTAAAGCACAAACACCGTACTGGTCATGCAACTGGGAGGGGAGGCGGCATTGTGGTTAGCACTGTTGCTTCACAGCTCCAGGGTCCCGGGTTCGATTCCCCGCTGGGTCAGTTTGTGCGGAGTCTGCCCGTTCTCCCCGTGTCTGCGTGGGTTTCCTCCGGGTGCTTCGGTTTCCTCCCACAAGCAATGAAAGACGTGCTTGTTGGGTGAATTGGACATTCTGAATTCTCCCTCAGTGTACCCGAACAGGCGGCGGAATGTGGCGACGAGGTGATTTTCACAGTAACTTCATTGCAGTGTTAATGTAAGCCGACTTGTGACAATAAAGATTATTATTATAACAGTCCAAGGCAATCTGAAACCAGATTCTCGTGACTATTAAATATTCAATATGAAAAACTGCTTTGAGTGAAGGACAAATCGCCAATTCCACTTAGCGAGAGGTGCGTGAAAGTGGGTAACAAGGCAGTGGGGAAAACTATTCCCCGCAGTCCCAAAACCTGCACTGTCAGAGAGTCAGTACTGAGGGAGAGCTGCACTGTCAGAGGGTCAGTACTGAGGGAGTGCCACACTGTCAGAGAGTCAGTACTGAGGGAGTGCTGCACTGTCAGAGGGTCAGTACTGAGGGAGTGCTGCACTGTCAGTGGGTCAGTACTGAGGGAGTGCCACACTGTCAGAGGGTCAGTACTGAGGGAGTGCTGCACTGTCAGAGAATCAGTACTGAGGGAGTGCTGCACTGTCAGAGGGTCAGTACTGAGGGAGCGCTGCACTGTCAGAGGGTCAGTACTGAGGGAGTGCTGCACTGTCAGAGGGTCAGTACTGAGGGAGTGCTGCACTGTCAGAGGGTCAGTGCTGAGGGAGTGCCACACTGTCAGAGAGAGTCAGTACTGAGGGAGTGCCGCACTGTCAGAGGGTCAGTACTGAGGGAGTGCTGCACTGTCAGAGGGTCAGTACTGAGGGAGTGCTACACTGTCAGAGGGTCAGTACTGAGGGAGAGCTGCACTGTCAGAGGGTCAGTACTGAGGGAGTGCTGCACTGTCAGAGAGTCAGTACTGAGGAAGTGCTGCACTGTCAGACGGCCAGTACTGAGGGAGTGCTGCACTGTCAGTGGGTCAGTACTGAGGGAGTGCTGCACTGTCAGAGGGTCAGTACTGAGGGAGCGCTGCACTGTCAGAGGGTCAGTACTGAGGGAGAGCTGCACTGTCAGAGAGTCAGTACTGAGGGAGCGCCGCACTGTCAGAGGGTCAGTACTGAGGGAGTGCTGCACTGTCAGAGGGTCAGTACTGAGGGAGAGCTGCACTGTCAGAGAGTCAGTACTGAGGGAGCGCCGCACTGTCAGAGGGTCAGTACTGAGGGAGTGCTGCACTGTCAGAGGGTCAGTACTGAGGGAGTGCCGCACTGTCAGAGGGTCAGTACTGAGGGAGTGCTGCACTGTCAGAGGGTCAGTACTGAGAGAGTGCTGCACTGTCAGAGGGTCAGTACTGAGGGAGCACCGCACTGTCAGAGGGTCAGTACTGAGGGAGTGCTGCACTGTCAGAGGCTCAGTACTGAGGGAGTGCTGCACTGTCAGAGAGTCAGTACTGAGGGAGTGCTGCACTGTCAGAGAGTCAGTACTGAGGGAGTGCTGCACTGTCAGAGGGTCAGTACTGAGGGAGTGCTGCACTGTCAGAGGGTCAGTACTGAGCGAGCTCCGCGCTGTCAGAGGGTCAGTACTGAGAGAGTGCTGCACTGTCAGAGGGTCAGTACTGAGGGAGTGCTGCACTGTCAGAGGGTCAGTGCTGAGGGAGTGCTGCACTGTCAGAGGGTCAGTACTGAGGGAGAGCTGCACTGTCAGAGTGTCAGTACTGAGGGAGTGCTGCACTGTGAGAGGGTCAGTACTGAGGGAGTGCTGCACTGTCAGAGGGTCAGTACTGAGGGAGCGCTGCACTGTCGGAGGGTCAGTACTGAGGGAGTGCTGCACTGTCAGAGGGCCAGTACTGAGGGAGCGCTGCACTGTCGGAGGGTCAGTACTGAGGGAGTGCTGCACTGTCAGAGGGCCAGTACTGAGGGAGCGCTGCACTGTCGGAGGGTCAGTACTGAGGGAGTGCTGCACTGTCAGAGGGCCAGTACTGAGGGAGCGCTGCACTGTCAGAGAGTCAGTACTGAGGGAGTGCTGCACTGTCAGAGAGTCAGTACTGAGGGAGTGCTGCACTGTCAGAGGGTCAGTACTGAGGGAGTGCTGCACTGTCAGAGGGTCAGTGCTGAGGGAGTGCTGCACTGTCAGAGAGTCAGTACTGAGGGAGTGCTGCACTGTCAGAGGGTCAGTACTGAGGGAGTGCTGCACTGTCAGAGGGTCAGTACTGAGGGAGTGCTGCACTGTCAGAGGGTCAGTACTGAGGGAGTGCCGCACTGTCAGAGGTTCAGTACTGAGGGAGTGCTGCACTGTCAGAGAGTCAGTACTGAGGGAGTGCCGCACAGTCAGAGAGTCAGTACTGAGGGAGTGCTGCACTGTCAGAGGGTCAGTACTGAGGGAGTGCCGCACTGTCAGAGGGTCAGTGCTGAGGGAGTGCTGCACTGTCAGAGAGTCAGTACTGAGGGAGTGCCGCACTGTCAGAGGGTCAGTACTGAGGGAGTGCTGCACTGGCAGAGGGTCAGTACTGAGGGAGTGCCGCACTGTCAGAGGGTCAGTACTGAGGGAGTGCTGCACTGGCAGAGGGTCAGTACTGAGGGAGTGCCGCACTGTCAGAGGGTCAGTACTGAGGGAGTGCTGCACTGGCAGAGGGTCAGTACTGAGGGAGTGCCGCACTGTCAGAGAGAGTCAGTACTGAGGGAGTGCCGCACTGTCAGAGGGTCCGTACTGAGGGAGAGCTGCACTGTCAGAGGGTCAGTACTGAGGGAGTGCTGCACTGTCAGAGAGTCAGTACTGAGGAAGTGCTGCACTGTCAGACGGCCAGTACTGAGGGAGCGCTGCACTGTCAGAGAGTCAGTACTGAGGAAGTGCTGCACTGTCAGACGGCCAGTACTGAGGGAGCGCTGCACTGTCAGAGAGTCAGTACTGAGGGAGTGCTGCACTGTCAGAGAGTCAGTACTGAGGGAGTGCTGCACTGTCAGAGGGTCAGTACTGAGGGAGTGCTGCACTGTCAGAGGGTCAGTGCTGAGGGAGTGCTGCACTGTCAGAGGGTCAGTACTGAGGGAGTGCTGCACTGTCAGAGGGTCAGTACTGAGGGAGCGCTGCACTGTCGGAGGGTCAGTACTGAGGGAGTGCTGCACTGTCAGAGGGCCAGTACTGAGGGAGCGCTGCACTGTCAGAGAGTCAGTACTGAGGGAGTGCTGCACTGTCAGAGAGTCAGTACTGAGGGAGTGCTGCACTGTCAGAGGGTCAGTACTGAGGGAGTGCTGCACTGTCAGAGGGTCAGTGCTGAGGGAGTGCTGCACTGTCAGAGAGTCAGTACTGAGGGAGTGCTGCACTGTCAGAGGGTCAGTACTGAGGGAGTGCTGCACTGTCAGAGGGTCAGTACTGAGGGAGTGCTGCACTGTCAGAGGGTCAGTACTGAGGGAGTGCCGCACTGTCAGAGGTTCAGTACTGAGGGAGTGCTGCACTGTCAGAGAGTCAGTACTGAGGGAGTGCCGCACAGTCAGAGAGTCAGTACTGAGGGAGTGCCGCACTGTCAGAGGGTCAGTACTGAGGGAGTGCCGCACTGTCAGAGGGTCAGTGCTGAGGGAGTGCCGCACTGTCAGAGAGTCAGTACTGAGGGAGTGCCGCACTGTCAGAGGGTCAGTACTGAGGGAGTGCCGCACTGGCAGAGGGTCAGTACTGAGGGAGTGCCGCACTGGCAGAGGGTCAGTACTGAGGGAGTGCCGCACTGTCAGAGGTCAGTGCTGAGGGAGTGCTGCACTGTCAGAGGGTCAGTACTGAGGGAGTGCTGCACTGTCAGAGGGTCAGTACTGAGGGAGTGCCGCACTGTCAGAGAGTCAGTACTGAGGGAGTGCTGCACTGTCACAGGGTCAGTACTGAGGGAGTGCTGCACTGTCAGAGGGCCAGTACTGAGGGAGTGCTGCACTGTCAGAGGGTCAGTACTGAGGGAGTGCTGCACTGTCAGAGGGTCAGTACTGAGGGAGTGCTGCACTGTCAGAGGGACAGTACTGAGGGAGTGCTGCACTGTCAGAGGGTCAGTACTGAGGGAGTGCTGCACTGTCAGAGGGTCAGTACTGAGGGAGTGCCGCACTGTCAGAGAGTCAGTACTGAGGGAGTGCTGCACTGTCAGAGGGTCAGTACTGAGGGAGTGCCGCACTGTCAGAGGGCCAGTACTGAGGGAGTGCTGCACTGTCAGAGGGTCAGTACTGAGGGAGTGCTGCACTGTCAGAGGGTCAGTACTGAGGGAGTGCTGCACTGTCAGAGGGACAGTACTGAGGGAGCGCTGCACTGTCAGAGGGTCAGTACTGAGGGAGTGCTGCACTGTCAGAGGGACAGTACTGAGGGAGCGCTGCACTGTCAGAGGGTCAGTACTGAGGGAGTGCTGCACTGTCAGAGGGTCAGTACTGAGGGAGTGCTGCACTGTCAGAGGGACAGTACTGAGGGAGCGCTGCACTGTCAGAGGGTCAGTACTGAGGGAGTGCTGCACTGTCAGAGGGTCAGTACTGAGGGAGCGCCGCACTGTCAGAGGTTCAGTACTGAGGGAGTGCTGCACTGTCAGAGAGTCAGTACTGAGGGAGTGCTGCGCTGTCAGAGAGTCAGTACTGAGGGAGTGCTGCACTGTCAGAGGGTCAGTACTGAGGGAGTGCTGCACTGTCAGAGGGTCAGTACTGAGGGAGTGCTGCACTGTCAGAGGGTCAGTACTGAGGGAGTGCTGCACTGTCAGAGGGTCAGTACTGAGGGAGTGCTGCACTGTCCGAGGGACAGTACTGAGGAAGTACTGCACTGTCAGAGGGTCAGTACTGAGGGAGTGCTGCACTGTCAGAGGGTCAGTACTGAGGGAGCGCCGCACTGTCAGAGGTTCAGTACTGAGGGAGTGCTGCACTGTCAGAGAGTCAGTACTGAGGGAGTGCTGCACTGTCAGAGAGTCAGTACTGAGGGAGTGCTGCACTGTCAGAGGGTCAGTACTGAGGGAGCGCTGCACTGTCAGAGGGTCAGTACTGAGGGAGTGCTGCACTGTCAGAGGGTCAGTACTGAGGGAGTGCTGCACTGTAAGAGGGTCAGTACTGAGGGAGTGCTGCACTGTCCGAGGGACAGTACTGAGGAAGTACTGCACTGTCAGAGGGTCAGTACTGAGGGATGCCGCACTGTCAGAGGGTCAGTACTGAGGGAGTGCTGCACTGTCAGAGGGACAGTACTGAGGGAGTGCTGCACTGTCAGAGGGACAGTACTGAGGGAGTACTGCACTGTCAGAGGGTCAGTACTGAGGGAGTGCTGCACTGTCAGAGGGTCAGTACTGAGGGAGTACTGCACTGTCAGAGAGTCAGTACTGAGGGAGTGCTGTACTGTCAGAGGGTCAGTACTGAGGGAGTGCTGCACTGTCAGAAGGTCAGTATTGAGGGAGTGCTGCACTGTCAGAGGGTCAGTACTGAGGGAGCGCTGCACTGTCAGAGGGTCAGTACTGAGGGAGTGCTGCACTGTCAGAGGGTCAGTACTGAGGGAGTGCCGCACTGTCAGAGGGTCAGTACTGAGGGAGTGCTGCATTGTCAGAGGCTCCGTACTGAGGGAGTGCTGCACTGTCAGAGGGTCAGTACTGAGGGAGTGCTGCACTGTCAGAGGGTCAGTACTGAGGGAGTGCTGCACTGTCCGAGGGTCAGTACTGAGGGAGCGCTGCACTGTCAGAGGGTCAGTACTGAGGGAGTGCTGCACTGTCAGAGGGTCAGTACTGAGGGAGTGCTGCACTACCAGAGGGTCAGTATTGAGGGAGTGCTGCACTGTCAGAGGGTCAGTACTGAGGGAGTGCTGCACTGTCAGAGGGTCAGTACTGAAGGAGTGCTGCACTGTCAGAGGGTCAGTACTGAGGGAGTGCTGCACTGTCAGAGGGTCAGTACTGAGGGAGTACAGGGTGTAAAGAACAGACAGTCCTGCTCTGCTCAGGACAGAGTACTGCGTTGTTCAACTTCAGTCCCTCAGCCCACCAGGAAACCGGTGCTTGGTAGTGCTCCTTCACCCTTGCCAGCTCCGCTACGCCTCAATCAAACCCACGTTGCCACTAAATACTTTCCACGCGGGATAGGCTCCAATGGGTTTGATCTTGTAGTAGACCCCACGAAGGTTAAGGAAAATTGAGAAGGCGCCTCTGAAACCGGTTGAGCTTTCTCGAGGTAAAAACCCGCAGACAAGGCAACACCTTCCAGTTCACCCCTGGCTCTCCGTAGGTATGTTTGCTCAATGTTATTGCTCCTGTGGGACAACAGTTACTTCGCACGCAGTGGAGGGAGCTCCAAGAGAGCCATTTGCAAATCTGCATTCAGCTGGAGATTCATTTGCTCCTGCATTTGTTTAGCTGCCAGTTCCACCCATCCCTTTTGACCAGCCTTGAGCCCGCAAATGTGGAGCAGACGGACAACTTCCAGCCTTGTGATCTTGCAAACCTAATGTGGGATGAGTACAGAATTCCCAACCAATTACAGAAGCCTCACTTAAGCAGACCGGGGACGGCGAGTAAATAACAGGAGTAACTGTCCCTGTCTCAATCGGACTGAAACAGTATGTGCTGTACTGCAAATAAAAGGGAGCTTACTCAAAGCTGTAATCTAATCTCTCAGTTCTGACATATAATTCTTATACGATTGCAGTTTTTGCTCTGGCAAAACTACAACCAAGATTAGATTATAGTTCTTTTGATGTTACTGTGACGCCACGAAGCTGGATTCTCCGATTTACAGGCCGGAGGATCCGTGGCATTTTACGTGGGAACATTTGGCGCCGCCCCAGCACCGATCCTCCGACTGGTGAGGGGCTCGCAGCCACACCACGTAAAATACCCGGCCTCCACGGAATAGACGGCCGGAGAATTGCCGGGCCTGTGGCGTGTGCACGCAGTGACGACCTGCAGCAGTCGTGCCGTACAACATGGTGCGTGGGTCCCCACCTGCCAGATAATGCCCCCTGGGGGCCACCCCCCGCCAGTCCCCCCAGCCCTCGCGGAAGCCCCCCCCGGCCAGCAGCATGGGTCCCGGCAGCGCTGGACACAGTCCGCAGCCGCCACACCGGGTTCCAGACCACACGCCAACCGCGCGGTCGGGAACTCAGCTCATTGGGGTCAGCATCGCGGGAGAGCCTTCGGGTGACTTCCTCAGGCCGTCCCAACGGTGTGCGCTGCGCGTCGCGGTGACGCCGTTTTGGAGGGAGCATGCGCGACCTGCGTAAAACAGGCGCCGCCCCCGATTTGGTGTAAAAATGGATTCTCCGCCCTATCGCCGATTACAAAATCGGCGTTGGTTCCCGGACTTTCACAGATTTCCTACTTGTGCCTCTGGCTGCAGGGCAGGGAGCAGGGTGAATGCTCCTTTAGCAAGAATACCATGGAGACCAGCAATCAGCCCTCTCTACTCCAACACAAATAATGACTCGAATTTATGGCCCAGACACACACTCGTATCCGCCCGTCTGGACTCGCCTCCTTTTTAGGTTGTTGCAAGAAACAGGGGGTTAGGATGCACAACTCTGAAAACGTGGAACAGTAAATCCGATGAAGCTGTGAGCAGAATGGCATCAGGTTCCTCAACAGGGGCTCGAGAGTACGGAAGCAAAGTTGCGGTGCTCCTCCGACAGAAGGTATTTGTTAAGCTGCAGTTTTTGCTGCTTTTTGAAGGGTATTGGTACCATTGAAAGGGAGCAGAAGATACGCAACATGGTGGCAGACGTACAGAAGCTGTGTTGCGTGCAGACAATGACCAAAACGGAGGCTCTGCTCGCTGGCTGATGAAGTGAAACGGGGGTTGAAAATTGAGATTTGGACGGCGCAAGTGAGGAAGAAGCAACTTTCCTTGACCACTGAAGGGCCTGGATTCAGACTGCCAAAAGAACAAAGTGGGGAGAGTGGAGTGGCTCTTTACGCAGAGGATTTGAAGGTTGGCGATCCAGGGGATGGAATTCAGAACCAGTCCAACATGCTGTTTAAGCTCTAGTCTAAATGCCACTCGTGTATGCTGCCCCTGTATCCCTTTACCCCCCATTCTGCAGCTCTCTAACCAATTCGCTTACAAACTCATTCAACGCTCACACGACCATCCATGTTTGATCCCCTCAACCCAGAAATCTGATCTGAAATCTCTGCCTGGTTCGATTTATATCCCACCCTTTCATTCTTTCCACAGAGAATTATTTCTTCTGGGGTCAAACAACTGGAGGTGTTCAAGAAAAACCTCACCAGATACAAAAGGCAGCGCACAGCCCCGAGAGTCCAAAACGAATCAGTCACACACACCTAAATCGCTGCTGGACGATACACAAAACAGAGGCAGGCCCCTTCAGAAAGGTACAGTGACCCCATGGGGAGCGCAGTTCAGATCCAGCACAAAGACACCTGGATTCCAAGGCTTCAAATTACGAGGAGAGAGAGGTGGGCTGTTGATCACCCCGAATTGCCCCTCGGGATGGTGGTGGTGAGCTGCCTCCTTGAGCCGCTGCAGTCCATGCGGTAGGTACACCCACAGTGCTGTTAGGAAGAGAGTGCCAGCATTTTGACCCAGCGACAGTGAAGGAACGGCCGATATATTTCCAAGTCGGGGTGGTGAGTGACTTGGAGGGGAACCTCCAGGTGGTGGGGTTCCCAGGCATCTGCTGCCCTTGTCCTTCTAGATGGTGGTGGTCGCGGGTTCGGAAGGTTAGCCCTGCTGCCTCACGGCGCCGAGGACCCGGGTTCAATCCCGGCCCCGGGTCACTGTCCGTGTGGAGTTTGCACATTCTCCCCGTGCCTGTGTGAGTCTCACCCCCACCAGTCAGGAAGGGTGCGGACAAAAAAAAAGATCAGATGTTTGGAAAAGAGAGCAATCTGGAGGGAATAATTACAATCACAGAAGTTGTCAGGCTGTCACTGGGCAGTTTTTCACAGTTCAGGTCAACGTGGTGTGAAATGTTCCCGCTTGCCCCAGGACTGTGCCATCTAACTGCCCCGTGTGTAGATTACATACAGGTCCTGAGAGCAGAGTCAGAACGCAATCGTGTCACACATTCAGGTAAACCACAGATCACCAAAGGATGAGGCACAGAGGGGGGCCGTTCGGCGAATCACACCTCTCCCAGCTCCCGGAAAGATCTCGCCGATGAGTCCCAGTTTCCCGGAGTGCTGCCAATCCCCTGAAATCCTGCCTCCTCCAGTTACTGAAGCCACTGGAGACAGCTGCGCCTTATTTACTCCATCAAAACAATTTCAGATTCTGACCGGTGTCCCTTAACCATTTCTGCTCTGGATCAGAGCAACCCCGGTTTCCCCAACCTTATCACAGAACTAAAGCCTCTCAACTCTGGCACCATTCCAATACATCTCCTCTCGAAGGCTGAGGGAGGCTTCACAAAGTGAGTTGCCCGTGCACCCCCCTCCCCGCAACACTCGCCCACATATTAAATCATGGACAAGCCTGCCCCATAAATGTGGGATACCATCGGCACCATCAAACAGACCCTCCCCGCCCTGACACATGGAATCACTCAGTTATTTTAAGAGTTCTTTGAAATAACTGGATGAAGGCGTCCACGGATATAGCTGAATAACTTCAGAGGAAGGAGTTTGACAATTGCACCCACCCCCCCACCCCCTACTCATTTCCAGATCCCAGTGCTGTTCGTGGCTTGTTTCGACGCCGTTGGACATACCTCAAAGACTTTCAGCAGCGTTTTCATGTAGAGCTTGCGGATTCCAAAGGACACTCCGAAGATGGCAGGCACGATGATGAAGACGAGGAGAAGGGTGATCCAAACAGTCAGTGAGATGCCCAGCAGGGTACACACCAGGCTGTCGAAGGGCAAGAGGAACGACATGATGACAACCCTACTCACCCAGCTGGCTCCTTAGCACCTCCTTCACAGGATCCACCCCTCACATATCCTTTCCCTACCCTCATGGACCCATCCTCTACCCCCCACTCACCCTGACCAGATGCTCCCCTCCTCTCACAGGCCTCTTTCTCCACGACACCCACAATCACTACCGTCGCCAGCCCCTGTCCCCACCTTCACTCATTCACTGTCCCTTCCCTCTGGCCAGGCCCCTTACAAACTCCTCCCCTTAATGAGCCCCTCCTCCCTCACCTCCCCTTTCCCTAGCTCCTCCCCTCTTCTGGACACACCCTCCCCCAGTAGCCCCTCCCCCACAGTAGCTCCTCTCTCTCTCCCAGACCCACTCCTCACCCCTCCCCTTCTTCTTGACTCCTCCCTGGCCCCTCCTATTGATTCCTCTCTTCCTCGCTCCTCCCCCTCCCTGAATCCTCCCCTGGCTCCTCCCCCAACCTGACTCCTCCCCCTCTCTGAACCCAACCCCTCACTGACTCCTCCCCCTCCCTGTCTCCTCCACCCCCCTGGTCCCTCCCCCCCACCCCCCTGGTCCCTCCCCCCCCCCTCTGACTCCTCGCCCTCCCTGGCCCCTCCCCTCTGACTCCTCCCTCCCCTCTGACTCCGCCCCCACTGACACCTCCCCTCCCTCTACTGCCCCCTCCCCACCCCCTCCTCCTCCCTGACCCCTCCTCCTACTGGCCCCTCCCCTTCCCTGACCCCTCCTCCTACTGGCCCCTCCCCTCTCTGGCCCCTCCTCCTCTCTGGCACCGCCCCCTCCCTGACCCCTCCTCCTACTGGCCCCTCCCCTCTCTGGCCCCTCCCCCCCTCTGGCCCCTCCCCCCCTCTGGCCCCTCCCCCTCTCTGGCCCCGCCTCCTCCTCTCTGGCCCCGCCCCTCCTATTCTCTGGTCCCGCCCCTCTCTGGCCCCTCCCCCTCTCTGGCCCAGCGGCCTGGCTTTTCGCCAACGTGTCCTCCTGAGTCCGGGGTCTGCAGTTATTTCAGTTGGGAACGCGCCTGTCCCTCGGCCGCTCCTGCCTGCCCGGGGCTGGATGACAGTCGCTGGCGCTCGGGCCCTCGCCTGTTTCGGGAGCCGCAGGGCCCAGTCGCCGCTCGGCCTGTTGTCCGGTGCGACCCGCTCAGCCTCTCCGCCAGCCCGCCCACCAGTGCGCACGCGTCAGCCAGCCGCCAATCAGCCGGCGCGGTGGGAGCCGCCTGCGCGACCGGCCGGCCCGGACGTCGGCGCATGCGCGGGTGCCGACGGCAGCGCATGCGCCCATGGGAAACTGCGCATGCCGGAGAGGGAGCCCCCCTGCGGCCGCCTGGTGCCCTGCAGACAGCAAGGAGGCCATTCAGCCCATTCCCGCCTGTTCTGAGCTCATGGTCTGAGATTTACCTCCACATGCACCCTCCCTCTCCCTTTGCCCTCACCAGTCTGAGATGCAAAACTCGCAAACCAATTGGTCCTCATGGAAGAGTTCCAAACCACAACAACCCTCCTGTGGGGACAAGCATTTCCTTCTTTTCCTTTCACGTTGAGGCACCCAATTCTTTTTCTTCCCCCGAATTAAGGGGCAACGTAACATGGCCAATCCCCGCTCAGTCTGTTGGCCAGCTGGTTCGTGATGCAGCGCGATGCCAGCAAAGGTCACCCACGAAGGCCCAACCTTCTCAACCTTGCCCCTCGCCCGAGGCAATCCTCAGGTTAAGTCACCGGCAGCCAGCTCTCCTCCCCTCCCTCAAAAGGGGAAAGCAGCCTCTGGTCCCCTGGGACTCTGGACACTTCACCAATGCAGTCAAAGGCCAACACTAATTCCAGTGGGGGCGCCGGTGGGCCCGTCCAGCCCCTTGTACACCTGCCTTCATCCATACACATCCCTAAACTCGCTGAATAATAACTTCCCCCTCAATTCCAAAATGTATGAAGCTGGGAAATCTCAAAGGAAGTGGATTTTGATCAGGGGAGGAGTTGCTGGTGAATTTGGAAACCCAGGTTGGGACTTAAGACCAGTTGCTTCAGTCTGAGGCAATGGCCAGGGCGGGAGGCGAGGGCAGGAGTTCGGGTATGGACTGCATGGTGGTGCTGGCCCACCGTCAAACTGCAGGATTGCAAGAATCATCTTCCCACCCCACTCCGAAAAGAGACTGCAAGCTGATTATCATAGAATTTACAGTGCAGAAGGAGGCCATTCAGCCCATCGAGTCTGCACTGGCTCTGGGAAAGAGCACCCTACCCAAGGTCAACACCTCCACCCTATCCCCATAAACCAGTAACCCCACCCAACACTAAGGGCAATTATGGACACTAAGGGCAATTTATCACGGCCAATCCACCTAACCTGCACATCTTTGGACTGTGGGAGGAAACCGGAGCACCGGGAGGAAACCCACGCACACACGGGGAGGATGTGCAGACTCCGCACAGACAGTGACCCAAGCTGGGAATCGAACCTGGGACCCTGGAGCTGTGAAGCAATTGTGCGATCCACAATGCTACCGTGCTGCCCAAGGATCTCACGGGAGCTCTCGTCAGGCTTGTGAACACAAGGTGAATCCAACCAGGGGGATACCTCTTTGAAGGAGGGGGTGGTTAGAATGTGCCGCCAGGGACACATAATTCAAAGGGAGTAGCATTTCTGCAGCGATAAAAGCTGGAGGGTTACCTAAAGCTAGATGGCACAGTGGGCTAGCACTGCGGAATCAGAATCATGGAGCAATGCTACACGGGGCAGCATGGTGGCACATCTTTGCTGCCTCAGTGCCAGGGACCCGGGTTCCATTCCAGCCTTGGGTGTCTGCATGTTCTCCCCGTCTGCACGTGGGTTTCCTCCGGGTGCTCCGGTTTCCTCCCACCGTCCAAAGATGTGGTTAGGTGGGTTGGCCATGCTCAATCTCCCCTTAGTGTCCGAAAGGTTAGGTGAGGTTACAGGAATAGGGCCTGGGTAGGGTGCACTTTCAGAGGGTCGGTGCAGACTCGATGGGCCGAATGGCCCCCTTCGGCACTGTAGGGATCCGTGGTTCCATGATAAGGGGACGAGGGCCAGAAGGATATGTTGTGGAGAAGATGGTGGCACTGAAGAATGGTGCTCAGGCATATGTTCAACCACCTTCAAATGGGCACATCAAAAGTAATGGACCCAAAGGTCAAAAGTTCAAATCTCACTGTGCCAAATTACGAAATTCATTTCAGTCGTCAGTTCAAAGGGGGCATTACACAACGACTTGATGAAGAAGGAGAACATTTTGCAGAGCGGTGATGAAAGAGCAGGTGGTTGAGACTTAACGCAATAGCTCCCTCAAAGAGCGCAGACACCGTAAGACCACAAGACATAGGAGCAGAATTAGGCCACTCGGCCCATCAAGTCTGCTCCGCTATTCAATCATGGGCCGAATGGCCTCCTTCTGAGGTGCATCTTTCTACTATCCCAATGATAGGGCAGCACGGTAGCACAGTGGTTAGCACTGTTGCATCTCCGCGCCAGGGGCCCAGGTTCGATTCCCGGCTTGGGTCCCTGTCTGTGCGGAGTCTGCACGTTCTCCCCGTGTCTGCGTGGGTTTCCTCCGGGTGCTCCGGTTTCCTCCCACAAGTCCCGAAAGACGTGCTGTTAGGTGAATTGGACGTTCTGTATTCTCCCTCTGTGACCCGGACAGGCGCCGGAATGTCGCGACTAGGGGGTGCTCGCAATGACTTCATTGCAGTGTTAATGTAAGCCGACTTGTGACAAAGATTATTATGCAGTCGCTGTATCGCCATTTTCTTTTGTTATAAAAACCCCCGTTGGATAATTTTGACCACTCGGTATGGTCAGCTGTTGAGAGAGGCTGGTGGAGTGGGAAAGGGGTGTCGTAGATTCACTTTTCGTACAGAGGTGACTTTCAGTAAAAGAGCTCTAAATTTGTATGTGTAAAACACTGAGAAATTAATTATGAATTTAACTTCATATAAACTTTATTCTTTTCATATTTACATACAAAACAGCACAAATATGCATCTACGTCAAGTGTTAACAGTAACAATTATTTCAAAACATGCAAGCAGTGTTGGTTTATTAAACAGGAACAAAAAAAACATTTTACCCGCCCCTCGCAACACTTTTCAGGAGGAATTCATCAACAGCAGCGGGCATCTCCTTTTCAGACATGCCCAAATAAACCACCTCAACTTAACTCGAAGCTGACAAGAGTAGTGGTCAAACCACTTGGTTGTGTACGCGCCCACGATAGAAGCTCAAGGGAAAAAAGGATCTTTTATTTAACCCAACTCACCCAACAGACAACCCTGCGTTTCAGCGCGGAGGTCAATTCCCCCCCCCCCCCCGCCCCAAAAACAAGCGGCAAGTTCAGACGATCGTCCACACTTGTCGACAGCCTCAAGCGACGGAGTCGGACAACTTGAACTACACGGAGAATGCGGCAGTTTGCACACCGAATATTTCTCCTCCCGGCCCAATCGAGGGCAAAGCAAATCGACACCCGGGAGGCCATCGGACAGGGGACAACAATCCCGCCCCCCGGCGACCATCATTCAATCATGAGCACATTACCCCTCACCCTCGTCCAACCTAATCCACAGCCACATTTTATTTGACAAATTTTTTACAAATATTAACTTCCGGAGATTGAACAATTCACAGCGAGGACACCCGTAGCAAAGATTTCAGCTTCATGATTAAATATCCATGAAAGAATCTTCAATATGAAGGAGTTGCTACCAGAGGCAGGACGAACAAATTAACCGCCATTTTGCTTCAGGGTATGCTGGTGGGCAGGCAGAGGTGAGTCGGTTGCTTCGGCAACCACAGATCCATTCAACCGGTGTCTCAAAATAATTACTTCAGTAACATCCATGAATTTCCCCCGGTTTCTTTTTTAAATGTATGGTCACCTTTGAGCGTCAATGGGGAGAAAAACCTTGCGCCAACATTCACGATTCTAAAGCACCCATCGAAACCAAAGCTCGGGAGTTGAACGCAATTCGAGGGCCTTACCCTCGTGACTGAACCCCAAAATTAGATTTTGGTTTTTCTATTTTAAAATTTTTTTTTTTTTTATTAAGGGGGAATTTAGCCTGGCCAATCCACCTACCCTGCACATCTTTGGGTTGTGTGTGTGTGCGGGGGGGGGGGGGGGGGGCGAGACCCACGCAGACACGGGGGAGAACGTGCAAACTCCACACGGACGGTGACCCGGGGCCGGGGTCGAACCCGGGTCCTCGGCGCCGTGAGGCGGCAGTGCTAACCACTGCGCCGCCCCCAAAATGAGATTCAACATGGCAGACAGGATGAACCACACTTCAGAGTCCGACTGGCTCCTACTCCTCCCCCTCCCCCCCCCCCCCCCCCCAGTCCTCCCAAAGTGATCAGATTCAGTGTCAGGTGGCCGTGACAAACGAGACGGCGACTCCATCACTCCCAGGGTACGAGAATCAAAGGGGAATATGAAATCTTGAAGCTGAACCTTGACTGGTTTACAAGGACTGGTGCTGCAGTGACCAGCCCCAGTTGGAAGCAAGGCGTGCAGTATCGCCATCAGCGGACCCCCCCCCTCTCTGAGGGACGTGAACGCATGTGAACACCATTCATTCTGAAATAAATAAAAGTGCGGCAACTTTGGTTTGTGGAACTAAAAAGCAGGACGTCTGCTCCACTCGTGCAGTTCGCCATAAAGTTACATCTGTGATTCTAAAACAATGGAAATGTGAAGGGCGACTCTGAAGTCTGTGGTATTATATTCCCAGCGAGCAATGTCGCACTTATTCGAAGGCATGTTCTTTCCCCCCCCCCGCCCTTCCTCTCCCACCATCCCCGTTTCTCAACCATAGTGAACTCCCTCAGGTTGGGAAGAACAGGAGGGGCTCATCGATCGACTGAGCCTCGAACGTCTGGCATTTTGTGTTGACATTAAACAAGAGGAGCGATGATTTAAAACGCAGTGAGCGCTTGTCCATTGGCGATCCGAGGTTGCCCTCAAATCGACGGAGAGGGGAGTTGACGTTGCTTAATAGGCCCCGCCGTGGTTAAAACCTGTCAAAATGGCCCCCAACCAGGGCTTGACAGGTTTACCAATATCCGTCATTGTCAAATCTGCCCCAGCTCTGCCACTGGGAGAATATGACATTGACGGATCGAGGACTGCCAAACTGCTCCAGGTCTCCTTCCTGGCTCTTCTCTCTCATGTTAAAGAGAGAGGAATGATCCGTTCCACCCCCCGATATCCCACCGATGCGTTTAATCCGATAGTTCTGTTTGCTGTTGTTGTCCCAGAAGGTGTGTTGACCACACTGGAAGGACAGGCAGAACTCTATTTGCTCCAGAGGCCGGAGATTCGCGGGCACGTCCAGCTCGAAGGAGAAAGTGTCGGCGTCCGCGCAGCCGTACGTATTGTTCAGGTAGGCGCACCCAACGTCGCGGGAGCTCTTCCAGCTGTCGAAGGTGATCCGGACGGCGACCTTCTTCTCGTAGCCCAGGTTCTTGACTTTGACCGTCCCCGAGATGGATGTCCCTTGGACCAGGCAGCTCTCGAGGCACACGGAGTTCTCGCGCAGGCGGGAGCGGAAGTCCAAATAATCCGCCGAGGGGGGAGGGAAGTCGAGGGCGAACTTCTCGTCGTTGGCCACTTGGGGGACGCAGCCCGCCAGCTCGGACAGCTCAAACTGCAGGTCGGACAAGTCGTCCTCGGGCTCCGAGAACAGGTGGACGGCCGTCAGCGAAAACCCCTTGGCGTCGGCGAACACCACCTTTTTCTTTGCGGCGCCGCTCCCAAACCCCGGCCTGCCGGCCAGGCACACTTCGCCGCTCCTCGGGTTCAGGCAGGGCCGCAGGGGCTGGAGTCTGGAGATGTTGACGGCCCGGAATTCGGGACAGCTCAGGAAGCTGTGGATGGGCGGCGAGTGACTGAGGCACAGGCGCATTGCGATGTCGACCGGCATGGCTGAGGGGGGCGAGGTGGTGGGGTGGGAAGAGAGAGAGAGAGAGAGAGACAAAAAAGACGATTAATTGTATTCAACAGAATGCAAACATAAGAGTACGTCTTAGATAGAAGGGAAAAATCAATGGAAACAATAGTGGGGTGGGTGGAAATCATTAGCCAGGACAGGACAAGAGAGTTTGGGAGGGAAGAGTAGAGAGAACAGGAAGAGAGTGTGGGGATAGAGAGGGAGGGACGGAAGTGTTAAAGGCAATGAAAAACACACCTCTACATCAACTACTTAAGCCTAGTAGCTCCACCACTACTTGTCAAACAGCCCAACATCCAATCATTTTTTGGGGGGGCAGCAGGGTAGCACAGTGGCTAGCACTGTTGCTTCACAGCTCCAGGGTCCCTGGTTCGATTCCCAGCTTGGGTCACTGTCTGTGCGGAGTCTGCACGTTCTCCCCCCCCCCCGGTGTCTGCGTGGGTTTCCTCCGGGTGCCTCCCACAGTCCAAAGATGTGCAGGTTAGGTGGATTGGCCGTGCTAAATTGCCCTTAGTGTTGGGTGGGGTTACTGGGTTCCAGGGATAGGGTGGAGGTGCGTGGGCTTGGATAGGGTGCGCTTTCCAAGAGCCGGTGCAGACTCGATGGGCCGAATGGCCTCCTTCTGCGCTGTAACTTCTATGATTTCTTGGGCGACACAGTGGTTAGCACTGCTGCCTCACGGCGCCGACAACCCGGGTTCGAATCCCGGCCCCGGGTCACTGTCCGTGTGGGGTTTGCACATTCTCCCCGTGTCTGTGTGGGTTTCGCCCCCACAACCCAAAGATGTGCAGGGTAGGTGGATTGGCCACGCTAAATCGCCCCTTAAATCGGGGGAAAAAAGAACTGGGTACTCTAAATTTATAAACAAAAGCACCCAATTGTTTCTCACCATCTTCGGCCTAGTGACAAGGCTTCCTCCCTCCGCCCCTCCCCAATTCTCCCACCTCACCCCCATCCCTCTCAAGGGTAACCGTCTGTGGCCGAGCCAGACAGCTCGCAACACCATTGGCTCGTCCGATCAAACCGAGACTCCATTACCAGATATCCATTTAGCCTGGAAGGAGTTCCTCTTCCATTTCTGTAACACTGATGGCCTTTGACCCTATCTCAACCGGTAACACTCCCAGTAACGCAGAATGTTAAAAAGGTGCTATGCAGGGCAGCACGGTGGTTAGCGCTGCTGCCTCACGGCACCGAGGACCCGGGTTCGATCCCGGCTCTGGGTCACTGTCCGTGTGGAGTTTGCACATTCTTCCCCGTGTCTGCGTGGGCCTCACCCCCACAACCCAAAGATGTGCAGGGTCGGTGGATTGGCCACGCTAAATTGCCCCTTAATTAGAAAAAATAATAATTGGGTATTCTTTTCTAAAAAGGTGCTATATGAACGAACGTTGTTGTACACAGACTTGGCCTGCTGTGGAGCCAGAGATTCCAAAATGGCCGACCAATGACCCAAATGAGAATCTGTTTGGACCGCCCCCTCCCCACCATAAGTGCAAAAGCCACAGGCCCGCGTGCACTGCATTAACCATGGAACTGCAAATGATTCAATTTTACTTCAGTCGAGTGATCGGAAGAGGTGCGACAGATGGGGAACCCGTGCAAACCAGTTCATTCCCGAGTTCGGATTACTTCTCCGGGAGCTAAACAATAATGTCAGCGTTACAACAGAGGAAGTCATTTGACCCATCGCCGCTGTGGCAGCTTTGCAAAAGAGGAGCTACACAGGTATACGGTTCGATATTTCCCCAAACAGAAATAGGAAGACAGCGCCTAATCCCAAAAATCAGTCCTGGTCCACCCACATCGACACTACGGCCAAGAAAGCACAACAGCACCTATACTTCCTCAGGAAACTAAGGAAATTCGGCACGTCCACATTAACCCTTACCAACTTTTACAGATGCACCATAGAAAGCATCCTATCAGGCTGCATCACAGCCTGGTCTGGCAACTGCTCGGCCCAGGGCCGTAAGAAACCGTAGAGAGTCGTGAATATAGCCCAGTCCATCACGAACCTGCCTCCCATCCATTGACTCCATCTACACCTCCTGCTGCCTGGGGAAAGCGGGCAGCATAATCAAAGACCCCTCCCACCCGGCTTACTCACTCTTCCAACTTCTTCCATCGGGCAGGAGATACAGAAGTCTGAGAACACGCACAGGGCTAAATCGCTGGCTTTTAACGCAGACCAAGGCAGGCCAGCAGCACGGTTCAAATCCCGTACCAGCCTCCCCGAATAGGCGCCGGAATGTGGCGACTCGGGGCTTTTCACAGTAACTTCATTTGAAGCCTACTTGTGACAATAAGCGATTTTCATTTTCATTTCATTTCAACAGACTCAAAAACAGCTTCTTCCCCAGTCACCAGACTCCTAAACGACCCTCTTATGGACTGACCTGATTAACACTACACCCTGTGTGCTTCATCCGATGCCGATGTTCTGTAATTACATTGTGTACCTTGTGTTGCCCTACTTTGTATTTTCTTTTTTTCTCATGTACTTAATGATCGGTTGAGCTGCTCGCAGAAAAATGCTTTTCACTGTACCTCAGTACACGTGACAATAAACAAATCTAAATCCAAAGTCCCATTCTCTCTCTCTCTCTCCAATGATTCGGCTCGTTAATGCCCGTATTTGGAAGTCAGGTGAGGCCTTATCTAGGCCTTGATGACGCACTGGTTTAATTTAGGCCGGGAAGCCTGAACGCGGGAGGCACGTGTGCAGTCAACAAAGCTGCCCAGAGGTTCTGCCAAGCTAGCGTCTTGAGCGACTGCAATGGAACTATTACCATTTCAACATTCCTTAACTGGGCAACGCTCCTCGAGTGAACTGGCCCCCTAATGCAATCAGCTAAATACCTCCACAGCCACACAGACACACACTGCTTTGCCCTCAATCCTCAAGAGTTTTAAAAATAGCACCACTCAAGATACAGGTCACATGAGAAAGAAGAGGGGTTCAAATTACAACACGCATTCCGACACATCTCTGAACAGATGCAAACTCGTCCAGGTATCACGAGCATGCTGGCTTTTAAAAAAAAATTCCAGTTAATAATTACTTTGATTCCGTGTTGAGCAGCCCATTTCTAACTAACTCCTTGATCCCTTCAAGGACAATCCCATTCCCCAACACCCCCTCATTCTATTGCATCACTATTCCAGACCAGACCCCCCCCCCAAACAGTGGCTGGGATACTGGACCAAAATTCCCAATATTTTATTTAATTTGCAAGACTGTGCACTTTTTTTTTGTTGAAATTTAGAATACCCAATTCTTTTTTTTTCCCAATTAAGGGGCAATTTAGTGTGGCCGATCCACTTACCCTGCCCATCTCTTTGGGTTGTGGGGGTGAGACCCACGCAGACACAAGGAGAATGTGCAAACTCCACACAGATAGTGACCCGGGGCTGGGATCGAACCTGGGACCTCGGCGCCGTGGGGCAGTAGTGCTAACCACTGCACCACCGTGTCGCCCTCAAAACAAAGCTTTATTATGAATACAATCTTAGAATTTACAGTGCAGAAGGAGGCCATTCGGCCCATCGAGTCTGCATCGGCCCTTGGAAAGAGCACCCTATTTAAGCCCACTCCTCCACCCCATCCCCGTAACCCAGTCAAAACTTTTTGGACACTAAAGGCAATTTAGCATGGCCAATCCACCTAACCTGCACATCTTTGGACTGTGGGAGGAAACCGGAGGAAACCCACGCAGACACGGAGAGAACGTGCAGTCTCTGCACTGACAGTGACCAAAGCCGGGAATCGAACCTGGGACCCTGGAGCTGTGAAACAGTGCTAACCACTGTGCTACCGTGCCTCCCCAATCTTAAACTCTCCACACCCAAAAGGTACAGCTGACAATTACCCCTTGAACACTACTACTCAATTCCCCATTCAACAACAAGAAACATACAGCCCTCAATCTATCTTACTGTGGGAGAATTGTGGACCCTGCATCAGGCAGATCAGAATTCAATTCCTCTCTCCAAAGATTTCTCCAAAAACAAATAATCTCTGCGGGCTACAAAGCACATTAACTCCCCAGGGACTTTCCCAGTCGAACCACAGTCCATTAGCCCAGACTGAAAATACATTCCTTTGTCAATTTCACCTTCTGGCTGCTAAAACCACCCAGGCCCTGCCAAACAGAATTACTTTTTTTTTTTAAAACATGACCACTGCACTCAAACACTCTAACCCCAGGCTTTTAAACTTGAAATTGCCCAATATGTGGAATCCAATATCGCATTGAGTGTTTGCGAAAATGGCAGAGCACGATCGGTTGAAGGGTAGGGAGGAACGGGGGGACATGCGGAATCTATTCATAGCTTTGGAAGATAAATAAATTTAGAATACCCAATTCTTTTTTTTTTTCCAATTAAGGGGCAATTTAGCGTGGCCAATCCACCTAACCGGCACATCTTTGGGTTGTGGGGACGAGACCCACGCAGACACGGGGGAGAATGTGCAAACTCCACACGGACAGTGACCCGGGGCCGGGATCGAACCCGGGTCCTCGGCGCCGCGAGGCAGCAGTGCTGACCACTGTGTCGCCCACAAATTGAATCAGACTTTGATGGTCACGGGGCCTGCATTCTCAATTGAGGAAAAAGGAAGACACATGGGGAACACGACCCACGGGAGGTGGGGAGAAAAGGGCGCCGAGCGAGGCAGGGAAACTGGGAGAATTGAAGGAGGTGGGGTGCGGGGAAGTGGGGGAGTCAGTTGTGGCGAATATTGCGCGAGCGTCTCCATTTCTGGAGATAGACTCAAGTCTGCAACTGAAATAAAGAATGTCCCACACACACCACAAAAAGCCTGATGTGGCGAGGACCCCAACCCGGGTATCCATGACAACGGCAACACCCTCCATTCGGAGGGAGTGGACGGAGTTGGGCTCGGCATTGGGGACGTCAAACACCGACTCAGGTGAACACCCCGCCCCTCCGGTCAGTCAACAAGTGTAACCTCCACGCTGTCGAGCCTCCCACCATTTTAATTCCCCACAAATCTTTGACCTCCCTGTCCTTGGGCCCGTTTCCCCACGAGTGTCTGGGAACGAGGCCTAATCTTCCGATTGGACATTTGATGGTCTTCCAGCCTCAACAAACAAGAGTTCGACACCAGCACATCATAACCTCGGCCCGTCATTTTATTGCTTTCTTCGCTGCCTTTTCTCTCCTCCCTCGGTTCCTTCCCTTTCCGGCCCCATCCATTCATACCTCCTCTGGAGCCCGCTTTGTCTTTTATTTTATCACTGGCCCATAACCACACAACTTGGGTTTGCAACACTAAACCTTTTACTTAATCTCTCCTTCACCCCAGTGTTAACTCGGTTTCTCTCTCTCTCTCTGTGGTGTTCACAGACACAGAGCGGCCTACCGAACATTTTCAGATGTCCAACATTCGGCTTTTCTGTCAGGAGGGTGGGGGGGGGGGCAGCCGAGGAGGCAGGAGGGTGAAGGGGGGGGGGGGACGGTCAAAGGGGGTATTGGAGTAAGTGGTGTCAGAGGGGACAAAGATACAGGGAAGGTATGGGGAGCGAGGGAAGGTGTGGGGAGCGAGGGAGAGGGCCCTTTGAAGAGATCAAAATCGAGACAACAATTTGCATGAGGCAAGAGGATAAAAGTGCCAGAAATGAAGGACCTTCATGACAGACCCCTAAAACCCCCCCTCCCAAACCCAGCCCCCTAACCCCCCCCAAACCCAGCCCCCTAAAACAACCCCTCCCAAACCCAGCCCCCTAAAACCCCCCCTCCCAAACCCAGCCCCCTAACCCCCCCCCAAACCCAGCCCCCTAAAACAACCCCTCCCAAACCCAGCCCCCTAAAACCCCCCCTCCCAAACCCAGCCCCCTAACCCCCCCCCAAACCCAGCCCCCTAAACCCCCCCCCTAAACCCAGCCCCCTAAAACCCCCCCTCCCAAACCCAGCCCCCTAACCCCCCCAAACCCAGCCCCCTAAACCCCCCCCTAAACCCAGCCCCCTAAAACCCCCCCTCCCAAACCCAGCCCCCTAACCCCCCCCCCAAACCCAGCCCCCTAAAACCACCCCTCCCAAACCCAGCCCCCTAAAACCCCCCCTCCCAAACCCAGCCCCCTAAACCCCCCTCCCAAACCCAGCCCCCTAACCCCCCCCAAACCCAGCCCCCTAAAACAACCCCTCCCAAACCCAGCCCCCTAAAACCACCCCTCAAAAACCCAGCCCCCTAAACCCCCCCCAAACCCAGCCCCCTAAAACCACCCTCCCAAACCCAGCCCCCTAAAACCACCCTCCCAAACCCAGCCCCCTAAAACCCCCCTCCCAAACCCAGCCCCCTAAACCCCCCCCCCTCCCAAACCCAGCCCCCTAAACCCCCCCGCCCCAAACCCAGCCCCCTAAAACCCCCCCTCCCAAACCCAGCCCCCTAACCCCCCCCAAACCCAGCCCCCTAAAACCACCCCTCCCAAACCCAGCCCCCTAAAACCACCCCTCCCAAACCCAGCCCCCTAAAACCCCCCACTCCAAAACCCAGCCCCCTAAACCCCCCCCAAACCCAGCCCCCTAAACCCCCCCTCCCAAACCCAGCCCCCTAAACCCCCCCTCCCAAACCCAGCCCCCTAAACCCCCCCCCAAACCCAGCCCCCTAAAACCACCCCTCCCAAACCCAGCCCCCTAAAACCCACCCTCCCAAACCCAGCTCCCTAAAACCCCCCCTCCCAAACCCAGCCCCCTAAACCCCCCCCCAAACCCAGCCCCCTAAAACCCCCCCTCCCAAACCCAGCCCCCAAAAACCCCCCCTCCCAAACCCAGCCCCCTAAACCACCCCTCCCAAACTCAGCTCCCTAAAACCCCCCCCTCCCAAACCCAGCCCCCTAAAACCCCCCCCAAACCCAGCCCCCTAAAACCACCCCTCCCAAACCCAGCCCCCTAAAAACCCCCACTCCAAAACCCAGCCCCGTAAAACCCCCCCTCCCAAACCCAGCCCCCTAAACCCCCCCCAAACCCAGCCCCCTAAAACCCCCCCCTCCCAAACCCAGCCCCCTAAACCCTCCCCCCAAACCCAGCCCCCTAAAACCCCCCCTCCCAAACCCAGCCCCCTAAAACCCCCCCTCCCAAACCCAGCCCCCTAAACCCCCCCCTCCCAAACCCAGCTCCCTAAAACCCCCCCTCCCAAACCCAGCTCCCTAAAACACCCCTCCCAAACCCAGCCCCCTAAAACCCCCCCTCCCAAACCCAGCCCCCTAAAACACCCCCTCCCAAACCCAGCTCCCTAAAACCCCCCCCCTCCCAAACCCAGCCCCCTAAAACCCCCCCTCCCAAACCCAGCCCCCTAAAACCCCACCTCCCAAACCCAGCCCCCTAAACCCCCCCTCCCAAACTCAGCTCCCTAAAAAACCCCCACCCAAACCCAGCCCCCTAAAAAAAAACCTCCCAAACCCAGCTCCCTAAAACCCCCCCTCCCAAACCCAGCCCCCTAAAACCCCCCCTCCCAAACCCAGCCCCTAAAACCCCCCTCCCACACCCAGCCCCCGAAAACCCCCCCTCCCAAACCCAGCCCCCTAAAACCCCCCCTCCCAAACCCAGCCCCCTAAACCCCCCCCTCCCAAACCAAGCCCCCTAAACCCCCCCTCCCAAACCCAACCCCCTAAAACCCCCCTCCCAAACCAGCCCCCTAAACCCCCCCCCCAAACCCAGCTCCCTAAAACCCCCCTCCCACACCCAGCCCCCTAAAACCCCCCTCCCAAACCCAGCCCCCTAAAGCCCCCCCTCCCAAACCCAGCCCCCTAAACCCCCCTCCCAAACCCAGCCCCCCAAACCCCCTCCTAAACCCAGCCCCTAAACCCCTCTCCCCAAGCCCAGCCCCCTTAAAAAACCCACTCCCTAACCCAGCCCCCTAAAAAAAACCCTCCCAAACCCAGCCCCCCAAACCCCCCTCCCAAACCCAGCCCCCTAAAACCCCCTCCCCCAAGCCCAGCCCCCTAAAACCCCCTCCCCCAAGCCCAGCCCCCTTAAAAAACCCTTTCCCTAACCCAGCCCCCTAAAACCCCCTCCCCAACAAACCCCCCCCAAACCCAGCCCCCTAAACCCCCTACCCCAAACCCAGCCCCCTAAACCCCCTCCCCAAACCCAGCCCCCTTAAACCCCCTCCCCTATAAACCCCCCTCCCCAACACCCCCTCCCCTTATAAACCCCCTCCCAACACACCCTCCCTATAAACCCCCCTCCCCAACCCCCTCCCGATAAACCCCCCTCCCCAACACACCCTCCCTATAAACCCCCTCCCCAACACACCCTCCCTATAAACCCCCCTCCCCAACACACCCTCCCTATAAACCCCCCTCCTCAACACACCCTCCCTAAAACCCCCCTCCCCACCACACCCTCCCTATAAACCCCCCTCCCCAACACACCCTCCCTCCCTATAAACCCCTCTCCCCAACACACCCTCCCTATAAACCCCCCTCCCCAACACACCCTCCCTATAAACGCCCCTCCCCAACACACCCTCCCTATAAACGCCCCTCCCCAACACACCCTCCCTATAAACCCCCCTCCCCAACACACCCCCTATAAACCCCCCTCCCCAACACACCCCCTATAAACCCCCCTCCCCAACACACCCCCTATAAACCACTCCCCAACACACCCTCCCTATAAACGCCCCCTCCCTTTAACCCCCCCCTCCCTTAACCCCCCCCCCTCCCTCCCTTAACCCCCCCCCTCCCTTTAACCCCCCCCTCCAGATAAACCCCCCCCTCCCCAACACACCCTCCAGATAAACCCCCTCCCCATAAACCCCCCTCCCCAATACACCCTCCCTATAAACTCCCTCCCCAACACCCCTCACCCCCTATAAACCCCCCTCCCCAACACCCTCTCCCTATAAACCCCCCTCCACAACACCCCCTCCCTATAATGCCCCTCCCTATAATACCCCTCCCTATAATACCCCTCCCTATAATACCCCACCCCAACACCCCCTCCCTATAAACCCCCACCCTATAAACCCCCACCCTATAAACCCCCTCCCTAACACACCCTCCCTAACACACCCTCCCTAACACACCCTCCCTAACACACCCTCCCTAACACACACCCCCAACACCCCCCCTAACACACCCTCCCTAACACACCCTCCCCTAACACACCCTCCCTAACACACCCTCCCAACACACCCTCCCTAACACACCCCTCCCTAACACACCCTCCCTAACACACCCTCCCTAACACACCCTCCCTAACACACCCTCCCTAACACACCCTCCCTAACACACCCTCCCTAACACACCCTCCCTAACACACCCTCCCTAACACACCCTCCCTAACACACCCTCCCTAACACACCCTCCCTAACACACCCTCCCTAACACACCCTCCCTAACACACCCTCCCTAACACACCCTCCCTAACACACCCTCCCTAACACACCCTCCCTAACACACCCTCCCTAACACACCCTCCCTAACACACCCTCCCTAACACACCCTCACCCCCTATAAACCCCCCTCCCCAACACCCCCTCCCTATAAACCCCCCTCCCCAACACACCCCCTATAAACCCCCCTCCCCAACACACCCCCTATAAACCCCCCCTCCCCAATACACCCTCCCTATAAACCCCCCTCCCCAACACACCCTCACCCCCTATAAACCCCCCTCCCCAACACCCCCTCACCCCCTATAAACCCCCCTCCCCAACACCCCCTCACCCCCTATAAACCCCCCTCCCCAACACCCCCTCCCTATAGACCCACCTCCCCAACACCCCCTCCCTATAAACCCCCCTCCCCAACACACCCTCCCTATAAACCCCCCTCCCCAACACACCCTCCCTATAAACCCCCTCCCTATAAACCCCCTCCCTAACACACCCTCCCTAACACACCCTCACCCCCTATAAACCCCCCTCCCCAACACCCCCTCCCTATAAACCCCCCTCCCCAACACACCCCCTATAAACCCCCCTCCCCAACACACCCCCTATAAACCCCCCTCCCCAATACACCCTCCCTATAAACCCCCCTCCCCAACACACCCTCACCCCCTATAAACCCCCCTCCCCAACACCCCCTCACCCCCTATAAACCCCCCTCCCCAACACCCCCTCACCCCCTATAAACCCCCCTCCCCAACACCCCCTCCCTATAGACCCACCTCCCCAACACCCCCTCCCTATAAACCCCCCTCCCCAACACACCCTCCCTATAAACCCCCCTCCCCAACACACCCTCCCTATAAACCCCCCTCCCCAACACACCCTCCCTATAAACCCCCCTCCCCAACACACCCTCCCTATAAACCCCCCTCCCCAACACACCCTCCCTATAAACCCCCCTCCCCAACACACCCTCCCTATAAACCCCCCTCCCCAACACACCCTCTCTATAAACCCCCCTCCCCAACACACCCTCTCTATAAACCCCCCTCCCCAACACACCCTCTCTATAAACCCCCCTCCCCAACACACCCTCTCTATAAACCCCCCTCCCCAACACACCCCCTCTAAACCCCCCTCCCCAACACACCCTCTCTATAAACCCCCATCCCCAACACACCCTCCCGAAAACCCCCCTCCCCAACACCCCCCCTATAAACCCCCCTCCCTAACACACCCCCTATAAACCCCCCTCCCCAACACACCCCCTATAAACCACTCCCCAACACACCCTCCCTATAAACCCCCCCTCCCTTTAACCCCCCCCTCCCTTTAACCCCCCCCTCCCTTTAACCCCCCCCTCCCTTTAACCCCCCCCTCCCTTTAACCCCCCCCTCCCTTTAACCCCCCCTCCCTTTAACCCCCCCTCCCTTTAACCCCCCCCTCCCTTTAACCCCCCCCCTCCCTTTAACCCCCCCCTCCCTTTAACCCCCCCCTCCCTTTAACCCCCCCCTCCCTTTAACCCCCCCCTCCCTTTAACCCCCCCTCCAGATAAACCCCCCCTCCAGATAAACCCCCCCCTCCCTATAAACCCCCCCCTCCCTATAAACCCCCCCCTCCCTATAAACCCCCCCCTCCCCAACACACCCTCCAGATAAACCCCCTCCCCATAAACCCCCCTCCCCAATACACCCTCCCTATAAACTCCCTCCCCAACACCCCCTCACCCCCTATAAACCCCTCCCCAACACCCTCTCCCTATAAACCCCCCTCCACAACACCCCCTCCCTATAATGCCCCTCCCTATAATGCCCCTCCCTATAATGCCCCTCCCTATAATGCCCCTCCCTATAATACCCCTCCCTATAATACCCCTCCCTATAATACCCCTCCCTATAATACCCCTCCCTATAATACCCCTCCCTATAATACCCCTCCCTATAATACCCCTCCCTAACACACCCTCCCTAACACACCCTCCCTAACACACCCTCCCTAACACACCCTCCCTAACACACCCTCCCTAACACACCCTCCCTAACACACCCTCCCTAACACACCCTCCCTAACACACCCTCCCTAACACACCCTCCCTAACACACCCTCCCTAACACACCCTCCCTAACACACCCTCCCTAACACACCCTCCCTAACACACCCTCCCTAACACACCCTCCCTAACACACCCTCCCTAACACACCCTCCCTAACACACCCTCCCTAACACACCCTCCCTAACACACCCTCCCCTAACACACCCTCACCCCCTATAAACCCCCCTCCCCAACACCCCCTCCCTATAAACCCCCCTCCCCAACACACCCCCTATAAACCCCCCTCCCCAACACACCCCCTATAAACCCCCCTCCCCAACACACCCCCTATAAACCCCCCTCCCCAATACACCCTCCCTATAAACCCCCCTCCTCAACACACCCTCACCCCCTATAAACCCCCCTCCCCAACACCCCCTCACCCCCTATAAACCCCCCTCCCCAACACCCCCTCACCCCCTATAAACCCCCCTCCCCAACACCCCCTCCCTATAGACCCACCTCCCCAACACCCACTCCCTATAAACCCCCCTCCCCAACACACCCTCCCTATAAACCCCCCTCCCCAACACACCCTCCCTATAAACCCCCCTCCCCAACACACCCTCCCTATAAACCCCCCTCCCCAACACACCCTCCCTATAAACCCCCTCCCCAACACACCCTCCCTATAAACCCCCCTCCCCAACACACCCTCCCTATAAACCCCCCTCCCCAACACACCCTCCCTATAAACCCCCCTCCCCAACACACCCTCCCTATAAACCCCCCTCCCCAACACACCCTCCCTATAAACCCCCCTCCCCAACACACCCTCCCTATAAACCCCCCTCCCCAACACACCCTCCCTATAAACCCCCCTCCCCAACACACCCTCTCTATAAACCCCCCTCCCCAACACACCCTCTCTATAAAGCCCCCTCCCCAACACACCCTCTCTATAAACCCCCCTCCCCAACACACCCCCTCTAAACCCCCCTCCCCAACACACCCTCTCTATAAACCCCCATCCCCAACACACCCTCTCTATAAACCCCCCTCCCCAACACACCCCCTCTAAACACCCTCTCCCCAACACACCCTCCCTATAAACCCCCCTCCCCAACACACCCCCTCTAAACACCCCTCCTCAACACACCCTCTCTATAAACCCCCCTCCCCAGCACCCCCTCCCCAGCACCCCCTCCCTATAAACCCCCCCTCCCCAACACCCCCTCACCCCCTATAAACCCCCCTCCCCAACACACCCTCTCTATAAACCCCCCTCCCCAACACACCCTCTCTATAAACCCCCCTCCCCAACACACCCTCTCTATAAACCCCCCTCCCCAACACACCCTCTCTATAAACCCCCCTCCCCAACACACCCTCTCTATAAACCCCCCTCCCCAACACACCCTCTCTATAAACCCCCCTCCCCAACACACCCTCCCTATAAACCCCCCTCCCCAACACCCCCTCACCCCCTATAAACCCCCCTCCCCAACACACCCTCTCTATAAACCCCCCTCCCCAACACACCCTCTCTATAAACCACCCTCCCCAACACACCCTCTCTATAAACCCCCCTCCCCAACACACCCTCTCTATAAACCCCCCTCCCCAACACACCCTCTCTATAAACCCCCCTCCCCAACACACCCTCCCTATAAACCCCCCTCCCCAACACACCCTCCCTATAAACCCCCCTCCCCAACACACCCTCCCTATAAACCCCCCTCCCCAACACACCCTCTCTATAAACCCCCCTCCCCAACACACCCTCCCTATAAACCCCCCTCCCCAACACACCCCCTCTAAACCCCCCTCCCCAACACACCCTCTCTATAAACCCCCCTCCCCAACACACCCTCCCTATAAACCCCCCTCCCCAACACACCCTCCCTATAAACCCCCCTCCCCAACACAACGCCAGCAGGCTCTGCTGGACACAGCCTGAGCTGAAGCCTCCGGCTGCTGTGCAGATATATTTGGCTGAGGGATTGCAAAGGCTCAGATCCGCTCAGGCTCTCCGCAATGGTGTCACTTACCTGCTCAGTGTGTGCTCGCTGCTGCCAGGCTCTGCTCCCCACGCACACTCACTCCCACTGAGCCCCGGCTCCGTACTCAGCCCAGCCTGGGGCGGGGAATCCGCCCGCCCCCAGCAAAATCGCCCCGCCTCTGCCGCCAGCGGCGCACCAATGGCGAATCGCTGCCTTCCTGGCGGCCCCCAGCTCTGACCTGCATCTGGCCAGAGGTGCATTGCTCATCTGTTAAGTGTGCACCGCAGCCCACTTACACTCACCCCGCCCCCCCCCCCCCCCCCCACACACGCCCATGCCCACCCAGATGTTTGCCAGATGTGCCTCAGGTGTCCTGACACCCAGAGATGGGCAAGGTTAGCTGGACTCACCGCCGGAGAGGGGGGGGGGCACGGCGGTTAGCACTGCTGCCTCACGGCGCCGAGGGCCCTGGTTCGATCCCGGCTCCAGGTCACTGTCCGTGTGGAGTTTGCACATTCTCCCCGTGTCTGCGTGGGTCACGCCCCCACAACCCAAAAAGATGTGCATTCAGGATAAATTGCCCCTTAATTAGGCGGGAGAAAAAGTATGGGGTACTTCATTTTTTTTTTAAATTAAGTGTGGTGGAGGCAACAACTCTCACATAAGACCATAAGACATAGGAGTGGAAGTAAGGCCATTCGGCCCATCGAGTCCACTCCACCATTCAATCATGGCTGATTTCAACTCCATTTACCCGCTCTCTCTCCATAGCCCTTAATTCCTCGAGAAATCAAGAATTTATCAACTTCTGTCTTAAAGACACTCAACGTCCCGGCCTCCACCGCCCTCTGTGGCAATGAATTCCACAGACCCACCACTCTCTGGCTGAAGACATTTCTGCTCATCTCTGTTCTAAAGTGACTCCCTTTTATTCTCAGGCTGTGCCCCCGGGTCCTAGTCTCCCCTGCCTATGGAAACAACTTCCCTACATCTTTTAGGAAGCGTGCAGATGAGCACTTTGCAATCCGGAGCAGACAGGGCTGGGAAACGAGCGTTGGATGGTCTGCGCAGACTGGAACGGCCAAAGGGCCTCATGCCATGCTGGAAAACTCAATGACTCTAAGCCAGCGTCACCAAGGTCAGAGTTCAATGACGGTCGTTTACGAAGCTCATGTTTGCGTGGCAGGTCCGACCAATAAATGCCTTGGTTTTATCGCCCTGCCCTTATCTAATCTCTGACTTGTGGGGAAATCTGCTTTGGAGAGTGTTGCTTCCAAAATGGTTTCCCCAAAACACCCTCTCCTCCCAAAACCACCGACATGTGCCTCGCGGAGGGGAAGCCGTTTCCATTCCTCCCCCTCAACCGGTGGCTAACTCGTTCTTTCCTCGTGAACCTCGATTGGGGTTTTTTTTCCCTTCAGTCATTCGCGGCATGTCGGTCTTCCTGGCGAGGCCCAGCTTTTATTGGCCAATCCTAATTGCCCTCCGACGCCATCTCCTCGAACCCCTGCCGTCCATTGCCGGAGGATTCGATGCAGCGGAGTGTCTTGCTGGGACTGGGTTCTCTCCGATGGCTGTTCGACCTGCGAGGTCATCGTAAATCGGAGCGGGACCCCGGATGTTGGAAACATCTGGAACTGAGGGGTGGTACTAATTGCAATAAGAGAGGTTAAGAGTGGTCTGAATAGTACCCCAGGGTCAGCACCGTTCCAGACAGACCCTTTTGACGGCGATCACTCCACAATCATTAGGTGCTGCAAAATCCAGCTGAATTGTCCCAGTTCCTCTGGATCTTTCCTGAATTCAATCTCCTGTGACACCCCATGAAAGGTCGCCCACAAAAAGCGAGGAAAAAAATACCCGGAGAAAGTTGTCTTCCCCCCGACATTCAATATGACTTTACATTATGGCTACTCCTTTGTCTGGGGCTAACATTCCCAGATCCAGGAACAAGTGTCTCCTTGAGAGAGGGAACACAACGCAGAGCTTGATTCAAGAAGCAACAAGGTTGGAAGAGACAAAACCTTTAAGATCAAACAACATAGGAGCAGAATTAGGCCATTCGGCCCATCGAGTCTGCTCCGCCATTCAATCATGGCTGATATTTTTCTCATCCCCATTCTCCTGCCTTCTCCCCATAACCCCTGATCCCCTTATTAATCAAGAACCTATCTGTCTCTGTCTTAAAGGCACTCAGTGATTTGGCCTCCACCGCCTTCTGCGGCAAAGAGTTCCACAGATTCACCACCCTCTGGCTGAAGAAATTCCTTCTCATCTCTGTTTTAAAGCATCATCCCATTAGTCTGAGATTGTGTCCTCTGCTTCTAGTTTTTCCTACGAGTGGAAACATCTTCTCCACGCCCACTGTATCCAGGCCTCGCAGTATCCTGTAAGTTTCAATAAGATTCCCCCTCATCCTTCTGATCGAGTACAGACCCAGGGTCCTCAACCGCTCCTCCTATGGCAAGCAAAACCAAACCTTCTTTTTCGCCCATGCTCACTGCCCCAGCTCCTCCAATCACAGGTTCCCTCCCTTCCAGGGTTGCTACTCCTCCAGAGTCAGAACGTACCATTGGAGGAGGAGTGAGGCGGGAAATGGGGGACCTGTGATTGGACGAGATGGAGCAAAAATCCTGCACAACCGAGCGAACATGCTGGAGAGCTAATGTAATGTGATAACAGCTTGAGCCTGGCTAAACAAATCAAGGCTCATCTTGCAACGAGAGACAAAAGAATGCCGTGTGCTTTGAGTGCAGCTGGTGCCGTGAATGGGAGGGGCCAGGTCTGTCCAAACAAAGGAGTTACATCCAGGGCTCTCAGCTGAGCAGAAGGTTTTAAGCTTGGTCCTAAAAAAAAAGTCTTCGCTCTCCAAGGACTCTGCACCAAGATAAGCAAGTAAAACCTGGTTGTTAACTTTATACGTGAGAGGTATTTGAAACATATGGATTGCTTCATTGGAATGTAGAGGCAGATTTCAGGAAGCTAAGATGTTGTATCTGTTAACTGTATCGCTATTTTCGTGTGACAATGTGCTTCATTCTGTGTTCAAATTAAAGTTTGTTTTCACATAAAAGTTGTCTACTGGTCAATGTTATCACTCCTGTGGTGCAGTAACATTTCCACACTGTTTTACCAAATGCAAACAGTTGAGTTCTCATCCGGGATCTTAACCAAAATTCTGGTCCGGACCCATAATATCTGCGGCAGGAGAAGATTGAGTAATCCTATCTGTATCGATAAGTCCTTTGGGTTATAAGGAAACTTTCATTTCAACCACGATTGCTGTCACCCACTTTCCATATGTTTGCTCTCTTCTGGTTTTGAGAAACGATTGCACAAGCCATGTGTTGCAAATGCGTTACTTTGTAAAAATAAGCGTTGAATCTAACTTTGACGCATGGTTGGCGATTTGGTTGGGCCTGATTAGTCCTTGAGTTTCGGATTGGAAGAGCTGCGATACACGATACAGTCTTTCTGTTTCGAGGTCGTGCAATCTCACCCCTTCGAAGAAGGAAAGCCTGAATTAAAAATGAGCACAAGGAACAAGAGGGTAAAGTTACCTCACCGCCTGGCGAAGGGTTTTGTGCAGCTGAAAAAGGAGACCCTGAAAAACCGGGCGTTCCAGTTTCCTCCCACAAGTCCTGAAAGACGTGCTGGTTAGGGTGAATTGGACATTCTGAATTCTCCCTCGGTGTACCCGAACCGGCGCCGGAATGTGGCGACGAGGGGATTTTCACAGTAACTTCATTGCAGTGTTAAGGTAAGCCTACTTGTGACACCAATAAAGATTATTATTGTTATAAATTACAAAGGGAGCCACTTGGTCCAATATCTGAGGCGATTAGGGATGGACAATGAATGTTGGCCAAGCCAGCAATGCCATATCCCATAAAATAATATATTTTTAATAAGATGAGGCACTGGTGATTGTTGCACTATAACATTTATTATTGCACATAAAAATCTGCAGCTCTTAATGAAATACCAGTTACGCAGTTTCACCCTCTTAATGTTTCAACACAGGACGCAGCCCACTTCTGTTTTCCTCCGATTTATATCGCTGCCAAGAATTTTCCACCAACTCTTCAGGTGTGAGTCCTGACAGTGAGTGAAGACCACCATTCGATCATAAGAATGTGGGCGATAGGCGCGGAGGTAAGTCAGAGAGCCCCTCGAGCCCGCTCCGCCATTTAAAAAGATGAGTCTTCGCAGGGGTGGAGGATTTCCGAAGAATCTCCAGTTTCTGAGTGAGGAGATTTCAAAATGGCCGCCCCCTTATCATCAACTGAACCGTCGAGTCGCAGAGGCCCAGCCAGGGGAAGCAGCCTTATAGGAATTGACCTGGTCAAACCCTCTCACAGTCTTACATATGCCAATGATCCCGTGCTGAACAGACGTAGGCAGACACAGGCACCTCGCCCATGGGAGGGTGGGTTAGGAATCAAAAGCTCACCCACCTGACAGCCACTTGTAATCAGTTGCCGCCTTTGATATAATAACAAGGTCCAAGGCACTTTGAAATTAAATGCAACATCCTCGGGGCAGCACGGGTAGCGCCAGGGTCCCAGGTTCGATTCCCCGCTGGGTCACTGTCTGTGCGGAGTCTGCACGTTCTCCCCGTGTGTGCGTGGGTTTCCTCCGGTTTCCCCCCACAGTCCAAAGACGTGCAGGTCAGGTGGATTGGCCGTGATCAATTGCCCTCAGTGTCCAAAAAGGTTCGGAGGGGTTATTGGGTAACGGGGATAGGGTGGAAGTGAGGGCTTAAGTGGGTCGGTGCAGACTCGATGGGCCGAATGGCCTCCTTCTGCACTGTATGTTCTATGTTCTATCATCCTGGTAAACCTCTTCTGTACCCTCTCCAAAGCCTCCCCATCAATTCTGGCGACCAGAATTGAACGCTATATTCCTTGATAGTTGGTTTATTTACAGTATGCAGAATGACATGCATCTGTCTCCTGCCCACTAACTCGCCCAGTGTCCCAGCAGTCTCCTTTCAGAAGCTGTTTTAGTTATATTGGTTGAGGGCTCAGTGTACCAAGAAGAACTCCTTTTCCCATCTTCAAATATAGCATCATGGGGCTCTTATCATTCACTCGAGGGTACAGACAGGGCCTCAGTTCAATGTCTCATCCCTCGGTGCTGGGACTGAAGCATTGGGCTAGATTGTGCTGGAGTGGGCCTGACCCAGGGGAGAGCCGACTGCATGCAACACCCTCCACACCACAGAGTCCCGGGATGCGAATCGAACCCAGAGCTTTCTACACGTCCTTCTACACAATCTCTCGACACGGTTTTGACGAGTAAACAAACAAACAAATAATCAAATGATCAACCACTGTCGCGAAACTATACCTTGGAGGGAAACGTATCAGAATGAAATTAAAACATTGCTTTGTGGGCTGATGAAAAGTGTCTCCATGCTTTCCTTGAGCGAATGAACTCAGCTCATTAACTAATGAAGCAAACCTAAAAAGGCTGTTGAATGAAAATCCAAAACGATAAAGGAAACATTCCCAGGGCTAACAGCACTCCAGCCCCTGCGACGGGTTCTCTTTATATGTGCTCGATGTACTTAATCAGTCAATGCCCTCTACCTGTGTTTCCTTAACCTTGGCAATACAATGAATGCAACGTTAACACCCAAAAACTCCACAGAATCAGACCCCAGCTTGCTCAGGAAAGCAGGCGAGGCAACAGGAGAGGAAGGAAAACAATGACCTTTTGAACCATTTTGAATGCTGCCGCATCGACAAAGCTATCACCGCAATATTGTGTGGTGGCGAGGAGTACGTGCAATCATTTCGAAAACAAAAACGTGGGGGAATTTCTGCACAGTCACCCAACCTGTTTGCGTCATGATTCTGTTGTCATTGTTCCCAGAAGGCCCTCTCGGGCTACTGCCTCTGAAGTACGTCAGCCTTTATCTTGCCGGGATGTGACAAGGCAACTTAACTTTCCTTGCTTTGGCAATGGTCGCTGATTCTTTGTCACCAGTGGCGGCACAGATCAAGTACACAGACTTGGTCAGGGCGCCAAATCCAGGAACTATTAATAAAACTGCAGGGTTAGATGTTTCACTCCTTGCGTGATGCTCTTCTGTAAGATGCTTCTTAAAACCCAACCTCTTTCCCCAGGCTTTTGGTCAACTGGCCATATATATCTCCTTTTGTGTCTTATTTTTTCATAAATTTAGAGTATCCAATTCTTTTTTTTCCCAATTAAGGGGCAATTTAGCGCGGCCAATCCACCTACCCTGCTCATAGACCATCAGACACAGGAGCAGAATTAGGCCACTCGGCCCATCGGGTCTGCTCCGCCATTCGATCATGGCTGATATTTTCTCACCCCCATTCTCCTGCCTTCTCCCCATAACCCCTGATCCCCCTTATTAATCAAGAACCTAGGGCAGCACGGTGGCCCAGTGGTTAGCACAGCTGCCTCACGGCGCCGAGGTCCCAGGTTCGATCCCGGCCCCCTGTCCGTGTGGAGTTTGCACACTCTCCCCGTGTCTGCGTGGGTTTCGCCCCCACAACCCAAAGATGTGCAGGGTAGGTGGATTGGCCGCGCTAAATTGACCCTTAATTGGGAAAAAATGAATTTGATACCCTAACCTATCTATCTCTGTCTTAAAGACAGTCAGTGATTTGGCCTCCATCTTTTTGGCTTGTGGGGGTGAGACCCAAGCAGACACGGGGAGAATGGGCAAACTCCACACAGACAGTGACCCGGGGACGGGATCGGAACCTTTGCTATCAGCCTCCCATGTGGGACCTTGTCAAAAGAGCGTCTCGCCCAGTTCATCGAACTCGCCCAGCAAGGGGGACACCAATAGCTGACCCGCTAAATGCTTCCCGTGGTTACGCCCAAGGAATCTTCGAAAGGGAGAAAGAAAGTTGAACCATCTGAATTTGGCTCGACTGAACTGGGTCCATTTTCTAGAAATGAGAGGGAATGTTGCAAAGGTGGGTGGGTGGTCGGGGGTGAGTGCAGCGGAAAGATCTGTGCTGTAATCTTTCTGTGATTCGGAGAAACGCTTCCTGTTTAAGTCTGGTCTGACCAGCAGCTGGAAGCGATATTCCCGCCTCGGGTCGCATAACCTGATGACTCAGATCACTGAACTAACTGACCTCGCACCGTTGGCACCACCTCTCTCACTGTCAGGGGAGATACGTGCCCTGTTGCTGAACAGCTGTTTAGTCACGGGTGCAGGCTATTTCCAATCCCGACAGCAGCAGCAATAGCTCAATCTGCACATCGACCTCAAGGTCAGTGCCTGTTTCAAAATACATGAACAGCTTCCCCAACCTGCTGTTTGCACAGGTTAGTGGGCCTGGCCTCCTATTCAAATTCACGTACAACATCGAGGCGAGGAAGAACAAAGACCAGTACAACACAGGAACAGGCCCTTCGGCCCTCCAAGCCTGCGCCGATCATGACGCCTGCCAAAACTAACGCCTTCTGCACTTCCGGGGTCCGTTTCCCTCTCTTCCCATTGATGCACGATCAATTATACTCAAAGGCGAGGTTGTAAGGTTGCCGCGGCGGTCCGGAGTCGCTGGAGACTCGTGGCCACGGCTCGTGCCTGGCAGACCCCCACAGAATGGCCCTTCTTGCCGCACCCTTTGCAGGTGGAGGTGAGGGCCGGGCAGCGCTGGCGGGGGTGCTTCGCCTGCCCGCAGAAGAAGCAACGGGGCCCAACGGAGCCCATTACAGCGCAGGCCTGCGGGGACACGGGGAAGGTCAGCGGGGCTGCCGCTGCGGGATGCCACGCAGCCCAGGGGGCCGCTGCGCGGTCGGGCGCATAGGACTGCGCGTTTCGGGAGGCAACGTCCATGGACCCTGCCAGGGCCCGTGCCTCTCTCAGTCCCAGGGCGTCCTTTTCTAAAAGTCTTTGGCGGATCTCTGAAGAGCTCATACCTGCTACGAAGGCATCCCGGATTAGAAGTTCCGTGTGCTCGCTGCCCGAAACTTGCGGGCAGCCACAGTTTCTGCCCAGCACCAGTAGCGCCCGGTAGAAGTCCTCCAGCGATTCCCCGGGGTTTTGCCATCTAGTTGCAAGCAGGTGACGTGCGTAGACCTGATTTACACGGCGTATTTAATGTCCCTTTAACCGTTCGATCGCAGCATTGTAGTCCTCTGCCTCCTCGACGAGGGTGAAGATTCCAGGGCTTACTCTCGAGTGCAGGAGATACAGGTTCTGTTCTCCTGAGGGGGTGCCTCCGGCCGTCTCGAGGTAGCCTTCAAAACACGCCAGCCAGTGCTTAAATATCGCCGCCGAGTCCTCCACGTGGGGGCTGAGTTGTAGACACTCCGGCTTGATTCCGAGATCCATCCTTTCAGCTTAAGAGTCGTCTATTAAATTGATGCACGATCAATTAGACTCGAAGACGAGGTTGTAACATAACTGAAGGCTTTAATAGACTAGAACTGTTCCCCAGCAGCTTCGGTACAGAATGAGGGCTGCTGGGACGGCACCGGTTCTTATACCCCGCCAGCCAGGGCGGAGCTACATACCAAACAGCCAATGGTAAGCTGCTAGGCTTCCCCAATGGTCTACAGCCTCTCGGGTACTGCAATACCTGATACTACCACACCCATCCCATCCTGGTCCTCATATACCTGTCATTGAAGGTAAGCATGCAGGTACAGCAGGCAATAAAGAAGGCAAATGGTATGTTGGCCTTCGTTGCGAGAGGTTTCGAGTATAGAAGCAGGGATGTGTTGCTGCAATTGTACAGGGTGAGGCCACACCTGGAGTATTGTGTGGAGTTTTGGTCTCCTTCTCTGAGGGAGGATGTTCTTGCTCCCGAGGGAGTGCAGCGAAGGTTTACCAGGCTGATTCCAGGGATGGCGGGACTGACGTACGAGGAGACATTGAGTCGGTTCGGATTGTTCTCGCTGGAGTACAGAAGAATGAGGGGGGGATCTGATAGAAAGCTGTAAAGTTCTAACAGGACTGGACAGGGTAGATGCCGGAAGGATGTTCCCGATGGTGGGTCCAGAACCAGGGGTCACAGTCTGAGGATACGGGGGTAGACCAGTTAGGACAGAGAGGGGGAGAAATCTCTTCACCCAGAGAGTGGTCGGGCTGTGGAATTCATCACCACAGGAAGTAGTTGAGTCCCAAATATTGTATTTTTTCGAGAAGCAGTTAGAGATAGCACTCGGGACGAAGGGGATCAAAGGATATGGGAGGGGGGGGGGGGAAAGCAGAATTAGGCTATTGAGTTGGATGATCAGAATGATTGGGGGAGCAGGCTAGAAGGGCCGAATGGCCGATTCCTGCTCCTATTTTCTATGTTTCTATTCATGTATTTGTCACGATGCTTCTTGAACGTCGCTATTGTAGCAGCTTCCACCACCTCCCCCCCGGCTGCACGTTACCCTCTGTGTAAAGAAATTGCCTCGCACATCCCTCTGAACACATGGTGATAATGTTTCCGGCAAAGCTACAGGAAACGAGGAGGCTTTCCACCGACTGGACCAGTTAAAAAGGGAAGAGGAGTCACTGGGAAAGCGACGAAGAGCGGGCAGATGTTGTGCCCTGGTACAAATTGCTGAGGTGGACCTTCGAAAGGATAAAGGACCGCTTTAGGCTGGTCATCAAAACACACGGCGAGGGGGGGGGGGGGGCAGAGCAAACACAATATTGATTCCTTCTCCTCCAGGAACGTAACCCAAAGCTGTCGACACCAGTCTAATCCACACTGACCATCCAGCCAAATAAGTAGGCCGCACCCGCCCCTCGCCGCTTCCCCCAACCCCCAAGGAGTCCAGGTTCCCGTGGCAACATGCACCTTTCCATGCACGTTGTCCTCTGGAGCTGTGGAAGGTGATGGTGGAGGTGATAACGCTCTCCCCATTGCCGTGACTGACCAGGAATCCTTCTTGTCCTTTCTACGTGCTGCCCCGGCCCTGTACATTTTTCCATTTTCTAATCCACGTTCCCTTTCGGGCAAGGCATTCCCGATCACAACACCTCACTGGGTTTTTTCTTTCAAGTGTCTCCGCTCACCGTTTCACCTTATATAGGATTCTGGGAATTTGAAACAGAGGCAGGAACAACTCCAGGAAACTATACTCCGCCTGTGTTAACAAAAAAAACCCACCACAAATTCATTCCAGCTGGAGCATTGTGTTCGATTCTGGGCACTACACTTTAGGAAGGATGTGACGGACTCGGAGAGAGCGCAGAAGAGTGGGGCTCACTGAATTGCTCTCCGAAAGCCAGCACAAAGTTGAATGGCCTCTTTCAGTGCCGTACTATCCTCTCATTCTACGACTGACAATTCTGTAGAAATGGCTCCCGTCCCCTCTTCTTCCCCACCGGCCATCCTCGGCCTCCACTCTGCAAGTGACACTGCGACCAAGTTGCATCAGGGTGGGGCAAAGATCTATGACGCAGCGATTTATACGACAAGTTAATTCGCTCTCGTTACAAAAGCTCCGTCTGGCTACGCTTTTGCTTGCTGATTTGTAATTTGCGTTCTGTAAGAGTTGACCCCTCCGCAATGGCGAACGATGTGCCTGGATCAATTTGTCAATTCCCTTCATATTATTCAGGACTCTGTTCTGAAGCTAACAAACCCAATTTTCTGTTACATTTCACTGTAAAATACCACCTTACTTTTTCGGGCGAACTTGTCATTTGAGGAGCGGTTGCTGACTCTGGGTCTGTACTCGTTGGGAGTTTAGAAGGATGAGGGGGGGATCTTATTGAAACTTACAGGATACTGCGAGGCCTGGATAGAGTGGACGTGGAGAGGATGTTTCCACTTGTAGGAGAGACTAGAACCAGAGGACACAATCTCAGACTGAAGGGACGATCCTTTAAAACAGAGATGAGGAGGAATTTCTTCAGCCAGAGGGTGGTGAATCTGTGGAACTCTTTGCCGCAGAAGGCTGTGGAGGCCAAATCACTGAGTGTCTTTAAGACAGAGATAGATAGGTTCTTGATTAATATGGGGATCAGGGGTTATGGGGAGAAGGCAGGAGAATGGGGGTGAGAAAAATATCAGCCATGGTTTAAAAAAAATAAATTTAGTGTATCCAATTAATTTTTTTCCAATTAAGGGGCAATTTAGCGGGGCCAATCCACCTACCCTGCACATCTTTAAGGTTGTGGGGGCGAAACCCACGCAAACACGGGGAGAATGTGCAAACTCCACACGGACAGTGACCCAGAGCCGGGATCGAACCCAGGCCCTCGGCGCAGTGAGGCGACCGTGCCAACCACTTGCGCCACCGGGCTGCCCATCAGCCATGACTGAATGGAGGAAGAGACTCGATGGGCCGAGTGGCCTAATTCTGCTCCTATGTCATGTGGTCGTATATGGATTAAGATTGGGACAATTATGAAGTGGAAAATTGGCCTAAAATACCATGTCCAAAGAGGGGGGAACTAAGCTGATTCCCGAGGCTAATCATTATTGCAGCGATTGCCAAATATTCCATGCTATCTTTGCAAATAGACGGCCAGGCAGTTTACCATTAGGCAGGAGGCTAAATCGGAGTGCAAGACAACCACAGCCTGACTCTCGAGTTCTGTCAGCCCCCCCTGCTGCGCAGAACACAGAAGCCCTGACGGCTAGGCCGAGCTTCAAACTCCACCATCTCGCCCCTCTATCAGGCGCAGCCCACTGGTAGCACTCCCACCTGAATCAGGTCATGTGCTCAAGGCAGACTCGGGAGGCTTGAGCAGGCTGGCATTCCGGGGAGGTCCAGCAAATGTGCTCAGGCTCGATGTTCGCCAACTTAAAATTTACGTGTTTCCCCTGATTATCAATCGCTTCACTCCCACGCTAACCGTGCAAGCAAGCTTACTTCTCCTCGCACACGTTCTGGCTTCATAAGAGTCTGATAGCTAGGAGGGCGGCCTGTCTGTGTCAGGTCTTTGTTCACAAGAACGGTTCAGGGGATGAGAGACTGCAGTTGTGAGGATAGATCGGAGAGGTTGGGACTGTTCTCCTGGGAGAGAAGGAGGCCGAGAGGGAATTTGATCGAGATGTTCGAAATCGTGAGGGGGCTAGATAAAGTCAACAGAGAGAAACCGTTGCTGCTCGGAAAAGGATCGAGGACGAGGGGTGGGGGGGGCAACAGATTTACAGTGATTTGCAATAGAAGCAAATGCGATGGAGAAAGAACTCTCTCGCACAGCGAGTGGTTTGGGTCTGGAATGCACTGTCTGCAAGCGCGGTGGAGGCAGCTTCAATCGAGGCGCTCCAGAGGGAACTGGATGATTGTTTGAATAGAAGCAATGTGCAGGGGTACGGGGAAGAGGAAAGGGAACTAAGTCACACAATGCCCGTTCGGAGAGCTGGTACAGACACGGCGGCCCTCCTTCTGTGCCGTGACCACTCTGTGATTCTCTGAAAGATTTGTCGAACTGGGGACATACGCTGGCTTTTCCCCGGAACACAGCAAATGAGCCCTAATCGCGTGCATGTCCAATCACTTACTGAAAGCCTGCTCAAGCAAAACGGTTCTTGAGGGATATCTGTATGTTCCCTCTGCTGTGAGAACGATCCCAGTTTCTTCAATCTCAACCCACTCGTATCCTCCTCCCTGGCACCCTGCCCCCCCCCCCTCCCCCTCCTCTCGCCCTTATTCAACGTCAAAATATCCTTCCTAAAGTTTTTTAAAATGTATTCATTTACGGGAGATGGGTGTCGCCGTCTCAGCCCAGCATTTATTGCCCATCCCTAATTGCCCTTTGGGTTGTGGTGCCTTCTTGAACCGCTGCAGTCTGTGTGGCGTAGGTACACCCACTGTGCTGCTAGGGAGAGAGATTTCCCATCCACTTTCCTACATCACCTCATTAATTTGACCCGTGTAAGAGTCTTTTCTCTCTAATCAATGTGTTGGCCAGGGATAGTGTTCTGCCTGGCAAAAGCCAGTGATTGGTCCCTGCTGGGTGATGTTTCTGAGAGAACCTTCCAGAAGTGATTAGACCTCAGAAATGAAGGGAGGTGTTTCACTTTCTGTTGCCCGCTGTCTGCAGGTGGAAGCTGAAGACCTTTTAAGTGTGTCAAAACCAGCAGCTGAAGTAAAAGAATTGATCTATTGGTTTGAAAGTAGTGAGTGTCTGGCATACCCTCTGCAATGAACCTGTACTGATGCTGACTCTGCAGGGAAGGTGGATAACCTTGCCTGCGAAGCTCATATCAAATCTGGGCGGCACAGTAGCACAGTGGTTGGCACTATTGCTTCACAGCGCCAGGGTCCCAGGTTCGATTCCCGGCTTGGGTCACTGTCTGTGCGGAGTCTGTACGTTCTCCCCGTGTCTGCGTGGGCTTCCTCCGGGTGCTCCGGTTTCCTCCCACAAATCCCGAAAGACGTGCTGTTGGGTGAATTGGACATTCTGAATTCTCCCTCTGTGACCCGAACAGGCGCCGGAATGTGGCGACGAGGGGATTTTCACAGTAACTTCATTGCAGCGTTAATGTAAGCCGACTTGTGACACTAATAAAGATTATTGTGATAAAGAAGTGAAGTACCAAACCGAAAAACTGAACTTCAGAAAGACATTGACTGCAAGTCATCCCTGTCAATCATAAATCCCCATCCTTTTATTTCAGTAATATTTTCTTTCTCTTTCCCTTCTTTGTGTTTCGGCTGTGTGGAAAGAGTGGGGTTAGAAAAGACGGTTTGGAAAGGGGCAGTACAAAGCCAGCTCGATATTCTGTCTGTTTAATTAAATTGATTAATTCGCAATGGAAGGTGATCCGTGTTTTAAAATTACAAACCTGGTGACTGTCATTTATTGGACTTAACCAAAGACCTTGTGTATGTAAAGAAATCTAACTTCATCGGTATGGCGGGTCCGGTCAAGTGAGGCCGGAATTGACTGCACGCCGGCCAAGGTGTCATAATATATTCCACCGCCAAGGATTAATGATTCTGCAGCTCACATTGCAGAGATTTTCACTCAAGCGCAATGACAAAGGGGACTCCCTTTCCCCCCCCCCCTTCTGCTGTCTTAATAACACAAGAAAAGGCCTTCGAGCCCTTCTAATGTTTCAGGTGCCGACAGGACATCCCAGATATCTGTCCCCCGTGACCTCATCTGATAGATAACTCCAAAACAATTAGCTCCTTTGGAATGGATACATTTTTGGAGGCTTCCGGGGTAGATGACGGGCGATCTTCGAATTGGCGGCCTCTAATTAACGCCAATCGTCAGCCGACCAGGTACTGTCTGCGCCTGTGACCCACGGCTATTGTTTGACGAACCAGTTCCTGCATTTAAATTCATGTCACTATGATCCCACCGCCGTCACTTCCCGAGGGAGCTCGTTGATACCATTTAATGCAACCAGGGTGTTGATCCAACGCAGCCAGCTTATCCCCAGGCCCCATCTCTATCCTGTTCACCGTATACCAGCGTCGGGCATTTTGTACTCAAGTTGCCGGATTGCACGTCAGCGAGCTTTAAAGCTAATCCAACATTTGTCAGCCCAGTTGATCCAAATCCTTCTGCGATCACTTGTCTCGCTGACCTCTTTGTTGGGCTCACAAGCTTACAGTCCCATAAAATCTGGCGCACACACATACCAATTACTTTTGTGCAGGTTAATCTGAGGTGCCACCCCTTCGGTGGGCGCTGTGAGAGCAGGGGCTGGCAGGCAAAGCATTTAACGTTCAGGGATTTTGACCCTGGGCTGGATTCCCCGCTTGAGAGACTAAGTGCCAACGCTGGGGCTGAATCGCGAGCGTGCACGATAGCGGTGCCGGTCCCGGAGTGATCCAGGCCTTGCAGACCGTGGCAATGGTGTTCCGTGCCAGTCGACCCCACCTCCCACTTCCTGGCCGTTCCCCGCTACTCCCCCCCCCCCCCCCCCCCGGCAGAAGCCCCACTGGCCAGCAGCACACTGTAGCGATGTTGGACACTTTCCTCAGCCCCTCTCTCTCGCTCCCTCAGCAGACACGGCGCCGGTTTCACCATTTTTAAAAAGCACAAGCGACCCTCGCCGTCGGGAATTCCTTCCGGCGGATGCAGAGCACCGCGGGGGGTCCCGGGAATTGTCTGGTTGGGCCCGTTAATGATACGCAGACAGCGTTTACTGCACAACGTGCATGGCCACGCCAGCGTGCAACGCATTCACGCCACTGTCGAAGCACCAGAGCATGGCATTCCGCCAGGCGCCCAACGCCACCCTCGATTGTCGGCTGACCCGCAATCCTCTGGTACCACCCCGAACGTTCACCTAGCTGACAACGGCCAACTCACCACAAACTGCTGATCGAGCTCGAGGCCTGTCCGGGCCAGTCACCGAGGGAGGCCGAAGATAAAGATGGGGAAATGGCCAAACGACTTTCAGAATCATTAACCGAGCATTTGCTGACTGGAACCTGGGGGGAGGGGGCGAATACAGCAGAAACTGTATTGATTTGAACTTAATGCCGAGGCTCGACTGGAGGCTGAGAGCTGGGATTGGCTGGAAGGTGGTCATCAGATCTCCTTTTTTCTGTGAGGGAAAAAAAAGAATTTACGGCCTCAAGTCAATCGTTGGCAAGTGGCCTCGGGCACAAGAGTAATTTGTATCCCTTCGAGGGAAAACTGGCCTCGCGTTTATCTTCCCCAAATACAAAGGCTGATCTGATCTTGATTGCGCGCAGTACAAGAGTCAGGATAGCAACCTTCACGGAATACGTCCAATGCTGTCTTTGAATTCCTCCCCCCCCCTCAACCCGGGTTTATTTTCCAACGCCCCCCCCCAGGGATTAAGGACCCGCCTGCGCAGGCAGCTCCCACAGTAAACTCGCTCAAATCCCAGGTTCACGTTGGCACAGGGAGGGTTCCACAGCCCAGGGCCACCCAGGTTGTGAACCAGGCCGCAGTGCACAGCTCCGGGGGAGGGGTTGCGAGCACAGCAGAAACCAGGCACAAAATCCAAAACCTTTTGTCTGCCCGCACGAGGCGACAGACTGCCCAGTGAACATCGAAGGCACTCGGCCGCACGTGGTTACGGAGGCCATCTTCAGCAATGACTTGGATTTTTTAATTTTTTAAAAAACACAGCGGGCAGGCAATACATCCTTTGAGACTCGCACTCCTGGCTGTGGAGAACAGCATCTATCCCGCGCCCCCCCCCCCCCCCCCCAACTTTACTATTCCCCACAACGGTATTGCATTCGCTCTCCACACTCAAATGGCCCCCAGCACCATGCTTCCACTGTTTGCTCACTCCCTGCTCAGTTGCAGGACCTTCAAACCTGTTGGTCGATTGCAAGGGCTGAGGCTCCTCCATTGCTACCTTCTGGACCCCCATGCCTGCTTCTCTTACGGGTAGACTTTTATCGGAAGTCCCTGGCCCCCTGAAGCAAAGTGTCCAGGTGCCTTTCCCCCTCCCCCATGCATCAGTTTCTGAATCTCCACCTCCATCAACTGTGTCAAAATTCCTCACGCTGTAGACATCTCGTGCAGAAGACTTGGCATGGAACACACTGGTGCCCAGCAGCTCCCACATGCTACAGCTGCAACATCACCTACCCTGCCTACTTTAACTTAACTCATTAGGTCTCAGGTTTAGAAATATTATTCAACTGTCGTCTCCAGTTTTTCTTTGATGAATGTAGGAAATTGTTATATATGTAGCAGTAATATTTTTCAAAGCACTGGTTTAACAGACAGGCAAGTGATGTGTCTGCAAAAGATACAATTAAGATGTTGTAAAAGTGGAATAATCATTGATTCTATTCATTTAATTGTTTACACATATAGGGCTAATGAATTTTTTTTTAATAAAAAGGTTCCCTTGGGTTTAGATAATTGGGGATGGTGTTTAACCTCAGTAAGGGTGCAGCACAGTGCCGAGTAGCACTGCTGTCTCAAGGCGCCGAGGTCCCAGGTTCGATCCCGGCTCTGGGTCACTGTCCGTGTGGAATTTGCACATTCTCCCAGTGTTTGCGTGGGTTATGCCCCCACAACACAAAGATTTTTAAATTAAAAACATTTAAAAAAAAAAAAAGAGTACCTAATTGTTTTTTCCAATTAAGGGGCAATTTAACGTGGCCAATCCACCTACCCTGCACATCTTTGGGTTTGTGGGGGTGAAACCCACGGAGACACGGGGAGAATGTGCAAACTTCACACGGACAGTGACCCAGGGCCAGGATTCGAACCCGGGTCCTCAGCGCCGTAGGCAGCAATGCTAACCACTGTGCCACCGTGCTGCCCTCCACAACCCAAAGATGTGCAGGGTAGGTGGATTGACCACGCTAAATTGCCCCTTAATTGAAAAAAATGAATTCGGTACTCTAAATTTATAAACAAAAAAAAACCTTAGTGGGATGGTCATAAGGTGGGATAACAATGTAATTAATGGGAGGAGCCAGGTCTGTACCAAGCAGGTTGTGCCTCAAATGGGTCTCTCTCCTTTGCTGAAAGCAACTCTCTACAGAGGACAGGAAGTATCCCTGTGTTTGCTAACTTTATTTACAAGTAGCTTTTGACACATAATGGGCTTTGCTTAATTGGAGATTGAGACGGTATCAGTTAGAAATTAAAGTGTTTCCCTTTTATTCAGAACTGTTTAAACTGTTAATTGGAAGCTATTTACTGTGATGTTAATGCAGTTGGTCCTGTGTTAAGAATAAAGTTTGATTTAATATAAAATATCCCCGTTTGTCAGTGGAGTCACTCCTGGGGGTGCAGAATCCTTTCCTCACAGTTTCCAAGTTGCAAACCTGTTGGGGTTTCTTGTCCAGTTTCCCAACAAACATTGGGATCTGGTCCGGTACCGTAACTTAAGTTTACAATAATAATCTTTATTGTCACAAGTAGGCTTACATTAACACTGCAATGATGCTACTGTGAAAATCCCCTTGTCGCCACATTGCGATGCCTGTTCGGGTACACAGAGGGAAAATTCAGAATGTCCAATTCACCCAACAAGCACGTCTTTCGGGACTTGTGGGAGGAAGCTGGAGCACCCGGAGGAAACCCACGCAGACACGGGGAGAACGTGCAGACTCCGCACAGACAGTGACCCAAGCCGGGAATCGAACCCGGGACCCTGGCACTGTGAAATAACAATGCAAACCATTGTGTTACCGTGCCGCCAACTAGTTAAGCCATAATTTTAATGCATCTCCCCAGCATAGTTGTTATTTATTTATTAGGGACATAAGAGACCATTCAGCCCCTTGTAACAGTAGTGCTGGAGAAAACAATGGGGCTGAAAATAATAAATCGCCTGAACCAGATGGTCTACATACCAGAGTGTTGAAAACGGTGGCTGCAGAGATGATGCAAGCCTTTGGTGGTCATCTTCTAAAATTCTAGACACTGGAATGCACCTGCGGATTGGAAGGCAACTGGAACCCCACTATTGAAGAAACTACAGAACTGCGAACCTGACATCAATTGTTGGGATAACGCTACAATCTATTAAAAAGGAAGTGATAGTTGGGCACTGGATGGTAGGACTGGTCAGTCAACATGGATGTGGACCTCGCTGGCTGGGCCAGCATTTATTGCCTATCCCTAATTGCCCCTTGAGAAGGTGGGTGAGCCGCCGCAGTCCGTGTGGTGTAGGTACACCCACAGTGCTGTTAGGGAGGGAGTTCCAGGATTTTGACCCAGCGACAGTGAAGGAACGGCCAATATATTTCCAAGTCAGGAGGGCGAGTGACTTGGAGGGGAACCTCCAGGTGGTGGGGTTCCCAGGCGCCTGGTGTACTTTGTCCTTTTAGTGGTCGTGGGTTGAGAAGGTGCACAATGTGCGTCGGTGGTGGTGGGGGGAGTGAATGTTTGTGGATGGGGTGCCGATCACGCGGGGCTGCTTTGTCCTGGATGGTGTCGAGCTTCTTGAGTGTTGTTGGGAGCTGCACTCATCCAGGCAAGTGTGGGGTATTCCATCACACTCCTGACTTTTGTGAAAGGAAAATCGTGTTTGACAAACCTGTTGGCTTTTTTTGAGGATGTCACTCGCAGATTAGATAAGGGGGAACCTGTGGATGTGATATATTTGGATTTTCAGAAGGCTCTCGATAAGGTCCCACACAACAGGGCAGCACGGTAGCACAGTGGTTAGCACAATTGCTTCACAGCTCCAGGGTCCTAGGTTCGATTCCCAGCTTGGGTCACTGTCTATGCGGAGTCTGCACATCCTCCCCGTGTGTGCGTGGGTTTCCTCCGGGTGCTCCGGTTTCCTCCCACAGTCCAAAGATGTGCAGGTTAGGTGGATTGGCCACGATAAATTGTCCTTAGGAGTCCAAAATTGCCCTTAGTGTTGGGTGGGGTTACTGCGTTATGGGGATAGGGTGGAGTTGTTGACCTTGGGTGGGGTGCTCTTTCCAAGAGCCGGTGCAGACTCGATGGGCCGAATGGCCTCCTTCTGCACTGTAAATTCTATGAACAGGTCAGCAAACAAAAAGTAGAGCACCGTAAGAGTGAGGGATAATATACTGGCATGGAGTGCTGATTAATGGACTGCAAATAGCGACATTACCACTACACCAGTGATTAGAGGGAGGAAACCATTCTATCACCGGGTTACACTCGATTTCTTGCAATTTGTGTCTTCGATTGCGATTGACAATAAAAGTTGAGTCAAAAAGTGACAAATAATTTTATTAGCTCTTGCACACTCACAAAGAGGACTATTTTCCTTCAAGAGTACGTGGGCCCACATTCTTCAGGTTCATGCGCGTGACAACTCTGAAAGAAAACAAAAGATGTCATTCACTTTTCCTCCCCATCGCAAGCCAATGCGACTCTGTCCAGCCCCCATTCCTCGAGCTTTGAATCCCCCCCCCCCCCGCCTCTTGCATTTCACACTAGTACAGAGAAAATTACAAAACGCTCCACCACGAACTCTTACGCCTCGTCACAGGCACAGGCTGACCCCCCCGAGGAAAATAGACAAACTGCTAATGTGATCAAAATGTCCCGGTCATAGTGCAAGGGGACACCATTTCCGCTGTTAAACTCCAATTTGGTGAATCATTGCATCCCTACAGTGCAGGAGGCCATTCAGCCCATCGAGTCTGCGCCAAGCCTCTGAGAAAGGGCACCCTACCCAGGCCCACTACCCCCCCCCCCCCCCCCTCCCCCATTCCAATCCCAGTAATCCCACCAAACCGTTTGATACTAAGGACCAATTTATCACGGCCAATCCACCTAACCTGCGCATCTTTGGACTGCGGGAGGAAACTGGAGCACCCGGGGGAAACCCACGCAGACACGGGGAGAACATGCAGACTGCACGCACGCACACGGGTCCGTGGCACCGTGAGGCAGCAGCGCTGAACGCTGTGCCATCCAATGTCACAAAACTCCAGCTATGCTCCCACCAGGACCCCCTCGAATTGTAATAATAATAATAAGAAGAATCACGTATTCTCACAAGTCGGCTTCAAATGAAGTTACTGTGAAAAGCCCCTAGTCGCATCATTTCGGCGCCTGTTCGGGGAGGCTGGTACGGGAATTGAACCCGCGCTGCTGGCCTTGGTCTGCATTGCAAGCCAGCTGTTTAGCCCACTGTGCTAAACCAGCCTCTTAATGAGCCTTCTTTACTTGCATGCAAATCCCTTCCCAATAGCTTGCTCTGCCTGGATACTGTGATTCATTTACAAGGACGCCCTCTGAATAAAATACCCGGTCTCACAAATATTATACTTTTCTATTTTTCCGACCAAGTGAATAACTTTACATTTCTCCACGTTCTAGTCTATTTATCACATTCTTGCCAACTTATTTAACCCGATATGTTTGCCACCTGTTTGGACTCTCCTCGTCACTTGCTTTCCTCCTGACGCTGTCCCATCAGCTAAGGTGGAAACATTACACGGCTCCCTTTATCTAGATCGGTGATATCTTTATCAAAGGTGGCTGAGATCCAAACACGGATTACTGTGGCACTCAGCTATCTGCCAACAAGCAGCTAGTTCCCACTCGGTTTTCTGTCCATCAGCCAATCCTCAGTCTATGCCAAACAAAATTACCCTATCCCATGATCCCGAAATTTGCGCAGTAACCTCTTGTACGGCTTTCCTGGATCGTCTCTGAAAATCAAAATACCCGACATTCACCCACTCCCACCTACCACAGCTGCAACACATCTGCCCTGCCGTCCGCGACACGTTTAATTTACCTAATTAGGGTTCAAGTTTAAAAACATCACTCCACTGTTGTCTGTAGCTATACCAAGTAGTTTTAAGATGTCAAGCTGTAAGTTTAATGCAACACTTGTATCTCCCCAGTGCTGATTTAAACTTCTTAATAATAATCTTTATTGTCACAAGTAGGCTTACATTAACACTGCAATGAAGTTACTGTGAAAATCCCCTCGTCGCCACATTCTGGCGCCTTTTCGGGTCACAGAGGGAGAATTCAGAATGTCCAATTCACCCAACAAGCACGTCTTTCGGGACTTGTGGGAGGAAACCGGGGCACCCGGAGGAAACCCACGCAGACACGTGGAGAACGAGCAGAGCCCGCACAGACAGTGACCCAAGCCGGGAATCGAACCTGGAACCCTGGCATTGTGAAGCCACAGTGTGAACCACCGTGCCGCCTATGTTCTACCTGTACCACCGCCTTGTGCCCTGGATCCATGCCACTTAAAAGCATGACGAATGGGAACATTTGCCACAAGTCCATGACACTGTGCCTCGGGAAGTGAGGAGCGCACACTTCATGCATGCAATCGGAGTTAGTGTCATGTGAGCGCACCTTTCAGAAATGTGTGTTTAAGAAATGTACCTTTAAGAAATGGGTGTTTCAGTGATGTCAGAGTTTGGGAGGAGCTGGGCTGTCTGTCAGCTTTTTACTTTCATTTTAGGCTGTTTGCTGCAGGGTGTGTTTTAGTTTTGTTTTCAGTGTTGGAGCTGAAGCCAGACAGAGCAGGTGTACTGCTGTTCTCTCTGCCATCAAAAGACCATCTCTTGATCATTTGGTGAATTCAGAATTATAAATGTTTTCAGTAGTGAATGTAAACCTCATGTGCTTCTAATAAAAGGTGTTTCTTCTGTCTTCCGGATGTTGTTTGGGAAGTTATTAAGGATTACTTTGTGTTGTATTCTTTGGGGGTTGTATTTGAATTGATGGTTGCTACGATGTTCACCGGATGTTTTAAAAAGGTTAACTTGAGTTCATAGAATAAACATTGTTTTGCTTTAAAAAATACTTTTCCATTTCTGCTGTCCCACCCCTGTAGAGTGGGCCGTGTGCTCCCCATACCGCAATCTATTAAATGTGAGTCAGGTGAACTCCATGATACACTTTGGGGTTCTCGAAACCCTGGCCCATAACAGTTAGGAAGGTGATAAGTGATGCAAAGCTGACCAGACAATGGCGAGACGACAAGGCTTGGAGAGTGCTGCACTGTTGTGTGCACTGAACCGGCCCTGTAGGCCGCAGGAGGAATAGCAACTCTTAACTGAACCGTCTGGACCAGTGAGAGTGCTGACTGGAATAACGTACAGGTTTCTAGGTACTAATGGCATCAGGGGGCAGCGTGGGGGAGTGCCGTTCGGGGAGACAATCAGCCGCGATCTATCGGAGGCAGCGCCGAGGAGCTGAATGGCCTTATCCTGCTGCTATTCCCTATGATCCCGCAGAGGTAGCTCCTGCTGTTGCCGTCTGTGCCGTCCCCTGAGCCCTGCGATTGGGACTCTGAAAATGGGGTGCGTACCAGGGGAGTGCCGGCCGGTATTATCCCAAATAGCCAGAGCCGCAAAACCAGGGCATGCCCAGATTTCTAATGGGCAGGGAATGAAGAACAGAATCTTGTGAAGACCCCAGCCCGCCCGTGCCTCCACACTGACCTCTCAAGAAATCACTTCAGGAGTGAGGGACCTGGCGCGTTTCAAATCCACTTCACCTTACCTCTCCGGCTCTCTGTTTATATCAGCTGCACTGCCCCACTCGCTACAAGAGGGGCAATCGTCTTGTATTTCATCAGGTGCTGGGAGCCTTCCTCCAAATCCACGGTGTACTCCCTGGAGGGGGAAAACAGAAGACTGTGTGTGTCCCAGTGGCTTCCTAGGTGCAAGCAAACCCAGGAGCAGGCCACACGGCCACTGGGATGGCGGTGTGGAGGTAGCGGCACTGGACCAGCAATCCTGGTACCCGGGCTATTGCCGTGCGGTCCACAGGTTCAAATCCCACCCAGGCACAACTTAAATTCAACTCAGAAACCTGGTAACCCCCCCCCCCCCCCCCGTGACAGCCATTGTGGACGCGGTGTTGGAAACCCAGTTGGGTCACCGATGTCCCTTTCGGGATGGAAATCTGCCCTCCTTACCCGGTCTGGCCTACAGGTGACTCCACACCCGCCGCACTGTGGGAGGACACTCAGTTCAAGGGCAAGTTGAGGTGGATAACAAATGCTGGCCTCACCCAGCGGCTCCCACATCCCCAGAAATGCAGCGAACCATTCTAAATCAGTCAAGGAAAAGCTACTTCCCCATCATGGGGAAGAGGGAATGTGATGCAGCGTCCAGTGCATTCGGCCCATCGAGTTTTCACTTAAGCCCTCACTTCCACCCGATCCCCGTAACCCAATAACCCCTCTTAACCTTTTTGATCCCCAAGGGCAATTTACAATGGCCAATCCACCTAACCTGCACGTCTTTGGACTGTGAGAGGAAACCGGAGCAAACCCACGCAGACACGGGGAGAACGTGCAGACTCCGCACAGACAGTGACCCAGCGGGGAATCGAACCTGGGACCCTGGCGCTGTGAAGCCACAGTGCTATCCACTTGTGCTACCCAAATCTGGTAAGTCCTGCATCACATCAAGTCCTGCATCGCATCTAGTGCACACTGGAGTTTTAAGTTATTCTCTGTTAACCGGTGTCAAGTCATAACTCCTCCAGGTAGCAACCATTCCCAAATCCGGCCCGGGCACCTAACCTTCACACGTGGGTTTGATTCCTCGACAGGCTCGTGCCGCCTAGGAGACATTAAACGGTTTGTCCAAGGGTGCGGGCGGATGCTGCAGGTTCCAAGGCGCAAGTAGCCTTTTCCCGTCAAAACTCTGCCGGGTGGCAAATATCCTCCTACCTCTGGTCCTCTGTCTCCGGCTCCACCAGAATGTTCTCCTGCCTCTCCTTCACAGTCAGGAAGACAAAGGAATCCAGGTTGGGCTTGGGAACTGAGGTGGAAAAGGAAAACAGACCGGTCTGATTAAAAACGAAACACAGGAGCTGGGCAGTTACACAAAACCTCACTTGGTTACATCCACTCGAGCACGGTGTTAGGACATCGGACATGACCCTAACATTTGTTAGGATCTTGGACACAGAATTAACCACATTAACATCAAAGAAAATAGCTTTACAATGATCAGTTAAACAACTCTTAAAAGGGAAAACTTGAACTTACTCACTCCAATTCAGCAACCCAAGACAGCTCAAATGGCACTTATAAATAAAGTTAACAAACAGATTACTTGTTTAGTTGTGTCGAGACTTTTGGAGAGCGTTCCTTTCGAGGGCAGATTCAGTCCACTTCTGATCAACCTAGCGTCATTTGGCTAAACTGCTGTTCAATTTAAAATCCTTCTTTCTTGTCAGGCTCAAATCCTGTGGCAAACTGCAAAACTACAGACATACCTGGCTCCTCCCATGAATTTCATCATCTGTCTGCCATTACAATGTCACATGACTTGCTTAGCTGGGCTCTAAATACAACCCAACATATATTATCTGCTCTCCAGCAATCATTTTTTAAAATTAATTTAACAGTAGCCGATTATTTTTTCCATTAATGGGCAATCCACCTTTCCTGCACATGTTTTTTTGAGGGGTTTTGGGGGTGAGACCCACTCAGACACGGGGAGAATGTGGAAACGCCACACGGACAGTGACCCAGGGCCAGGATCAAACCCGGGTCCTCAGTGCAGTGAGGCAGCAGTGCTAACCACTGTGCCACCCTATCTCCAGCAATCATCATATCCCATTAGCCCGCTAGATGCAAACAAGTAAATGGTTAGAGTCAATCATGACCTCACCTTTTATGACTCCTTAATTACAGTTTTAGAAGATACACAGATTGGATACCTTATCGTCGGGTCCTTAATAATATTACTGCAACTAATATATACCTTAACTCAGGCTTTTAATAACATTACTGCCACAAATATAATATATAACAATTTCTACATTGAGAGCGAAACATTGGCCAACTCTTTATTGCATTTACAAGACCGTGTTGAAGAGGAAAGCTTCACCAGGTTCCCTGGAACTCTCGAAAGAGTCAACGGTGGATAGAAGAGGTAATCAAGAGAAACAAATCATTCCCATTGAAACGGTCTCCTCTCACCCACGATCGGCAACCGAGAGGAACTCACCGGATTTTAAGAGGTCCAGCGGTTGCAGGTTAGGAGGCATGTGTCTCAGAGCAAGGCCCCTCAGGAACGCCTCACAATTGGCCGAGTATCTGTGGAGAAAGATTTTAATAAATCACCGCGGCAGCCGAGTGACGGCCGACAAGAAGCGACTCGTGCAACTTGAGGCAAGTTAGGTTCCGGATTGAGGCAGCCTATTTTTCCCTGTCCTTTTCCGAGGCCTTTACGGATTCCCTTCCCAGCAGCACAGGGCGAGCCCAAATTCTAACCCCCTCGAGGTTGAAAACCACTCCCATCATTTCCACTGATTTTCAGGTTAGTTAACGCAGCGAGAACAGCTCTTTCCCACTTGCATTGTTCCTGGAAAAAAATCCCTTCTAATTTCAATCACCTCAGGGGTCGCAGGTTCAACCATTCCCTGTGAAAACAGCCCCATCTCCCACCACCCCGGGAGTTCAGAGAATTTACACTGCAGAAGGAGACCATTCGGCCCATCGAGTCTGCACTGGTCCTTGGATAGTACACCTCCACCCTCTCGCCACCTCACCTTTTTTGGACACTAAGGGCTAAATTTAGCGCGGCCAACCCACCTAACCTGCACATCTTTGGACTGTGGGAGGAAACCGGAGCACCCGGAGGAAACCCTCGCACACACGGGGGAGAAGGTGCAGACTCCGCACGGACACAGTGACACAAGTCGGGAATCGAACCTGGGACCCTGGAGCTGCGAAGCAACCGTGCTAACCACTGAGCTACCCGAGTTAATCTCAAGGACTTCGAGCAGAATTAAGAATGGGATCGACTGGCGATTTTCCTTTCTACAACCGGGAAGTATAAGTTAACAGGGAGCTATCAATCACTTAGCGAGGGAGAGATATTTTGTTGGAGCTTCGATTGAGAGTTGCAAGATTTAATTCACAGGAGGAGGCTGTTCAGCCCCTCGCCCATTGCTCCCTTAACTCTCGATACCCTTTTAAAAAAATATATTTTTATTCAAAGTTTTACATATTTTCAACCAAATCCCCCCTTACAGAAATAAGAAAAAATAAAGAACACATAAATAAACACCTTATAGCTATGTCATGTATTCCCCCAATATACAAGCCCCCCATTAAGCGATAATAAACACAGTAGTAAACACAAAGTACCCCTCCCCCCCGGGCTGCTGCTGACCACCTCCTAACGCCCCGCTAGAAAGTCTCGGAACAGTTGCCACCGCCTGAAGAACCCTTGCACAGACCCTCTCAAGGCAAATTTTACCCTCTCCAGTTTAATGAACCCTGCCATATCGCTGATCCAGGCTTCCACGCTCGGGGGCCTCTCATCCTTCCACTGTAGCAGAATCCTCCGCCCGGCTATCAGGGACGCAAAGGCCAGAATACCGGCCTCTTTCGCCTCCTGCACTCCCGGCTCGTCCGATACCCCAAATCGTGCGAGCCCCCAACTCGGCTTAACCCGGGTGTTCGCCACCTTAGACACCGTCCTCGCAATACCCCTCCAGAACCCATCCAGCGCTGGGCACGCCCAAAACACGTGGACGTGATTTGCTGGGCTCCCCGAACACCTCACACACCTGTCCTCTACTAAAAAAAAAACCGACTCAGCCTCGCCCCCGTCATGTGCACCCTGTGCAGAACCTTAAATTGTATCAGGCTAAGCCTGGCGCAAGAGGAGGAAGAATTTACCCTACCCAGGGCGTCCGCCCACGTACCCTCGTTTATCTCCTCCCCAGCACCTCCTCCCATTTACCTTCCAGCTCCTCCACCGAGGCCTCCTCCTCCTCCTGCATCTCCTGGTAGATCACCGAGACCATGCCTTCTCCAACCCACACCCCCAAGAGCACCCTATCCTGGATCCTGAGTGCTGGCAGCAGCAGGAATTCCCTCACCTGCCATCTTACAAACGCCCTTACCTGCATGTACCTGAAGGCATTTCCAGGGGGGAGCCCGAATTTTTCCTCCAACGCCCCAAGGCTCGTAAACTTCCCATCTATAAACAGGTCCCCCATCCTTCTAATTCCTGCCCTGTGCCAGCTCAGGAACCCCCCATCCATTCTCCCCGGGACAAACCGATGGTTCTCTCGGATTGGGGACCACACCGGAGCCTCTACCTCACCCCTGTGGCGTCTCCACTGCCCCCAAATTTTGAGGGTCGCCGCCACCACTGGACTCGTGGTGTACCTAGTCGGCGGGAGCGGCAGCTGTGCCGTCACCAGCGCTCTCAGGCTCGTGCCCACACAGGACGCCATCTCCAGCCTCTTCCACGCCGCCCCCTCCCCCTCCATTACCCACCTGCGTATCATCGCCACATTGGCAGCCCAGTAATACCCACACAGATTAGGTAACGCTAACCCTCCTCTGTCCCTGCTCCGTTCCAGAAACACCCTTCTCACCCTCGGGGTCTTTTTCGCCCACACGAATCCCATGATGCTCCTGCTGACCCGCTTAAAAAAGGCCTTAGGGATCAGGATGGGGAGGCACCGGAATAAAAAGGAACCTCGGGAGGGCCGTTATCTTCACCGACTGTACCCTACCCTCCAAGGAGAGTGGCAGCATATCCCACCTTTTAAACTCCTCCTCCATCTGCTCCACCAGCCTCGTCAAGTTGAGCTTGTGTAGGGCCCCTCAGGTCCCTAGGTACCGAAAACCCCTCTCCGCCCTCTTCAGTGGAAGCTCATCTATCCCCCTTCCCTGGCTGTATCACAAATAGCTCACTCTTCCCCATGTTGAGCTTATACCCGGAAAAGTCTCCAAACTCCCTAAGGATCCTCTTCACCTCCGGCATCCCCCCCACCGGGTCCGCCACATACTGTAACAGGTCATCGGCAAACTCTCGATACCCTTAACCAGCAAACATCTAAGAGCCTCACGTCGAGGAAGCTCGATTGAAGAGACCATGAGAGCCTCGGCTACTGGTAAAACATACCCTGGACTGGGAGACTCTGATGCTCCCTATCACACTCACTCTTTTGCAAAGGTGAATTCTTGCGGAGACAAACAGGACGGTGCTGCCTCGAGAAGGGACTTCTCCTTCTCCAGGATGTGAGGGAAGAACCTCTCTATCTGGAGATGAGGAATAGAAGAAACACGGTGTTATTTTGTCTGAACTTATTCAAATCAAAAGTAAATTCTCAGGCAAATCACGCGAATCAAAGTGGGGACTGTCGCATCGAGGTATTGTCACTGGATTAGTCATTCAGACGCCAGGATTAGTGATCCAGCGATGCAAGTTCAAATCCCACCTGGGCTGGTAATCAGGAATAAAATGCAAGCCTCCTTGATAATGATCGGGGAAACCATCAGCGATTGTGTGAACACTAAACTGGTTCACCAATGCCCTCGAGGGAAGGAAATCTGCCGCCCTTACCCAGTCTGGCCTACGTGTGACTCCAGACCCCACGGCAACTTCACACTCCAGGGCAATCAGAGATGAGGAGGAAGTGCTGGCCGTGGCAATGACTTTGACAATCCAACGCAAGGGTTTTAAAATATTTTTTTTCATTCTAGCATCAATTTTTAGAGACTGCATACGTGAATAACTGCATTGGGCCCGTTCCGCATTCGGGATATCACAACGCATACATCTGGAGATTTAGAGAGGGATGCAAGTTAGAGCAGTTTGGTATATAATATAATCTTTATTCTTGTCACAGGCTTACATTAACACTGCAATGACGTTACTGTGAAAATCCCCTCGTCGCCACATTCCGGCGCCTGTTCGGGTACACAGAGGGAGAATTCAGAATGTCCAATTCACCCAACAGCACGTCTTTCGGGACTTGTGGGAGGAAACCGGAGCACCCGGAGGAAACCCACGCAGACACGGGGGAGAACGTGCAGACTCCGCACAGACAGTGGCCCAAGCCGGGAATCGAACCTGCAACCCTGGCACTGTGAAGCAACAGTGCTAACCACAGTGCTAGAATGGTGCGCATTAATTACTTTTAGCAGGAGAAATCCTGGATTCCAGAAGCAGGGAGGGATAAAACGGACTTAAACGGCGGATTGGACAGGTTCCCGGAAGAAACCAGATCAGAAAGAGAAGTCGGGACCAGGTCAGAACTTGCGTTGATCTGTTCTAGAGAGTAAAGGCGGTGGGGTGACTAGAAAACTATCGCCCAGTTGTTAAGTATTGCTTTATCACTTCATAATTCCTCTTAATTTGTTATACTGACGTTTCATCTTACCAGAAACCCAAATAAAGATTAATTTGGTATCCAGAACCTCCCCTGGAAACATAGCCATTTGCCAGTTTTTAGCAAGGGTTCACGACTGCAGAGTCAGAACGCACGGGTCGTTGGACGGACTCAACCCATAATATTCAGGAACCAGCACACGCCAAGCAATTCCGCAAAGCATAAAGGATCCGGACTGGAATTTGTGAACTAATTCTTGGGCGTTTATTCCCTCCCGTTCTGCTCCAGCTCTCAGTGTTAAAACAAAACGTTTCACCTCGAGGAATCCGGTACCTTTTGTAGCCGTGATCTCAAGTAGCTGCTGAGGACGTAGCGAATCCGCTCCATCTCCATTCGGTGAATGGTGACTTTCAGGTCTCCCTTCCTCGCTCGCTGCAAATTCTGCTCCTGTGAATTGGATTGAAGTACGCTCACAGTGAAACTCTGCTCCCCCAGGTCGGATACAGAAATATCAGCCGATGGCTTTTTGTTAAATTTGTGCATTGACCTCGCTCAAAGGGGCAAACACTGGAGAGCGAGATTGTAGCCTTGATTCTGCAGATCTCCACACATAAATGCAACTCTTCCTGTGCTTAGCCCCACAGTCTGTGCTGAAAACCCTGGTCAAAGAATAGACAGCCGGGCCTGGCTAGGCTCCATGTCATTAAGGCTACTGTGTGGCCTTATGATGTTAGAAAGGAAAACAAAAGGGGCAGCACAGTGGTTAGCACTGCTGCCTCACGGCGCCATGGTCCTGGGTTCAATCCCAGCCCCGGGTCACTGTCCATGTGGAGTTTGCACATTCTCCCCGTGTCCGCGTGGGTCTCACCCCCACAACCCCAAAGATGTGCAGGGTAGGAGGATTGGCCGCGCTAAATTGCCCCTTTATTGGAAAAAACAAATTGGGCACTCTAAATTTAGTTTTAGAAAGAATAGAAAACGAAAGTCGCCATAGCCCACGAGGACCGCAAGCTGCTCTCCCCTTTCTGCGAGAGAGCGGACTGGTGGCGATTGAACCAGAGGGTCAGGCGGGGGGGGGATGTTTATTTTAAAATGGCTTTCTCCACTTGCCCAGCCACCTCCAAAGATTTGGGTACACACCTCCCCTGCCTTCTCTGTTCCTGCGCCTCCCTTTTAAAATGGTTCCATTGCTTTTCATCTTGCCTCTCCTCGCTCTTCCGACAGAAACGGCGGCGCTTCTCTGGGCGAAATTTAATCAGCTATGCGCCGGCCCATTTGGCCAGTCTGTGCCTCCCAGACATCCGTGACTGGACCCCACCAACATGCAACAGAAAGACGCCAGCACTCGGAAAGCACCCTGATGGGATTTATCCTAGGATTCTCTGGGAGGCCAGGGAAGAGATTGCTGGACCTTTGGCTTTGATTTTTATGTCATCATTGGCTACAGGAATAGTACCAGAGGACTGGAGGATAGCAAATGTGGTCCCTTTGTTCGATAGGGTTGTGAAGGAGGCCTATGGAGTGTTGGCCTTTATTGGTAGAGGGATTGAGTTCCGGAGTCAGGAGGTCATGTTGCAGCTGTACAAAACTCTGATACGGCCGCATTTGGAGTATTGCGTACAGTTCTGGTCACCGCATTATAGGAAGGACGTGGAAGCTTTGGAGCGGGTGCAGAGGAGATTTACCAGGATGTTGCCTGGTATGGAGGGAAAATCTTATGAGGAAAGGCTGATGGACTTGAGGTTGTTTTCGTTGGAGAGAAGAAGGTTAAGAGGAGACTTAATAGAGGCATACAAAATGATCAGGGGGTTAGATAAGGTGGACAGTGAGAGCCTTCTCCCGCGGATGGAAATGGCTGGCACGAGGGGACATAGCTTTAAACTGTGGGGTAATAGATATAGGACAGAGGTCAGAGGTAGGTTCTTTACGCAAAGAGTGGTGAGGCCGTGGAATGCCGTACCTGCTACAGTAGTGAACTCGCCAACATTGAGGGCATTTAAACGTTTATTGGATAAGCATATGGGTGATAATGGCATAGTGTAGGTTAGATGGCTTTTGTGTCGGCGCAACATCGTGGGCCGAAGGGCCTGTACTGCGCTGTATCGTTCTATGTTCTATTGTTCCCTCCCTGTAACAAAAGCAAAATACTGCGGATGCTGGGAAAGGGAAATAAAAAAGAGAAAATTGCTGGGAGCGTGGGTGGCGAGGGGGGAGAAGCGGAGTTTATGTTTCGGGTCTGCCTGATTCTTCTTCTGATCAATGGTTCCACTCTCCGCTTTACAGTCCGCCTGCCAGCCAATTTTGTATCCGTGCGCTCACCATCCCTTTAATCCCAGGGGCTTCGGGTTTGCTAATGAGTCTATTGTGTGGCACTTAATCGAATACCTTTCAATAGTCGACACACACATTAACTGCATTACTCTTGTTAATCTGTGAAATTTATCAAACAACTGAATCAAGTTGGCAAAACGGGACTTGCTCTTAACTAATCCATACCGCCCTGTCGTTTATTAACCCAGATTTCTCCGGCTGGCTGCGGAGAAATAAACTTCACCAGCACGGAGGTTAGAACGACATGCCTGGTGTTCCCAGTTGTGTTCCTGTCTCTCCCTCGTTGGCAATCGTCCCCCCTCCCCCCCCACACCCCAGGAGGAATGAGCCACGAGTGTAACATCCGCGCTGCTCGCGACCAAATGTCATTCGCACACTTGCAGCAGCAATAAACGAGCAGCTAAATCGGGGACGGAATTGCGCCTCTGTTCCCGTTTCCAAATTAACCACCCTTACGGCTGAGCAAAGCATCGGGGAGAGGCATCTTGCACTTAATCGTCAAATTGTGGCCTGATTGGCAGTGCTTGTGGGAGAGAAAGGGTGAAAGCACATGTCATTCTGACAGGGCAATCCTTTAAAACAGAGACGAGGAGGAATTTCTTCAGCCAGAGGGTGGTGAATCTGTGGAACTCTTTGCCGCAGAAGGCGGTGGAGGCCAAATCACTGAGTGCCTTTAAGACAGAGATAGATAGGCTCTTGATTAATAAGGGGATCAGGGGTTATGGGGAGAAGGCAGGAGAATGGGGATGAGAAAAATATCAGCCATGATCGAATGGCGGAGCAGACTCGATGGGCCGAGTGGCCTAATTCTGCTCCTATGATTCACCTGTATGGGTGATCTCTACTGCAAAATGAGCTACGGTTTCTCCATCTTAACCTGCAGCAATCTGGAGCAGTGACGGACGACCTACTCGAGTGAGTGTCCGCAAGCATGGATCTCGTTCCTCTCACTGCGTCGTCAGATTGAAATGGGGCTTGTTCACTAACCGTGACCCCGTGAAGAAGATTAAATACATTTAATACAAGCCGAATATTTCATATCGAGTTATGGAAAATGCTCAACCGATCATATATTAACAGAAGTGTCATCAACGTCAAATGTTTAAAACAAAAGAAATATTTACACTTTGGAGACAGAGGGAGCACACGCCTCTCACGGTCAATGCTGTGAGCAGTCAGCACTCGCATTACGTGGGGATCACTTCAGCCATACCGGCAGGAAAAAAAATGGCACGGACGGAAATTGGCGGAATGTGGAACCCGACCCGTGGGCAATAGTCAACAAAATGTCTCGTGGGCCGCAGTCCAAACCCAGATGGGTCCCCGGGCCACAGGCTGCCCACCGCTGATGGGGAGTGCAAACGTGAGACGCAACGGGGCACAGCTTTTGCTGTGTTGCTCACTCCCTGTGGTTCGACAGCCTCCCGACAAGGGAAGGCCAGGTGGTGGATGAGGTTCCCAGACAGCGACCCTTTGAATCACATCGTATTCAGAGTTGGCACGCTGGAGAGAGAACAGAAACTTAAAAACAGTGCTGAAAAGGGAGACACGTTGCGGGACCTTCTCGTTCTTGCACTCGTCAGCGCACACACAAAAATGCCAAATTTCAAACAATCCTGAGTGCGCCGATTGCTGCACTGACAACCACTTTAAGGCAATCAGCCGAGCTTGCAATGTGGCTCATTTATACTTGCTCGAAGCAACAGACTTTCAGACACAGGGACTCTGCAAACAAAAGGGATATGTTCAGGCCGTGGGGCTCTTTTGAATGACCAGGGAGCCTATTGCATTCCGTTGCTTCCTCCATGACAACACCTCTGCCAATCGGAGTCAACTTGCCAACCAAGTTGGCAGCACGGTCGCACAACTGGATAGCACTGTGGCTTCACATAGCCAGGGTCCCAGGTTCGATTCCCCGCTGGGTCACTGTCTGTGCGGAGTCTGCACGTTCTCCCCGTGTCTGCGTGAGTTTCCTCCAACAGTCTAATGACGTGCAGGTTAGGTGGATTGGCCAGGCTAAATTGCCCTTCGTGACCAAAAGGTTAGGGGGGGTTATTGGGTTACGGGGATAGGGTGGAAGTGAGGGCTTAAGTGGGCCGGTGCATACTCAATGGGCCGAATGGCCACCTTCTGCACTATATGTTCTATGTTCAATCGGCACCCGTATCTCCTGAAGAACAATTTGTTACGGTTCTTGGACATTTGGCACTCTTGTGTTTGCTCTATTGATTGTACGAGGGAAGAAATTCAGCAATGTTCAAGTTGCATACTCCCAGACAACTGACAGTCTGAGCCGCGCTTTTGCCCTCAAATCAAGGCACCCGATTGTTACCATGTGGTCCAGTTGTTCCATCACACACTCCACAATCTCAGATTTATTTTCAAGGAGGTCAGGCGAATACTTCTCATTCAGCCAGGCCTGTGGAGAGATGAAAGGCAAGACATGTTTAGGAGCGATATATGCACCAAGCAAGCAACTGTGGCATTCAAGCACTTCGGGGGGAGGCATGTCCTCATTGATGACTCCAGCTCCACTCGACATGGCTCCCAATGCCCTCTGCAATGGCCAAAGGCCTCGCGAAGCGAGCGCGCCAGCACATCTCAAGATCAACCCCAGGACACGCAATCGAGGCTGTTCTAGAGACATATCTGACAAGAGAAATCTCGCAGCCAGTCTGTGCCGGGATAGGTAGCATGCCAACAAGGTCTCAGCAGCAAACTGTGCCAAAACAAACAGGCAAGTGTAGGGGCTGCAACAAGACCTGCAAACCCGGGAGAGGAGCTTTTTGGTGAGGGCATCATTTGTTCCCATCTCTAATTCCCCTTGGGAAGGTGGTCATTCACGGTCTTTTTGAACCACTGCAGTCCAAGTGGCATTACGGAATCAGTGGAATGCAGCACGGTGGCGTAGTGGTTAGCACTGCTGCTTCATGCGCCGAGGACCCAGGTTCGATCTTGGCTCTGGGTTACTGCCCCTGTGGAGTTTGCACATTTTCCCTATGGCTGTGTGGGATTCGCCCCCACAACCCAAAGATGTGCATTGGCCACACTAAATTGCCCCTACATTGGAAAAAATGAATTGGGTACTCTAAATTTAGATTTAAAAAGTACATCAGTGGACTTGGCTCCAGCAACAGTGAAGGAACAGCGATATATTTCCATGTCAGGGTGGTGTGCGACTTGGAAGGCAACCTCCAGGTGGTGGGGTTCCCAGGTGGGCCAAGGTAGGATGCTCTTTCGGAGGGTCGGTGCAGACGCGATTGGCCGAATGGCCTCCTTCGACACTGTGGGGAATCTGACATGCCCATGCAGTACCGCAAGAAAGCTGCATTGCTGGAGGCGCTGTCTTTCAGCTGAGACGGTAAAGCGAGCCTGCGCCCTCCTGTCGGGGGAGGGTGAGGTTAAAGGGCCCCCTACCCTGGGGGAGGGGGGTGTTAAAGGGCCACCTCCCCTGGGGGGTGAAAAAGGCCCGCCTACCGGGGGGAGGGGGGGGGGGGCGGTTTAAAAGGAACCCTACCCTCAGTGGGGGTTTAAAGGGCCCCCTCCCCGTGGGGGTGTTAAAGAACCCCCCACCCCAGGTTTGGGGGGGGGTGTTAGAGGACCCCCTCCCCGGGGGGGGGGGGGGGTTAAAGGGCCCCTCCCCTGGGGGGGTTAAAGGGCCCCCTCCCCTGGGGGGGTTAAAGGGCCCCTCCCCTGGGGGGGGGTTAAAGGGCCCCTCCCCGGGGGGGGGGTTAAAGGGCCCCTCCCCGGGGGGGGGGGGGCCCTGCCCACGGGTCAAGTGGCCGCCTGTGGGATCTTGCTGTGCGACCCCGGGCTGCTTCACCTCCTCCAGTTTGGCGATGAGCTGAGCCGGGGTCAGAATCTCCTCCTCCTCCTGCTCGGAGTCCCGGAACAGCTCGGCGTCTTCCCCGTCCCCCTCCCCGGCCATTCTCCCCAAACAGAGAGCCGGGCGGCGCCGCCAAGTTCCCGCCCGAAGGCCGGACGGCCTGCGCCGACAGCCCTCATGACGCCACCGCGCCGCCCTCCGGACGTCATTGCGTCACCCGCCTTCGTGACGTCACCCCCCGCCATGTCGTCAGCGCGCAGGCCGCCCGCCCTATTGACGTCACCGCGCCGCCCTCCCTCCCGACGTCGCCGTGACCACTGAGGGCGACGCCATCTTTCCTCAAGGCGGAAACAGCTTGCCAGCCTGGCAGCGCTTCTCTGGATCAACAATCCGTTCCCATTCCAGCTTGTCGCTTCCACTTTGCGACCTCTTTTCATCGAACTGGACTGTCACCAATTTGCAAATCTCTTCAGGGAGCAGATTAAAATCTCATTTGTGATTGGCTTTTCGTTTAAGGCAGATTCCCTTTCAGAGACTGTCCCTTCACTTTGTACCTCGGTTCATTCGATCTCGGTCAATTGGCTACTTATGTTGGGATAAAACAGTTGTGAAAATATCCTTCCTGACCAAAAAATAACGAGTTCCCTGCATTTTCCCGGCCAGGATCTGGTGCAGAGACCCTTCTCAAAATTACTCAGGTCAGCTGTTGGTGAAGCTTCCTGTCTTGCTGCTGGGTGATGTGTCAACATTGCCCATGATGTGGAGATGCCGGCGTTGGACTGGGGTGAGCACAGTAAGAAGCATTGCCCATGGTTGACAGCCTCTGCGAGTCTACACAATTGCAGCAGAGAGTGCCAGCCGAAACCCAATACCTGCAATGTACAGCACCAAACATAACCAATGATTCAGTGATTTGTCCGAATTTCTAACTCTGCAATTTCCCCACCAGCACTTTCTTCCCCATCTGCAGGTGTTCATTCATATTCAGGCTTGCTTGAGAGTAATTCAATACCTCACCTGCATGGCCATCCATCATTTTTCTCACTGCAGACAATGAACGGTGTTCTCTGCTTTGCTTTAGTTGGATGGCTTGGTTGGGTAGTGTTGAACAAATAAGTCTTGTTAACAGACAAAACTATAAATTTATTACATTACTAACTAAAATTCGTTCCCATTCCTCAAGCAGAAGGTTTCTGTATTAAACTATGCTATCTCTAACTGCAGAACTCTCAAGTCTGTTCATTCGCTCTCTCTCATGCCTCATCTCCCTTCTGTATCTTCTTCTGTATCTTCAAGACTCAGCGTCAACCCTTATATACTCTTTGGACTAGCTCCCTCTAGTGGCTGTCTGTATACACTTCATTCACCCTGACATTGCCTTCATGTATGATACACAAACGGGAGTGGGTGGACTGGACATCATCCTGAGATAAGGGAAAGAAATGGGGAAATGGAGCAAGGAAACATGGGAAAACACAATTTTAGTGGCCCGGTAGATCATAAAGCAGGTCTTGTCTTGAATTCTCTAATAACAAGGATCTGCCCTGTTAAAACTTATAGATCACTCTTTCTTAATGCTAACCTGTTAACTGTTACTGCACCATTTGAGTGACTAAATTCATCACAGAAAAAGTAAGTCATTTCAAGACTCAGTACCCTTTTAACAGTCAGTGTTCATTGTTCTTCGCCAACCTCTCTGGCACTGAAAATTAACGAAAATAGAGAATCTCGTTCCTTCAGGTTTTAATTGTTGTTGGAGATTTATAAAATGGAGAATTAAAAAATACATTTCTTGCTTTCTTTTTCCTCTTCAATCCAGCCTCAGCAATGGCTAAAAGCACAATAAAAATTGAAGTTTCAGTAGGCAGCAGTGCTAACCACTGTGCCGCCATGCCACCCTTAACCTTCTGCTGTTCAACCTTCACCTGGCACGTATCCATCCACTCGGGTGTCGAGCTGTCTGATTAGTCATTGTAAAAGGAATAGAATGGCTGCGGGGAAATTCTTTTCAACCACTATAATCAGCTGCCTCGTCAAGCCAAGCTCCTCAACAATTCAGGATTACGGCCTGATGACAGCTAGGCCTCAGAGTGGTCAATCACTGAAAGCAGCAGTGCTGATTTGGACAAATCTGGGCAGGCATCATTATCTCCTGCAATCTATCTGGTTTTATTAGAATCCTCCAGCTTTAAAGCCACTCTTAACAGCTAAATCCCTGTTTATTTAGCACACGCCAGCAACAGAACGTCGTCATGGACAGCAAAGGCCCAGGCTTCACCACAGCTGCCCAACTGCAGCTTTGGCATTCCGGCCTTGCGATGAATGGGGAATACTCGGGAATGGGGCCAGGATTCCTGGAATTGGGCTAGGATTTGCAGGCTGTGTTACTCACGGCCGAGGGGACCTTCATAATCCCGAACCTGCATCAGAAACGGTTCCTAGGCGCTGCTACAGAGAAAGAAAGAGACAGAGAGAGAGATAGACACAGAGACAGACAGACTGAGGGACAGAGAGAGAGAGACAGAGACAGAGAGGGAGAGAGTTACAGAGAGAGAGACAGAGAATGAGAGAGGCAGAGTCAGATAGACAGAGAGGGAGATGGTTACAGAGAGAGAGACAGAGAAAGAGAGAGACAGAGAGATAGTCAAAGAGGGAGAGAGAGTTACAGAGAGAGACAGAGACACAGAGAGATGGACAGAGAGAGAGAGAGACACAGAGAAAGAGAATGTTACAGAGGGAGAGAAACAGAGAGAAAGGGTGGCAGAGAGAGACAGACAGAAAGAGAGAGACAGAGAGAGAGAGTTACAGAGAGAGAGAGAGAGAGATGGACAGAGAGAGAGTTACAGGGAGGGAGAGAGCGCAGGCTGGGAGGGCCGAAGGGCCTGTTCCTGTGCTGTAATTTTCTTTGTTCTTTGAGAGAGAGAGAGAGTTACAGAGAGAGAGAGAGAGACAGAGAGAGAGAGAGGGGGGGGGGGGGGGGAAGAGAGAGAGAGAGACATACAGACACAGACAGGCAGAGAGAGACAGTGAGAGGGAGAAACAGAGAGAGGGACAGAGAGAGACACGAGGGAGAGAGTTAAAGAGAGAGAGAGAAAGAGTGAGACAGAGAACCCCTCGTAACTGACCCTTCAACTAAGTGGAATAGCTGCTCCCTATCCACCCTGTCCATGACCCTCAGAATCTTGTCCACCTCGATCAGGTCGCCCCTCAGCCTTCTCTGCTCCAAGGAAAACAACCCCAGCCTATCCAACCTCTCTTCATAACTTCCATCCTAGGCAACATCCTGGTGAATCCCCTCTGCACGCCCTCCAGTGCAACCACATCCTTCCTATACTGTGGTGACCACAACTGCACACAGCAGTCCAGCTGTGGTTCACCAAAGTTCTACACAACTCCCAACCTGACCTCCCTGCTTTTGTAATCTGTGCCTCGATTGACAAAGGCAAGTGTCCCATGTGCCTTTTTCACCCCCGATTAACCTGCCCGCCTGCCTTCTATGGACAAACATGCCAAGGTCCCTTTGTTCCTCTCCGAACTTCCCAGTATCAGGCCATGATACTACCTTGTCACATTACTCCTTCCGAAGTGTTTCACCTCACACTTTTCAGGGTTAAATTCCATCTGCCACCTTCCTGCCCATTTGACCATTCCGTCTACACCTTCCTGTAACCCAAGACACTCAACGTCACTGTTACCCACCCGGCCAAGCTTAGTGTCGTCCACAAACTTACTGATCCTACTCCCCCACATAGTCATCTGTATCATTTATATAAATGACAACAATAGGGGACCCAGCACAGATCCCTGTGATTGGACACTGGTGTCCAGTCACTAAAGCAGCCGTCTATCATCGCCCTCTGTCTCCGACAACTAAGCCAATTATGAATCCACCTTATCAAACGGTTTCCCACCATTGGCACCAACGGGATTCTCCCCGGTTTTCTAACCTGAACCGACACATTGAAAAAATAAGGTAACATCCCACCCCTGGAAGAAGGAGGACATGCGGTTCCTCCAGACTTTTCGGAACGCTCCTGTTTATTGGGAATTCCCTTGCTTTGTTCCCACTCCCCATACACACGCACTTGGTGCTGCCCTCTGCCGGAGCAAACCAATGAAGACGACAAACCAGCCCTCAATAATCTCACTGAGCTTATTTGAATAGTTACATAAGGTTCAAGACTCACAGCCGGAGCCAAAAATACTACCCGATAGAGAGAACTTGGCTAGGCTCGCTCTGGAGGCTGTGTGCCCTGAATTCCCAAACTCTGGGTCTTGTCTTGCGAATGTCGATCCCAGGGTTACCGCTGCTGATTCTCGAAGTCCCTGCTTTTATTTAATAAGGTTGTACGTTCTTAGTTTAGATTTCATAGAATTTACAGTGCTGAAGGAGGCCATTCGGCCCATCAAGTCTGCACCGGCTCTTGGAAAGAGCACCCTACTCAAGCCCACACCGCCACCCTATTCCGCGTAACCCAGTAACCCCCACTTAACCTTTTTTGGTCACTTAGGGCAATTTATCGTGGCCAATTCACCTAACCTGCACATCTTTGGACTGTGGGAGGAAACCGGAGCACCTGGAGGAAATCCACGCACACACGGGGAGGATGTGCAGACTCCGCACAGACAGTGACCCAAGCTGGGAATCGAACCTGAGACCCTGGAGCTGTGAAGCAAATGTGCTAACCACTGTGCTACCGTGCTGCCTTAGACAAACAGGTTGGGTACTAAGGGAGCACCCTTGGGCACCAATTGCATGTTCGGTTGCTGCTGGGCACCCTTGGGTGCCAGCTACTCGTTTTGTCACTGTGGGGCACCCTTGGGTGCCAAATCCAGGTTTGGTCACTGTGGGGCACCCTTGGATGCCAAATCCAGGTTTGGCTGCAGCGGGGCACCCTTGGTGCCAAGCTCCCCTTTTGGCCGGGGTACCAACTGCCTTGGGTGGCCGCTGGGGGGCGCCGTTCGCCTGCCCACCCGCCTGCCGGTCTGGGGAGCCAGGGTCCCCTCACACCCTTATCGTTCCTCCATGTAAACAATCCTGTAACACATCGGCCTCCTTCGTCCTTGAGAGAGCCTTGCTTTCGCTGTTGCAAAGCAAAGTGTGTCTAGTTGCAAGCCATCGGTCTGTCTGGTCCCACAAAATTACCTTTTTGCTGAAGTTTGTTGTGGGCCAGGGTTTCGAAAGCTCCAAAGTATATCACGGAGTTCGCCTGACGTACAGCTGTTTATAGATTTTGGTTACGGGGAGCGCAAGGGCCTACTTTTCAGGCCTTATTCAACAGAGGCCTTCAGCACTTTTAATCAAGAACAAAGTTTATTCGACAAATTCAGTTAACATTTTTATAAACACACACAGTAAGCATTTTTAGCAACTTCAAATGTAAATACCCCACACAGCTACAGTTCTCTATATATATATAACCCTTAATAACTTCCCGTTCAACTGTTTCAATTTGATAACAACGCCCAATAAACCAGAGACACCCTTTTACCAAAACAGTAGGTTTGAGTTCTTACCAGAAAACGGTTATCACTTTTCAATTATCAAGTGATCCGGACACCTTTTAACATGCAGAGAGAGAGAGAGAGACACGAGCAGCCTCCTTTGTCTGAATCCAGCTTCCAACTGTGTAAAACAAAAGTAAAACTCAGAGCCACAGCCCAGCTCCCAGCCCAAAACGAAAGTAAAACTCGGAGCCACAGCCCAGCTCCACCCACACTATGACATCACTGAAGCCTTGTGATCATACAAAGCATTTCTTAAAGGGACACTGCCATGACACGTTTTCACACACACCAGACTGTTGGCCACTTTTCCCATCATGCCTCACGGCACAATGTTCTCCACCTTTCCTACCCAGCACACTCCAAATTGGATTCCATTTGCCTCAGTTTTACTCACTGAGCCCATTAATACCTTCTCGCCATCCACAGTGGGAGAGAGCGAAGGCAGGGGTTAATTCAAGTACCAAGGCCTCACACAAAAGCAACAGGCTTAAATTAATATTGCTCAGAACAACACGGTTCAGAAGTGGCACTTAGCAAACTGATTGAACCTGGAATATCTTTGGAACATTACCATATAAATCTGCAATGGTTTGCTTCAAGCAAAGCTCTGCCCTGATCTATCAGCAGCTTCTTAAAAGATCTATTCACCATTTCTCAATGGGCACTTTACTCTGCATCTAACCCGGATCTCAAGGCAGGGTAAATCTCCTCAGTCAATCTTTGTCCCTAAATCAACATCCCTGAGATGAATTATTCTATCTGTGAGACCCCAAAGTGACTCCGTGTTGCCCTGAGGTACGTTACGCAATGTGAAGGCATTTTACAGGTTAAAAGGGGCCTTCTGTTGAAAGCCACAAAGTGCGTTCCCGATGGATCAGTCACACCGATATCAGACAGCTTATCCAGAGCTCTTTACCCGAGTTTTCTGTGCTCTATTATGGGCGGCATGGTGGCACAGCGGTTAGCACTGTTGCCTCACAGCTCCAGGGACCCAGGTTCGATTCCCGCTTGGCTCACTGTCTGTGCGGAGTCTGCACGTTTTCCCCGTTGTCAGCGTGGGTTTCCTGCGGGTGCTCCGGTTTCCTCCCACAGTCCAAAGATCTCCAGGTTAGTTGAATTGGCCGTGCTAAATTGCCCCTTCGTATCCAAAAGGTTATGTCAGGCTACTGGGTTACGGGGATAGGGTGGAGGCATAGGCTTAAGTAAGGTGCTCTTTCCAAGGGAGACTCGATCGGCTGAATGGCCTCCTTCTACACTGTAAATTCTATGATCTATTGAAGCTATTGACACATACAGACGATGGACATCTCTGTGCCTTCGCATTCTAAAACCCTTTCCCCAACCTCAACTTCTCAAATCCCCCCCCCCCCCCCCCCCCCCCCACCTATGGGACATGGGTTCCCAGACCACCTCAATCTCAAAATTTCAATTCCCATTGTCTTGTTTAAATCCCATCCCCGTCCCAACCTCTGTAGCCTCCTCCAGCCAACGTCTCCGAAAACGAAAACTATTTCCAGGGCCGGGACTCGAACCCGGGTCCTCAGCGCCGTAGTCCCAGTGCTATCCACAGCGCCACCCTGCTGCCCGTGTCTTATTTATATTACGACAAATTAATGAACTGATGGGCAGCACGGTGGCGCAGTGGTTAGCACTGCTGCCTCATGGCGCCGAGGTCCCAGGTTCGATCCCGGCCCCGGGTCACTGTCCGTGTGGAGTTTGCACATTCTCCCCCGTGTCTGCGTGGGTTTCGCCCCCACAACCCAAAGAGGTGCAGGGTAGGGGGATTGGCCCCGCTAAATTGCCCCTTAATTGGAAAAATGAATAGGGCGCTCTAAATTAATTTTTTTTTAATGTAGATTTTCTTTTGAGAATCTGCACTTCAAGCAGCGAATAAAAATTGAAATGCCTCACTGCCTCAAACCGAGTCAAGTCCTTCGACAGTACTTTCTTTATTCTCTCTGTACCAAACTCCCCCACTCTCGCCCTCGGTTCATGTTGCACTTTACACTGCAATAACACAGCATCAACGATGGATTGACAAATGGAAGATTTGAAAGGCAATTTCCCCAGTAACTACAGGGCGGAATCGCTTTGTGTCAAGTCAGGGCGATTGTAGCTAATAATTGACTGTTCTGGTTCTGTTATGTTCTGGCAGAGAATACCAGTGGGTTCCTTCGTCCACGGTGTCAGGTGTTGCATTGACACAAGATGGGTCAGTAAAGTCTGCAGTTCACCTTCCCTCTCACAGCCGTAGATGATTGTCACTGTTACTATACCACCCACAATAATATCTGGCATTTATATAGCACCCCCTGGAGTAAAACATCCCACAACAGCATAGATCAGATGAATTTTACACCACGTCAAGTTGAGATATTAAAAGTGTGGTCATGGAGATCGGTATTGAAGGAGGAGGGGGGGGGGGGGGTGAGGGAGAGGGGGGGGAGGCAGAAAGATTAAAGGCGGGAATTTCAGAGTTTCGGGGCTAGGCAGCTGAAGACATGGCCCTCTCCTCCCAACCTCGCAACCCCCAACCCAATTGTCCGAACCACCTATACCAACCTCTCAGTCATCCGCAGCTGGGTTAACCAACACTCAACATGAGGGCAGCGGTGGAATGACATCTTATCATTGTTGTCTGAATATACCAACGCGTCAGTAATCATTCTGGAGCTCGACTAGCCAACATAAAGAGTCCATTGCGTCCCTTTTCAAATAAATTTCGAGTACCCAATTCTTTTTTTCCCCCCAATGAAGAGGTAATTTAGCGCGGCCAATCCACCTGCACATCCTTTTGGGTTGTGGGGGTGAGACCCACGCAGACACGGCGGAGAATGTGCAAACTCCACACGGACAGTGACCCGGGGCCGGGATCGAACCCGGGTCCTCGGCGCCGTAAGCAAGCGGTGCTAACCACTGCGCCGCCCGTAACACATCCTTGAGGGACCGTATCATGTATAAACCTATTCTGTTTGTCGCCACACTTATTGTTCAAGGTTCAACGTCATCGGGAAAGAAAGCAGACAGATACCTACGATGCTGGGAAGTGGGAGTAAAGGTCCCTGCTCCTGATCATCGTCACTGATCCCCACTTTTCTTTCCATGACGTCGATGACCAGGAAACTCTCCTGGTCTCATCACCCGGTGTTGGGAAAGATTTGTAAGTTGATCGTCCTTGGGTGGGATTTGAACCTGGAGCTTCTGGCAAGGGGCCAAGGCAGGGCTGTTATCCACTGTGCCCCGGGAACTCCAGAGGAGTATGAGGGGACCACAGGTAAATAACCGAGGAATGAAGCAGAATATAAATCGAATAATAATAATCGCTTATTGTCACAAGGAGGCTTCAATGAAGTTACTGTGAAAAAACCCTAGTCTCCACATTCCGGCACCTGTTCAGGGAGGCCGGTCCAGGAATTGAGCACGCGCTGCTGGCCTCGTTCTGCATTACAAGCCAGCTATTTAGCCCACTGTGCTAAACCAGCCCCCAAGACATTAAATCTAAGTCAATGTGCGTTGTTTAACAATGAATGTCCCAAATAAACACAATCTCAAACCAACAGAACAGATACTCTGTCCTTCCTCTTCACTGTACAGTCTCAGCCACTTTCAACGTATGGAGGCACTGGCGGTGGAGGACAAACGATATTTCTCTTTCACAGACAACTCGCCACTACATTGTGTCAAATCACAGCAAGAACACTGCCAGTGAACTTGCACACAAGCTTGGCACAGGATCGCAGCATGCGGCACGGTGGCACAGTGGTTAGCACTGCAGCCTCGCAGCGCCAGGGTTCCAGGTTCGATTCCTGCCTCAGGTCACTGTCTGTGCGGAGACTGCACGTCCTCCCCGTGTGTGCGTGGGTTTCCTCCGGGTGCTCCGGTTTCCTCCCACAGTCCAGAGATGTGCAGGTTAGGTGGATTGGCCGTGATCAATTAGTGTCCAAAAATGTGGCGGGTACACAGGGATAGAGCGGGGGAGTGGGCCTCGGTAGGGTGCTCTTTCAGAGGGGCGGTAGGAACTCAATGGGCCAAAAAGCCTCCCTCTGCACTGAAGGGACTCTACGAAACGTGCAATGGAAAACGGAGAACAGGCAAGAAATCTTACAGCTGCTCCCAATTTCTATCCCCAATTACCCTTGGATTTGCTAATTTACCCAGCTTGCATTAATGCAGGACTGTAAACACCCCCCAGATCGTCCCAGGGGCATTGTCGAGTGTTGCCCCTCCAAGCCTCAGAAGCATCATCGAATCACAGACAGATACAGCTCAGAAGGAGGCCATTTCGTCCATTACGCCCATTCTGGCTGCGTGAGGGATCGAAGAAAAACCCACATCGTTCCTTGTGTTCTATTTGTTTCCTCACGATTCGCGCCATGTACCGCAAACTACTTCACACGGTGTAATATCCTGACAGTGAGGTAGACTTTAGGATGGAAAGCGTAGTGATCACAAAGACACGTGAAGTTCTTATCATGAACTAAACTAATTTTATTCACACTACTTGATTTAGAGTTCGACACTTATTCCTATGGTAAACAAATATATTATTAAATACACTCACCGACACAATCTCTATATTCTAACTACAACTATACTCTATCTTACTTGCTCTACACTCCAGCCTCCTCGAACTCGAATCTACCCTCTTCAGCTCACTCTCCCAGAAACCTAAGAGTCGGTGCACATTTATAGTACTGCCCCTTAGCTCCCTCTAGTGGTTAGGCTTAACATAACATTAACTCTTCACATGCTGCATAATGTCACAGCTTCGATTAATGAATGATGGTTTATTAAAGTCGTAACTATATATAGTGCGACACACACACAACTAAACTTCATGTAAGTGCGTTCCGAGGAAGAAAGTACATCAGAAGCAATGGCCATTGTCAGATTTTGGGATCTTACTGTGCGGCTAAAATAGACCCGTGCAGACTCCTTTTTTTGTTTTGAAAGACTACATTGCCTGCGGAGCAGGGTGGTTTCGGAATGACAATCGCTCCGATTATGCTGCAATCTGCTTTATGTCACAAATCTGTTTTAAAATATTTGTCAGGGTAAGTAGCTCATTTCTCCCAAACAGTTTGCAGAATGTTTACTGAACTGGGCAGTTTAATGGTGCACCTCAATCACTGGCTGACTATTCGAGAAGGTGGAAGTGAGAATGATTGAGTGGCACTCTGGGCAAAAAAAAAGTGAAGCTTTTTTTATGTTGTTGAATTGAAGTGGGTTGCGTTTCCCAACTGTGCTTACACGGAGAGCGGATTTTTAAAAAATCCTTCAGTTTGTGGCAATCCGATCCCGGCGTCTCATTTCAAGTCAGCCATCGCATTTTGGCGTTGAGCGTCACTGGGCTATTCAACTGCGGCGAGCATCGCCGCCGGGCCCGAGCGCCTCACAGAGACCTCGAACTGGCACTGAGCTCCGGCAAAATAATTCAGCTCAGAACTGGCACGGAATCACCCATAGCCGAGGAGGGGGCCATTCAGCCCATCGAGTCTGCACCGACCCTCTGAAAGGCCGAATCCCCGCACCCCCCCACCACGACTCCTACCCTCTGGACGCTAAGGGGCAATTTTAGCACGGCCAATCCACCGAACCTGCACAGCTTCGGAATATCGAATCCGGGAGCTTAATATCTGTCCCGCCTCCCATTCAACCCCCCTTTCCACCCCACCCTGCCCACCGCCACCTTCAGTTCTGCACCCACTCCCTTTGCCCCCGACATTTAATCAATTAAATCCAGCAATTTTATCAAAGGAAAGTTTGGGGCAAGTAATTTAGTCCTGGTCCAATAACAACAATGAAGGGGCAGCATTATCAACGTGTTTTATTTCTCGGCAAGAAGATACAATACAACATTAAACTTGAACAATTATGGGCAAATTTCAGTGAGTTGTGAATTACGGCAAAGACTTAATGGCGCCCAGTTACTTGCTCAGCTGGGTCAACACCCCCGGTAGTGCCAATCATTAACCCGTGGCTGCGGCCAATGACTGGAATTAAAGATGGGAACTTATTTGGTTTGCTCGCCCTGCCCTCAGTTAATTGACACAAATTCAGCCTCGCGGCAAACAGAATATGCTCACCCAGTTTCCTAAGAGGAAAACTGATCTTTAGATAAACGAGACTGGGACGGGACGGGAAGGAACAGCCATCCCACGATCGTCACCCTCCCTTGAACCATAAATGAATTAATTCCACAGTGCCACATTTCTACTTAGAAGGGAGCGTGGCGGCATGGTGGCTGTTTTGTGTTTCTGGGCAAGAAAAGGTTAAAACCTCAGTCAGCTTCATGTTGAACAAAGGTGCCTGCATGCCAGTGGGTTCAGGTCACTTCAGCACTGCGCCTCGTGGTTATTTTGCCCAAAGTCAGAGTGCAGACGTCTAAACTAACAATCCAAGAGTCGTGAGTTCAATGCAGTTGAGAAAGTCAGTTAATTCACTAAATCTGGAATTAAAGAGCAGGTAGCAACAATAATAACCATGGAGCTACTGGGCTGTTTTATCTATTTAAAAAAAAAATCCCTGCTGATGTCTGTTAGGGAAGGAAATCTGCCGTCCTTACCCGGTCTGGCCTACATGTGACTCCAGACCCCGCAGCGATGTGGTTAACTCTTTAACTGCCCCTCCGAAACAGCCGAGCCCACCCTTGACTGCCAGCTGCAATTTCTCAGCGGGTATGGAAGCTGGCCTTGACCAGTGAAGGCCCACAACCAATTAGTCAGCGTGTTGAAGCCTTTTTATTCCCCCTGGGATCCTCAGAAGCCACAGAGGCGGCAAAAATCAAAAGCAGCACCGTCTTACGCCTTGTCTTACTTCTCACCCGGGGCGCTAGCTGCCTCTCACAGCAGGAGACTAGACAATGAGAACACAGAGATGTGTGGCCTCCTACAGCAGCTTACAAAATGGCTGCCGTTCGGAGGGCACACACATATACATGTGCCAGCGCACAAGTGGACCGACTCCGGACCCTGCACGACGATCTCTGTCACCCGGGAGTCACCCGCTTTTACCACTTCATTGAGGCCTGCAATCTGCCCTACTCCATCGAGGTAGTCAGGGCTATCACCAGAGACTGCCAGGTCTGCGCGGAGTGCTAACCGCACTTCTACCGGCCAGACCGTGCGCGCCTGGTGAAGGCCTCCTGCCCCATTGAACACCTCAGCGTGGATTTCAAAGGGCCCCTCCCCTCCACCGACCGCAACACGTACTTTCTTTACGTGGTCGACGAATATTCCCGATTCCCCGCCGCCGTCCCATGCCCCGATATGACGTCTGCCACCGTCATCAAAGCCCTCAACACCATCTTCGCTCTGTTCGGTTTCCCCGCCTACGTCCACAGCGATCGGGGATCCTCATTTATGAGCGAGGAGCTGCGCCAGTACCTGCTCAACAGGGGCATTGCCTCGAGCAGGGCGACCAGCTACAATCCCAGGGGAAACGGGCATGTGGAGCGGGAGAATGGGACGGTCTGGAGGGCCGTCCAGCTGGCCCTACGGTCCAGAAATCTCCCGGCCTCCAGCTGGCAGGAGGTCCTCCCCGACGCACTTCACTCCATTCGGTCGCTCTTGTGCACTGCGACCAACTAAACCCCCCATGAACGTCTCTTTGCCTTCCCCAGGAAGTCCACCTCCGGGGTTTCGCTCCCAACGTGGCTGGCAGCCCCAGGACTCGTTCTCCTCCACAAGCACGTGCGGCTCCACAAGGCCGACCCGTTGGTTGAGAGGGTACAGCTACTCCACACAAACCCGCAGTACTCTTACGTAGCGTACCCCGACGGCCGCCAAGACACAGTCTCCCTCAGGGATCTCCTTCAGCGATGGTAATGCCATTGAATGTCAAAGGGCGGTGGTTAGATTCTCTCCTATTTGAGATGGCCTGGCACTTGTGTGTCGCGAATGTAACTTGCCACTTGTCAGCCCCGAGCCTGGATATTGTCCAGGTCTTGCTGCATTGGGACAGGGACTGCTTCAGTATCTGAGGAGTCACGAATGGTGCTGAACATTGTGCATCAGCGAACATCCCCACCTCTGACCTTGGGATGGAAGGAAGGTCATTGATGAAGCAGCTGAAGATGGTTGGGCCTCGGACACTGCCCTGAGGAACTCCTGCAGTGATGAGGGTTTAGTGTGGACTAAATGACCATTTTAGTTCAAGACACCCCTGACTTGACCACTGGAGAGTCTCCAACACCTTTAGAGTCCCAACCCCTTTGGGAATAAAAGGAAAAATAATTGGGATTAAGCATTTTGATTTCAAATCCAATCAGGGCATCACCTCCAGGATGGAAAATTTGTTTTCTCTTCAAGTCAATTGATGATTGCAATTAAATATTTATTTGCAAATAGCATCACCGGACAAAGGAATGATTGTCGCCTTTGAGTTTTCAATGTGTTAACTGCGGCAGGGATAACAGAGGCCTGAAAACTTCACTTGAAAGTCACATTTTCTCGGAGTGAATGGTGGCTGTTAAACACCGTCTCCTTTCCGGCCCCTTCGGCAGATCCTAGCCCCATTCAGCGTTTCTGCACTGCAGCCCCACGCTCGTGATCTACGGGTACCCATTGGAGAGGGCCGAAGAAGGCCGAGGACCTCCTGCTCCTGGGGCCTGCCCAAACAGGCTCAGGCAGCGGGCGATCGAGGGGGTCGCCTGCCCCTCTACCCCGGCTACATCCGCGGGCGGGTGTGCCTGGAGAGGGCACATGTGGTGTCCACGGGCACCATCGAGGCACCGCCGGGACGGAGGTGACCTTCGTGATCATTCTTTAATTTGGTGTTTTAAGATTAATTTCTGATTTGATTTTAGGTCAGTGACCCTTTAAGGGGCTGCCCCTTTTTATCTATCCCTCCGCTTATTTAATTTAGTTCAATCAGAATCTTTGGCGAACCCAAGCACTTGCTGGAACCGGGTTTATCTCTGGTGTTGCTGTCATGGGGTGTTGCTGAGTGCCTTTAAGACAGAGGGGATCAGGGGTTATGGGGAGAAGGCAGGAGAACGGGGATGAGAAACTATCAGCCATGATCGAATGGCGGAGCAGACTCGATGGGCCGAGTGGCCTAATTCTGCTCCTGTGTCTTGTGGTCCTCGACTGTCCTTTGCCTGGGAGAAATGGTCCACTGGCTGGGCAGGAGGAGGCTGTCACTACCTCTGCTAGGCCTTGCTGGTGGAGGAGTGCCCTGGCCGATTACTGAAGAAGGCGACTAGCCCATTCAGCTCCCGGGGGGCGGTTTACCCGTGGGCTGCCTCTGGGAGAACACAATCCTTTCCATCACCTGACCAAAAATAAAGTTCGACAAGGCAAGGCCAGTCCTCCTTTTTAAAAAAAAAATATATTTTTACTTAAAATATTTCATGAGAAACAAAATAGTCTCAAACAGTTCATTCAAGTTACAATGCAAAAAGAACGCAAGCAACCAAGAACCCAAATTAACTTAACCCCCCCCCCCCAAATTAACTGAACCCCTCAACAACTGACGTTGACGAGCTCTTTGAAGAAGACAATGAACGGCGGCCATCTTAGCTAGAACCGTTCGATCGACCCCACCGACCCCTCCTCGTGGTGAACTTGACCGTCTCCAAATGTAAGAATGGCCTGAGGTCACCCGCATGGCGAGAAGAGGTGATTATTGCAGATAGTGGCCAACGAGGCCATGGACCTAAAATGCTGCCCGAAATACTTCTCAGGATGGACACCACTACCGACCTCGAGGAAAACGGCAATGCCGTTACTGCTTCACCGAGGCTGGAACCCGCCCCCATACGGAACCTCCGGATCACCGTCTCAATATTGGCTGCCCAATAATAAAGCAACAAATTGGGTGAAGCGAAACCACTTGTCTATGTCGCTGGAGGGACGCCGTACGGCTCCGTGGGGTCTTACCCGCCCAAATGAAAGTTTTGTGCTTAACCACATTCAACGTGTACCCAGAAGAGTCAAAGTTCCCAAGTAGCTTCATTATCCCGTCCTTCGTGGATACTGTGTGCGTATTATAAAGAAGCAGATCATCTATGTTCAATCTCTCCCCGACTCATTCTCCCTCCACTTACTGGAAACTAGCATTGGGGGCCCCGATACGATAAACTAATCCAGGATATAAACTCTTGTGCAAATCCAAACCGCCCAACAATCTCGAAGAGATATCCTCCCTCCACCCAACGTCTTTTCAGCCTCGAGGGAACACTCACCTCCGGATTGGGCACTGTGGAGGGCAAGAGGACAACATTCCATAGTTGACGTATATTGGCCAACAATTGCTGACCCTTGACGAAGCCTGTCTGATCTTCCGAGATCACCTCTGGGAGGCAGGGCTCCAACCGAAGTTCCAGCAATGTTGCAAGTAACTTAGCGCCCACATTTCAAAGCGAAATAGGTCAGTAGGACCCACGTCCTTGTCTCTCTGAAGGAAATAGAGGCCTGCGCAAGTGTCACGGGCAACAAATTGCCTGTGCGGAGTCTGCACGTTCTCCCCCGTGTCTGCGTGGGTTTCCTCCGGGTGCTCCGGTTTCCTCCCACAGTCCAAAGACGCGCAGGTTAGGCGGATTGGCCGTGATAAATCGCCCCTTAGTGTCCAAGAAGGTTAGGCGGGGTTACGGGGATAAAGGGGATGGGGTGGAGGCGTGGGGCTTGGGTGGGGTGCTCTTTCCAAGGGCCGGTGCAGACTCGATGGGCTGAATGGCCTCCTTCTGTACTGTAAATTCTATGATTGTAAACCCCAGGACAAGGAGTCATTCAACACATCTAGAATTAGAAGGACCCATTGTTCGGCAAACCTCTCAACGGAGAACCCATCAGGGCCAGGCGCTTTACCCGTCTGCCTCTACCTTGTCCGCTAATGATGCCGCATCCAATCTCCATGGTGGACGCTGGGAGGGATCTGACCCCTATGCCAAATCAACAAAATGTGAGGCGTGGTCTGAAAACACAATTGGCAAGTAACCCACCAAAGGGAGAGGGCGATCCACCACACAAAAGTCACCACGCAAGCACACCCCGTGAACACGGGAGAAAAAAGTTCTTAGCCGCAGAAAATTGAACTGTTTTATTGATTAAAATTGCCGCCTGCCCGTGGCTATCAAAACCCCCAATGAAAAAAATTTGCGTTGCGGGGTACATTTACCAGACGACACTCCCCACTTGCACGCGAGTGTTTTGTGTGTTCGAGATGTCAGAAGGTGGGGGGAAGTGGGGTCAATGTCCAGGGCAGAACAAAACACCTTTTGTGATTCCACGAAGATTTACTTCCCTATCGGCCTGCGATGGCGGCTGGTCCTCACTGAACGCTCACCATCGTTCGTAGCATTTAATTAAACAGAAAATAAAGTGGCCTCAGCTGATGTCAAGAAGCTTCTTTTGAACAGGTTCCCATTGTCGAATGTGGAAACGACCAAAAATGCCCGTCACAGACAAAAGGACCTTTCGGCGTTTTTCTGGACAGTGGAGAATGTGAGGGGAGAGATTTACTGCAACGTGCAACCCCACCATACAGCAGGGTAGTCGAGAGACAGTTAACCAGTGACGATTCCTCGGCCCTCACACGGGGAAGCTAACAGGAGGCACACAAAACCTGCAGTACATCGGATTATGCCTGCAAGTCACCGGGGACTGCCGCTGTTCCAAGTGAGGATGTCTTCCATGCTGAGATTACGTGGCGTTCCCACGTCCGCGAAGGTCAGCCAGCTCAGAACCTCACGGCCCTGCGCGCCCGTCTCCCCCAGGACCTCAAACTCCCGAGTCGTCATTACGAACTCCAGAATCTCACTCACAACACGTCGAGGTTCGAGCGAGTTAAAAACCAGGAGGCTCTGTGTGGGTGGAGAGGGAATGCACGCGTGCGAGCAGGAGGGAGGTTATGGGGTGCGGATGCCTCACAGCTCCAGGGACCCGGGGGGTTTGTGGAGTCTGCACGTTCCTCCCAGTGTCTGCGTGGGTTTCCTCCGGGCGCTCCGGTTTCCTCCCAGTCCAACGATGTGCAGGTTAGGTGGATTGGCCATGATCAATTGCCCCTTAGTGTCCAAAGGCGAGGTGGAGTTACGGGGATTGGGCGGGGGAGTGGGCCCAAGTGTGGTTCTTTTTCCGAGGTCGGTGCAAACTCGATGGGCCGAATGGCCTCCTTCTGCCCTGTCGGGATTCCAACTTCTAACTTAACAGATCCCTGACTGGCTGCAAGCGTTGTAGCTTACACAATGTCAGGAAGAGGGGACAGGGAACATACATCAACATTCTGGAGGGTTACCATTCACAAGAATCCTATACTGTGGCTACCAGAGCAGGTCAGAGGCTGGGAATCCTGCGGAGAGTAACTCACCTCCTGACTCCCCAAAGCCTGTCCACCATCTACAAGGCACAAGTCAGGAGGGCGATGGAATACTCTCCACTTGCCTGGATGAGTGCAGCTCCCAACGACACTCAAGAAGCTCGACACCATCCAGGACAAAGCAGTCCCGCTTGATCGGCACCCCATCCACAAACATTCACTCCCTCCCCCACCGACGCACAGAGGCAGCCGTGTGTACCATCTACAAGATGCACTGCAGCAACTCACCAAGGCTCCTTAGGCAGCACCTTCCAAACCCGCGACCTCTACCATCTAGAAGGACAAGGGCAGTAGATACCTGGGAACCCCACAACCTGGAGGTTCCCCTCCGAGTCACTCACCATCCCGGCTTGGAAATATATCGGCCGTTCCTTCACCGTCTGGGTCAGAATGCGGGAACTCCCTCCCTAACAGCACAGTGGGTGTACCTACACCACAGGGACTGCAGCGGCTCAAGAAGGCGGCTCACCCACGCCTTCCCAAAGGGTGCTTAAGGATGTACAACAAATGCTGAACTAGCCGGCAATACCCACATGCAGTCAATGATAAAAATGTTTTAAAGTGAGAATGATCAACAGTGAGTGAGGACAGCACCCAAGCTTTGCCGGGTACCCAGTCAGAGGGAGATCAAGGCCAATTGTCCCCCAGCATCCACTATGTGAACATTGCCCTGCCCCGCTCCCACTGATAATCTACCTCCCCTGCACAAGTAACACAGCAGTGACTTTACATCGATCGGCCTCAACCCCCTTCTGACCGATCGCAGGTCTCGCTTGAAGTGAATTGATGATATTTTTTCCCCCTGGAGGGGGCGGAACCTCAACTGCAAGCGCGCATCGTTGAATCGCCTTCCCTGTCAAATTTTAGTTGGATAAAGGGGACATCCCGACGAGACGCCCTAGCCAAAGCAGGATCACGCCATGGGTCACTTTTGGCAGCCCCCCCCGAAAGCGAACCGATGCACGCAGTCCAGGGTTCCCAGACCAATACCGAGGATCTATCTCAGGCCCAATAAGCCGGACGAAACTCTCAAACAAGTTTTAGACGGTAACTTCCCAGCCCCCTATGATAAATGGAAGGACGCACTGACGGTCCAGGACGGCATAGTTTTGAAAAACGGAATTTAAATGTGGTCCCCACCCAGGACAGAAGCCAGATAATTGACCAGTTTCATGACGGACACGGACACCAGGGGATAGACAATACCATTGCCCATTTCAGACCATTGTGTCGGTGGCCCGATTTAAAAACCGATGTAACCCATTATGTAGAGAATTGTCTTATCTGTGCTCAAAACAATCCGGAAAAGATACACAAAGAAAGGACAATTATGTCACACCCGACCTGTGAATGGCCCTTGGGCAAACTTGCATACTCAACTTCATTGGTCCCCTCCCCCCTTGCAGAAATGGTTTCAAATAAGTCTTAGTTGTTGTAGACACCTTTACTAAATGGGTAGAAGCATTTCCCTCACGGACGAACACAGCAAAGGCCACAGCTAAGATTTTGACCCAACAGATATTCACACGCTGGGGTCTCCCCCGCAGCATTGAGTCAGACCAAGGTTCCCACTACACCGGCAGAGTCATGCAAAATGTTCGAACAATTTTTGGAATCAGGCCAAAATTCCACATAGCGTATCACCCCCAATCCAGTGGCATTGTTGAACGAATGAATCGCACTTTAAGTGACCATTAGGAAGATGGTGCAGCAGAATAACACCACGTGGGACACAGTTCTCCCATTCGCCCTCATGATTATTCGGAACACCGTTTCCAGGTCCACAGGTTTCACCCCCCACACCCTCATGACCGGACAACCCATGAAAAGAATGGAATATTTATTAGGTCTTGATTTGGCACGCCCCACAGTCAGCGCCCTCACCCATGAAAAAGGGGTCCAACAAGTCACAGATAACATTAAAGCGGCACAGCTCGTTGCAGCTGTTCGACTCGGCGCTAGAAGGAAGCAGAGTAAAGCCTGCTTTGACAAAAACGCCCACCCCGTCGAATACACAGTCGGTCAGCAAGTAATTGTTTCCCTTTGCAACCCCAGTTCTTTCCTCTCCCCCAAATTTGCAGGACCCTACTCCATCTCGGACAAAGTGAGCCCCTCCGTGTACAAGGTAACGTACCCCAATGGCAAAACTGGTTGGTTCCACAACAACCAACTCAAAGTCTATGGATCCCGATGTAGCCACTCCCACCACATCTCTCTGGCAATAGGAGACGATTCCACCCCGCCCATCGACAACCTAGTCCAACCCTCCCCCAGCCATGCCAGCACATCCACAGACCCGACCTTGTCTCCGCCCACAGGTGCGACCTTCCACCTTGAGCTTGACTCCGATGACAGCGACAGCCTTCCCGAATCGATTGCTATCCCTGATCAATGGTACGATCGCTCTACCCCCAGTCACCCCAGGCCCCGGAACCACGACAAAGGAGATCTTTGCCCCCCTACCTCCCCTTCCACAGCCACTGCCTGACGACCGTAACTTGCCCTTCACTGCCACTGCCCCGATGCCTCACGACAAACGAACCCCCTTTGGCACCGCAACAACTCTTGTAGACTGGTAAGACATGACGATTCGGATCTTACGGCGGCCCACGCGGCCATGGCACAGAAAGGGCAGCACGAGTCTGGCAACCGGGAGATGGTGATGATTCAGATTCTGACTCATATGTGTAAGCACGGGGCAGCACGGTAGCATTGTGGATAGCACAGTTGCTTCACAGCTCCAGGGTCCCAGGTTCGATTCCGGCTTGGGTCACTGTCTGTGCGGAGTCTGCACGTTCTCCCCGTGTGTGCGTGGGTTTCCTCCGGGTGCTCCGGTTTCCTCCCACAATCCAAAGATGTGCGGGTTAGGTGGATTGGCCATTATAAATTGTCCTTAAGTGTCCAAAATTGCCCTTAGTGTTGGGTGGAGTTACTGGGTTATGGGGATAGGGTGGAGGTGTGGACCTTGGGTAGGGTGCTCTTTCCAAGAGCCGGTGCAGACTCGATGGGCCGAATGGCCTCCTTCTGCACTGTAAATTCTATGAAATTCTGTGACTCTCGTTTCGGTAATCCTTTTACAACGCTGTTTGGTACAGAACCCGGAGGTGTCCAAATGATGAGGAAAGACGTCGCATAAGAATTACGGCGTCCTAATTTCTGATGGAGCTTGCCAGTCTTCTTCTTTTTCCTTCTTTCTTTCTTATTGCTACATAGTTTTAATTGATGTTGGTCGGCCTGACACCCAATTTCTTGATACAGTCATAGTTACTCTTGTCGCCACTTAAAATGGCCAACTCCCGATTCAAAATGGCGAACGGCAAAGGCTGATGGGAAAGTCAGCCAACAAGACAAAAAACCAGCAGCTGCAGGTTGGCTGTGTATTTACCTCTGGAAAGGCCAGACACTATCGATACCAGCAACCATCAGCATAACAAAACAACAGCCATCGGCATACTAATGAGCAATCCCCGGGAACAATAAGCAACATTTAGACACACAAAGCAAAACCAGACTCCTCGGCGCCAGCAGGAGCCGACACAAAAGGAGGTGAACGAGCACCTCAAGACCGCCCATCGATCAGGGAACCGCTCCAGCATTGGAGAAAATTGAACCAAGCGATTGCTTTGATTTAAACCTTACTAATCGGTGTATTGGATTACTGATCATTACTCGGACTTGAACCACGTGGCGCTATCAGAAAGATACCTGGCGACTCAAGAGCAAAGGTAATAAAACAGAGCAATTGAACTAAGGCAAAGTTAGCAACACTCTTTTCACAGAAACCCAGACGCCATTTACTGACCAATGGCCGTTAAAGGTACAATTGCTGGATCTCACACGACTACAAATTCTTTCTGCTCGTTAGGTCACCCAGGTAGGGAGCAACGACACTCATCCCCGCCCTACCCGAGGACCCCAAATGGATCTGGTCAGTTAAGCACGGGTAGTGGAGCAACGGCACTGATCACCACCCTACCCGGGGATTCCACCCATTCTTGCCCTGCCGCGGCCCACACGCACCTCATGTTCCCGTCACTTCGAGTACTCTGGAATGGTTCCCTACACTCTACGCTGTCCTTGGCAGGTCTTCGTTTCCCCTTCTCTGCTCTTTTATTGTGGTTTAAAGAATGCCCCTTGCCACCCTCGGTACACTCACCTCCTCCTTCCTTTACCTTCCGCGACTCTTTGGTCGCTCCCCACCTGCTATTTACACATATGACACACTTGGTTGCCACATATGCTGGTACACGCGAACTACCTCTGGACCCTGGGACGAAGAAACTTTATAAAATTGGCCGCCCTAAAATTCGGCTGGTTAAGACGAGCCTTAACCACCACTGGTTGCAAGTAACAAAAAGACCAGTCGGAGAAATTCTCCACCCATTTCCCGCATCGACCACAAGCTGCGAGAATCTCGGTGCTTTAAAAATTGGTATTTCTTGTCTCGCAAAATGTTATTTAAAAAAAAAAAAAATTGAGGGATTCACACATGGTGACGATCATAATGGGAAATTGGATTAAGGAGAGAAAGACAAGTAAAACGAGATATTAACCGAATAACAGGTATTATGCTTGCACCCCCAGGATCACACGGAACATGGAAGAAGACGAGATGAAGCAAGGATTGCTGTCGTACGATTTGATCATCGCTGGACTTCTGCAACTGTGCGCGCAACGGACTATTTTAATGTACACACCAGGCCCGCACACGACCGCACATGACACCCCTAGCCCGGACACCACACCACACACAAAGACAGACACCGAAACCCCCACTTGGTGAAAAAACATTGCCAAATGGAACCCCCTTTCATACACAGTAGAGGCCCTTCTGGTAATTGCAATCATCTGCAGTGTCATTCAGACACTTCGACTCCGTAAATGGCGAGCAAAAGCCTCCCGCTCCCCGATATATACGTTCTTTTTGTTATTCGCCAGCAGCATAAGAGTAGTTTAGATAGTGTTAGTTAAGAGATTCAATTGTGCGGATAAGTTAAATGTTTAATAGTGAAATGTTTTGTAGTGACCCGTTAGAAATTAGTAATTTGTGATGTGTTAATAGAATTAGGCAAATGCCCCAAAATATAGGACATAGTGTCGAACCTGTCCTTGACCAAGGGTGACCGGCCCAAGGATGATCGGGATCAATCGTGTGATCCACCACGCTTCGCGTTCAGGATCAAGAGGACGGGATGTAGCCATATGAGATGGTCACATGCAAAGGACCATGGGAATTATGGCCAACCCAGGACTCAGATAGATACAGAGCTTCTGTGTATTTGAAACAAAGGTAGCTAGACCTGATCGAAACCCCCGCTCGTTTGCATTCTTAATAGCCCATTTCCCCAGGACTGCACTCAAGAAACCGATACAGCCACAGACTGATCGGCGCCACTCCCTTTACTCAGAGAGCCCAACTGCCAAGGTCAATGACCGCTCAGGGCACGCCCAGCCACCAAGGCACCCGCCCCTTCATTGGCCAAAATCGAAGGCAGTGATCGAAGCCCTGTCAAATTATTGGGTTCAAGATTAAGGACCGCCCCAAAGAGCACGAAACCCTAGAGGGATAAAAGGGGACACAGCCATGTGTTCTGCCTCTTTTGGACCCGGCCTGAGCCAGCGTCCTTTGAATCCGGCCTGTGCCAGCCCAACTGCAGCATAACGACCAGACAGCCAAGTTCAAGACCAACGATCGCTACCTGACGGATGAGCCCAGCAGAGACAGAGCCACTTCTTCAAACCAGCCACATGAGATCAAGATAAAGGCCTTATCCACTTGCACAGTGCCGGTCGCCTGAAGTTAAGTATAGGTTATTGTAGCTGATAGGTGTAGTGTAACCTGTCGTACATTGTGTTTGCATGTCGAAGTAACCCTTGTGTGTAAATAAACCATCTTTGGACTTGAACTGACTAACTGGTTGTGTGGTCATTTGACCGATATACGGGAAGCCTTGTGGTTCAGTAAGAGAAACAGAAACACCCACAGCATAGGCGACGTTGTTGGGACATAACATAAAGAGAGCCTCAGTACCATATTGGCGACTCTAAAGAGCAACATTATTGGCGACTCTCGTATTGCATTGCATCAAATTGGCAACAGTTACCACGCACCAAACAGACGTCTTCACCAATGAAGAAAAGAGGAGAGGCGGAATGATGCACAGTTTAAAAAAAAAACCAAATCTTTATTTCAATCAGACGAACCAATATTCTACAATCCCTGGTTTTGGCTACCACGTTCGACAGAAACAAGACATTACATTGACCACAAAGACTTCATACAACGATGAGAATGGAAACCAACGCCAGTGCGCCTGGCTGCTCTTGCTAAGATCCAGAGACTGGACAATTCCGAGTCGCCAGGGCCACGCGGCGTAGAAACGCCACTGAAATCGTGCTCAATGATTAGAGTGAAAATTAGGGTCAGGCCCACAACTTCAGCATTACTTCCCGGGGAAACCTGTCACACGTCGGGCATGCAAAGCGTCATCATTTGAACATGGATTTTAATTCATCAATCCGCTGTATATCTGCTTTGAGCTCAGCCCAGTCCCATGGAGGGACGCCATTCCGCCCAGCGGTATCCTTGATGGTCGGAAGGCCAGAATCAGTGCGGCCTCCTGGACGCCCCATGGTAGCAACTGACGCGTCAGAAGGGGGGGGGGGGGGGGAAAGAGAGCGATCAAGTGCAGGTTTGAGGATCCAGGAGTGGATCTGTGTCCGACAAACAAAACTTCCGATTAATCCGAGCTCCCAAGGCAAATCCAAAAGGACGGAAACGCGTCTTCCTTGGACACAAGTGTTGGCTTTGCGAGTCTCTCGGCTTCCCAAAAGGGTCAGTGGGGAGGGGGGGGGGGGGGGGGGGTGGGAAACGCCACCATTTCCTCCGTGGTTACTGCGCCAGTTCTAGCGAGGTCGAGCTTTTCACGGTGGGGCCAGTGCTGGCTTCGGCACCTGAGAACGAGAAGGAGAAGACTTTCATACTGGCTGCAAGACCAAATGTCAAAACGTGAAGCCCACCAGAGCCTCGGCAGATGTCGCGGAGCCACCCCCCCCCCCCCCCTCAATTTTTGGGTTAAGTGTCACCATTGCAAACAGACAAGGGGGCCACAGGAAGGGTTGTCAATGAAGGGGACCGGACGCCCCGTTTGAAGAAGGCTCCACCCCGCCCCATTGTCGGACTGAACGGTTAGAGGTTTACTTACTTGCACGTCGGAGTCTCCATCTGAGCGGGAATTCTGTAAGGGTCTGCGTAACAGGCTCGGCCTGGAAAATTAGTGAGAGCTGTCGCCCCCCCCCCCCCCCCCACCACCCCGCCTCCCCCACCCACACCGCCACCGCACGCCCCAGCTCTCAAACAGGGAGCTGCAGGTTTACCAGTTTCCGAGAGCATGAGCTTCGCGAGCCGGGCTTCCAGTTCACCATCCATCACCTCAGGCAGCTTCACGCTGGGCGATCCGGGGAGCGGCCTGGTCGGGGCGTCCGGGAGCACGTGGGTCTTCTCCGGCGCGTCTTCCAGCAGCGCGTTCAACTCGGCTTCCAGTTCGTCCTCGTCCCCTACATCGGAACGGGGGGGGGGGGGGAAGAAAAGGCAACCGTTACTTGGCAGACCACCGACATCCCAACAACTCCCAGAGGGGTGGGCGGGCGGGGGGGGGGGGGTCCGACAGTCACGCGCGCATCCATCGACCCGCTGAAACAGCTAAAAGCTGCTCGGAACGTGCGCGGGCCACCCAGGGGGGAGCACGGGATTAACCAGCCCACTGCATCGCAGACAGATGAAACCGCACGGCGGGGACGGGCCAGCTCGGAGACTGGGAACCTCGGCTGCAGGGCAGAAAGCAGCACCGGACAGATTAGGATTGAAGGCAGAACAATTTGAAGTCGCCGCTGAACCTTGGGAGAGGAATCGAGTGCAGGAATCTGGCAGGCCCTGCTTGGAGCAATCCGGTCGAATAGAACATTGCACTCGGCTGCAGAACTCACCCATCGCGTTCAGGTTTTCACCAGCAAGGGTCTGGTTTATGTCATCCTGTGTCTCACAGAACTGGGGGGGGGGGGGGGGGGGGGAGGAAAAAGAAAAGACAAACGGTGAGATCGCCCATATCAGTCCTCACGATGACCCCCAACCCACTCGACACTGTCTCCGCTGAACACTGACTTACTGAACACGGTTTCACTTTAACATCAGTAATTCCGTGTTCGTGTGCGCTTTCAACAGATTCATGTTAACGTCGTTTGCCTTCGTGTGGCCTGCCTGCTGGCACGACCTTCCGCCCTGGCCCAGAGCCCCTCTTCGTCGACCCAGCACACCCCCCCCCCCCCCGTTTCTGCTCTAGGCCGCTCTTCAGCTGGCCCCTCTACACCCCCCCCCCCCGCCCGCCCGGCTTCCGCTCCGACCCCGCTCTGCGGTCCTGGGCTCCACCTGGTGGCAGAGGTGGGTGGGTGCAGGCCGCCTGCGACCGCTCGACGTCCGCCGACAGACGGGTGGTCAGGGGGACCCAGCGTGCCACTTTCCCAGTCCTCGCTCCAGGGTGCGGCGGCGAGGCGGGCTCCCCGATTCCCCGTGGAAAGAAAAAAGGGGGCAGGTCTCCTCACCTGTTCGATTTGATCCATCAGCCTGTCCACTTTCTCCACAGTGACGTCTTTCATCGACTTTCGCAACGCTCCCAGCCCAGCCTGATAGGCCTCCACCACCTGGCAACAAGCAGGGGGGGGGAGAAAAGAGGACACAGTTTTGTTTAATAACAGGGAATCATAATGGGATCTTTCTTCCCCCAACCAAGGATTTCATACGTCGAACTCCAGCAGTGGGCTGCGAAGTCAGGGAGCGCGCGGATAAGGGAAGCTTTCCTTACTGTTTTATCAGTCTGGGAAGAGTAAATGCGATCCAGGATGGCCTGAATGGTGTGGAGCTTGGCTTCAATGCTCGCCAAGCGTTTGTCTGTCCTCTTCTTCACTCTCAGGGATTTCAGTGCCTGCAAGACAAGCCAGCAAAGAGGAGGTTATCTTGTACACCCCAAAGCTACAGCAACGAACCCACCCGCCACACACTGTCTGGCTGCCCCTTGCAGCCTCCCGAGCGGGACGATACTGCCCTGGGCTGGCATTCATGTGCTGCTCTCTGACACAACAGGAGGGAGGGTGTGCAAGATACAGGAGCAGAATGAGACCATTTGGCCCGTCCTCTCTCCTCCGCCATTCGATCTTGGCTGATCTCACCCCCCCCCCCCGCCTCAACTCCACCCACCTGCCCCAACTCCAAGTCTGCACAAGGCTCTCATCGAATTTACAGTGCAGAAGGAGGCCATTCGGCCCATCGAGTCCGCACCGGCTCTTGGAAAGAGCACCCTACCCAAGGTCAACACCTCCACCCTATCCCCATAACCCAGTAACCCCACCCAACACCAAGGGCAATTTTGGACACTAAGGGCAATTTATTATGGCCAATCCACCTAACCCGCACATCTTTGGACTGTGGGGGGAAACCGGAGCACCCGGAGGAAACCCACGCACACACGGGGGAGGACGTGCAGACTCCGCACAGACAGTGACCCAAGCCGGAATCGAACCTGGGACCCTGGAGCTGTGAAGCAATTGTGCTACCCACAATTCTACCGTGCTGCCCCTAGGGCAGCCCCTCTCCTGTCCAAAGACAACCGCTGCCTTGCTCTGCCTGGGAATAAGCTCTCTCGGGTTTCCCAGCATTGCAATGGGTAACTTCGTCCTTCCCTTTTCTCGTTCATTTCCACATAACCAATCAATTTCTCAACTTGCTGCCCCCCCCCCCTCCACTGTTGACCACAGCCTCTGACTAGTTCTGGGCCAGATGTTCAAGTCCTAGTAAGACAATAGAGGACTGCCAGCCAGCAACAATATACAGAGAGGGGAGAAAAGGAACAGGCACTCAAAACCCCTTGGTGGGGTAAGACCCCACCGCTTGCGGCTCCGACACGATCCTGAAACTTTTGAAAAGTGCGACGCCAAAATACAATTACCCGTGCTGAAAACAAAACGATGGCAGCAGACACGGTTCAATCAAATTCCTCTGGAATACAGAGCCAGCAGGGTTTTTAGAAGCGTTTGGCAAGCCAGGGAGCTCAGAATGCTGTACTGAGAGGCTGCAAGGAAGCCGTCACTCGGTATCTTGAAAGTGTTGCGCCCGGTTTTGCAAAGTAGCCCCCCTGAGAAGGAATCTACTGCCGATCAGAGATCTTTGGGGGAAAATCCGCTCCGTGCAAGTACACCCAGGAAGACAACTGAATCAAACGGCCAAGTCAAGACCAGCCCAAGGACAGTGAACTGTATACTCCTTTCTTTGACCTTCTTCACGAATGGCAAAAAAAATCTTTATGCTTTGTTCTGCCTTGTGTACTAGTGTGTGTGTGTGTGTGTGGGCACGAACGGCGGTTATGATTCACCGAACTATTTATAAATTCGGGAAGTAGCTTCAATAAACCCATCTTGTTCCTCGTTTGAACTCAGAAAACACGCCTGGCTAATTCTTCATCATCTGAAAGTGTTAATGGTGGGACTCCAGCAATATGGAGTCGAAACGTGGTAATGTTCATGCGGACAATCGACAGGGGCCCAGGAAAGGGGGGAGCCAGCACCAAAATAGCATTAAATGGTCAACCGAGAGCGCCGTTACTCACCAGGTTCTTTTTGCCAGCTCTCAAATGGCTCCTTGCGTCCTCCATGCATCTGGGGAAAAGATTTTTTCTTTCAGTGAACGGGCTTGATTAAGCGGCTAAGTTCATTTCAAAAAGAAACGCACAAATATCAACGCTCTCTTTTTCTCTCCCTCCCGCTCGTGCCCCCGCCTCGGGCGACCGTCTGGGTTGGGGTTCGCACCCTGTACCTAGAACCTAGTCGGTGAGAGGCGACTGCACTCAGTCCCAGGTTCCCCACCGCACAGCCGGAGAAAGCACCGACGCGGAGATCGCGAGACGGCAATGTGCTTGGCTGAATCTCCCGCCCGTCTAAAAGGACACCCACATGGAGCCTGATCAGCAACCTTGGCTAAGTTACTCTTGGACACCTCTTGAAATGGCCACGCCCCAAGTACTCATTCCTGGAGAACTAGTTACCAGCTTGCTAACCTGTTAACCTATCCTCCACCCACACAAATATATCGCCACCCCCCACCAATCCCATGTGACTAATTGTACACAATAATCTCTTTTGTCGCACCTTACTGAATGTTTTTTTAAAAATCCAAATATACTACATCGACTGGTTTCCCTTTATCCACCCTTCGAGTGACATTGCCAAAAAAACAAGATGTGTCGAACAAGTGTCCATGTGTTTGGATAGACACGGGGCAATGGTTGCACTATTGGTCAGAGGCCATTGAGGGACGTAGCAAATTTCATTGGGGAATGGAGAGATTAAACACAACTGCATTTTGGCCAACGGGTGAACTCGGGTTTTGCTCTGGACTTGAAACACAATATTGACCAAGGAAAAATCTCTCGGCCAGACAGCACTGCAAAGTCAGGGTTTTCGTTTCCTCGATGTACCTTTCGCCTTCCTGCGCCAGAGCTTCTATTTTCTGTGTCAATGTCTTTTCACACTTCACCAGCTGGTACACTCCGACATCGACCTCAGTGACTGCTGAAACTTCCTTAGCAGGGGAGTGGCTGAACTTCACAATCTGTACGGCAGGTTAAAAGGAAACAGTCAGTCTGGGAAAACTCTCCTACTGGCTCGAAAGTACAAAACTGCACTCATTCACAATTACTCCACCAGACATCAGGGTGATCAGCACTAACTAATATGTCAAACCGAGGGCTGATATGCATTGGTGGATAACGTAGAGGGAGCTTCACTCTGTATCTAACCCCGTGCTGTACGTGTCCTGGGAGTGTTTGATGGGGACAGTGTAGAGGGAGCTTTACTCTGTATCTAACCCCGTGCTGTACCTGTCCTGGGAGTGTTTGATGAAGACAGTGTAGAGGGAACTTTACTCTGTATCTAACCCCGTGCTGTACCTGTCCTGGGAGTGTTTGATGCGGACAGTGTAGAGGGAGCTTTACTCTGTATCTAACCCCGTGCTGTACCTGTCCTGGGAATGTTTGGTGGGGACAGTGTAGAGGGAGCTTTACTCTGTATCTAACCCCGTGCTGTACCTGTCCTGGGAGTGTTTGATGGGGACAGTGTAGAGGGAGCTTTACTCTGTATCTAACCCCGTGCTGTACCTGTCCTGGGAGTGTTTGATGGGGACAGTGTAGCGGGAGCTTTACTCTGTATCTAACCCCGTGCTGTACCTGTCCTGGGAGTGTTTGGTGGGGACAGTGTAGCGGGAGCTTTACTCTGTATCTAACCCCGCGCTGTACCTGTCCTGGGAGTGTTTGATGGGACAGTGTAGAGGGAGCTTTACTCTGTATCTAACCCCGTGCTGTACCTGTCCTGGGAGTGTTTGGTGGGGACAGTGTAGCGGGAGCTTTACTCTGTATCTAACCCCGTGCTGTACCTGTCCTGGGAGTGTTTGATGAGGACCAGTGTCGAGGGAGCTTTACTCTGTATCTAACCCCGTGCTGTACGTGTCCTGGGAGTGTTTGATGGGGACAGTGTAGAGGGAGCTTTACTCTGTATCTAACCCCGCGCTGTACCTGTCCTGGGAGTGTTTGATGGGACAGTGTAGAGGGAGCTTTACTCTGTATCTAACCCCGTGCTGTACCTGTCCTGGGAGTGTTTGATGGGGACAGTGTAGAGGGAGCTTTACTCTGTATCTAACCCCGTGCTGTACCTGTCCTGGGAGTGTTTGATGCGGACAGTGTAGAGGGAGCTTTACTCTGTATCTAACCCCGTGCTGTACCTGTCCTGGGAATGTTTGATGGAGACAGTGTAGAGGGAGCTTTACTCTGTATCTAACCCCGTGCTGTACCTGTCCTGGGAGTGTTTGATGGGGACAGTGTAGCGGGAGCTTTACTCTGTATCTAACCCCGTGCTGTACCTGTCCTGGGAGTGTTTGATGGAGACAGTGGAGAGCTTGACTCTGTATCTAACCCCGTGCTGTACCTGTCCTGGGAGTGTTTGGTGGGGACAGTGTAGCGGGAGCTTTACTCTGTATCTAACCCCGCGCTGTACCTGTCCTGGGAGTGTTTGATGGGACAGTGTAGAGGGAGCTTTACTCTGTATCTAACCCCGTGCTGTACCTGTCCTGGGAGTGTTTGGTGGGGACAGTGTAGCGGGAGCTTTACTCTGTATCTAACCCCGTGCTGTACCTGTCCTGGGAGTGTTTGATGAGGACCAGTGTCGAGGGAGCTTTACTCTGTATCTAACCCCGTGCTGTACGTGTCCTGGGAGTGTTTGATGGGGACAGTGTAGAGGGAGCTTTACTCTGTATCTAACCCCGCGCTGTACCTGTCCTGGGAGTGTTTGATGGGACAGTGTAGAGGGAGCTTTACTCTGTATCTAACCCCGTGCTGTACCTGTCCTGGGAGTGTTTGGTGGGGACAGTGTAGCGGGAGCTTTACTCTGTATCTAACCCCGTGCTGTACCCGTCCTGGGAGTGTTTGATGAGGACCAGTGTCGAGGGAGCTTTACTCTGTATCTAACCCCGTGCTGTACCTGTCCTGGGGGTGTTTGATGGGACAATGTAGAGGGAGCTTTACTCTGTATCTAACCCCGTGCTGTACCTGCTCTGGGAGTGTTTGATGGGGACAGTGTAGAGGGAGTTTACTCTGTATCTAACCCCGTGCTGTACCTGTCCTGGGAGTGTTTGACAGGGACAGTGTAGAGGGAGCTTTACGGACCGTTTAGCACAGAGCTAAATCGCTGGCTTTGAAAGCAGACCAAGGCAGACCAGCAGCATGGTTCGATTCCCGTAACAGCCTCCCCGAACAGGCGCCGGAATGTGGCGACTAGGGGCTTTTCACAGGAACTTCATTTGAAGCCTACTTGTGACAATTAGCGATTTTCGTTTCATTTCATTTTTCACTCTGTCTCTAACCCCGTGCTGTACCTGTCCTGGGAGTGTTTGATGGGGACAGTGTAGAGGGAGCTTTACTCTGTATCTAACCCTGTGCTGTACCTGTCCTGGGAGTGTTTGATGGGGACAGTGTAGAGGGAGCTTTACTCTGTATCTAACCCAGTGCTGTGCCTGTCCTGGGGGTGTTTGATGGGGACAGTGTAGAGGGAGCTTCACTCTGTATCTAATCCCATGCTGTACCTGTCCTGGGAGTGTTTGATGGAGACAGTGTAGAGAGAGCTTTAATCTGTATCTAACCCCGTGCTGTACCTGTCCTGGGAGTGTTTGATGGGGACAGTGTAGAGGGAGCTTTACTCTGTATCTAACCCAGTGCTGTGCCTGTCCTGGGGGTGTTTGATGGGGACAGTGTAGAGGGAGCTTCACTCTGTATCTAATCCCATGCTGTACCTGTCCTGGGAGTGTTTGATGGAAACAGTGTAGAAGGAGCTTTACTCTGTATCTAACCCCGTGCTGTACCTGTCCTGGGAGTGTTTGATGGGGACAGTGTAGAGGGAACTTTACTCTGTATCTAACCCCCGTGCTGTACCTGTCCTGGGAGTGTTTGATGGGGACAGTGTAGAGGGAGCTTTACTGTGTATCTAACCCTGTGCTGTACCGGTCCTGGGAGTGTTTGATGTGGACAGTGTAGAGGGAGATTTACTCTGTATCTAACCCCGTGCTGTACCTGTCCTGGGAGTGTTTGATGGGGACAGTGTAGAGGGAGCTTTACTCTGTATCTAACCCCGTGCTGTCCCTGTCCTGGGAGTGTTTGATGGGGACAGTGTAGAGGGAGCTTCACTCTGTATCTAACCCCGTGCTGTACCTGTCCTGGGAGTGTTTGATGGGGACAGTGTAGAGGGAGCTTTACTCTGTATCTAACCCCGTGCTGTACCTGTCCTGGGAGTGTTTGATGGGTACAGTATAGAGGGAGCTTTACTCTGTATCTAACCCCGTGCTGTACCTGTCCTGCGAGTGTTTGATGGGGACAGTACAGAGGGAGCTTTACTCTGTATCTAACCCCGTGCTGTACCTGTCCTGGGAGTGTTTGATGGGGACAGTGTAGAGGGAGCTTTACTCTGTATCTAACCCCGTGCTGTACCTGTCCTGGGAGTGTTTGATGGGGTCAGTGTAGAGGGAGCTTTACTCTGTATCTAACCCCGTGCTGTACCTGTCCTGGGAGTGTTTGATGGGGACAGTGTAGAGGGAGTTTTACTCTGTATCTAACCCCATGCTGTACCTGTCCTGGGAGTGTTTAATGGGGACAGTGTAGAGGGAGCTTTACTCTGTATCTAACCCGGTGCTGTACCTGTCCTGGGAGTGTTTAATGGGGACAGTGTAGAGGGAGCTTTACTCTGTATCTAACCCCGTGCTGTACCTGTCCTGGGAGTGTTTGATGGGGACGGTGTAGAGGGAGCTTTACTCTGTATCTAACCCCGTGCTGTACCTGTCCTGGGAGTGTTTGATGGGGACAGTGTAGAGGGAGCTTTACTCTGTATCTAACCCCGTGCTGTACCTGTCCTGGGAGTGTTTGATGGGGACAGTGTAGAGAGAGATTTACTCTGTATCTAACCCCGCGCTGTACCTGTCCTGGGAGTGTTTGATGGGGACAGTGTAGAGGGAGCTTTACTCTGTATCTAACCCCGTGCTGTACCTGTCCTGGGAGTGTTTGATGGGGACAGTGTAGAGGGAGCTTCACTCTGTATCTAACCCAGTGCTGTACCTGTCCTGGGAGTGTTTGATGGGGACAGTATAGAGGGAGCTTTACTCTGTATCTAACCCCGTGCTGTACCTGTCCTGGGAGTGTTTGATGGGGTCAGTGTAGAGGGAGCTTTACTCTGTATCTAACCCCGTGCTGTACCTGTCCTGGGAGTGTTTGATGGGGACAGTGTAGAGGGAGTTTTACTCTGTATCTAACCCCATGCTGTACCTGTCCTGGGAGTGTTTAATGGGGACAGTGTAGAGGGAGCTTTACTCTGTATCTAACCCGGTGCTGTACCTGTCCTGGGAGTGTTTAATGGGGACAGTGTAGAGGGAGCTTTACTCTGTATCTAACCCCGTGCTGTACCTGTCCTGGGAGTGTTTGATGGGGACGGTGTAGAGGGAGCTTTACTCTGTATCTAACCCCGTGCTGTACCTGTCCTGGGAGTGTTTGATGGGGACAGTGTAGAGGGAGCTTTACTCTGTATCTAACCCCGTGCTGTACCTGTCCTGGGAGTGTTTGATGGGGACAGTGTAGAGAGAGATTTACTCTGTATCTAACCCCGCGCTGTACCTGTCCTGGGAGTGTTTGATGGGGACAGTGTAGAGGGAGCTTTACTCTGTATCTAACCCCGTGCTGTACCTGTCCTGGGAGTGTTTGATGGGGACAGTGTAGAGGGAGCTTCACTCTGTATCTAACCCAGTGCTGTACCTGTCCTGGGAGTGTTTGATGGGGACAGTATAGAGGGAGCTTTACTCTGTATCTAACCCCGTGCTGTACCTGTCCAGGGAGTGTTTGATGGGGACAGTGTAGAGGGAGCTTTACTCTGTATCTAACCCCATGCTGTACATGTCCTGTGATTGTTTGATGGAGACAGTGTAGAGGGAGCTTCACTCTGTATCTAACCCAGTGCTGTACCTGTCCTGGGAGTGTTTGATGGGGACAGTATAGAGGGAGCTTTACTCTGTATCTAACCCCGTGCTGTACCTGTCCTGGGAGTGTTTGATGGGGACAGTGTAGAGGGAGCGTTACTCTGTATCTAACCCCGTGCTGTACCTGTCCTGGGAGTGTTTGATGGGGACAGTGTAGAGGGAGCTTTACTCTGTATCTAACCCCGTGCTGTACCTGTCCTGGGAGTGTTTGATGGGGACAGTGTCGAGGGAGCTTTACTCTGTATCTAACCCCGTGCTGTACCTGTCCTGGGAGTGTTTGATGGGGACAGTGTAGAGGGAGCTTTACTCTGTATCTAACCCCGTTCTGTACCTGTCCTGGGATGGTTTGATGGGGACAGTGTAGAGGGAGCTTTACTCTGTATCTAACCCCGTGCTGTACCTGTCCTGGGAGTGTTTGATGGGGACAGTGTAGAGGGAGCTTTACTCTGTATCTAACCCCGTGCTGTACCTGTCCTGTGAGTGTTTGATGGGGACAGTGTAGAGGGAGCTTTACTCTGTATCTAACCCCGTGCTGTACCTGTCCTGGGAGTGTTTGATGGGGACAGTGTAGAGGGAGCTTTACTCTGTATCTAACCCCGTGCTGTACCTGTCCTGGGAATGTTTGATGGGGACAGTGTAGAGGGAGCTTTACTCTGTATCTAACCCCGTGCTGTACCTGTCCTGGGAGTGTTTGATGGGACAGTGTAGAGGGAGCTTTACTCTGTATCTAACCCCGTGCTGTACCTGTCCTGGGAGTGTTTGATGGGGACAGTGTAGAGGGAGCTTTACTCTGTATCTAACCCCGTGCTGCAACCGGCCAGCACTTTATCGTAGTCAACAGTGAATACAGAACTATTCCCGGACTCTCATATCCCTCACCATGATCAATTAAACTCAGCAAAGGAAAAAGGTGAACGCAAACCACATGTGGACAGAAACAGTGATCTGCTGCTGCCGAGAATGCCCAAACTGCTGTTGGCGGACGAGGAGGTGAGCGAGCGGGTCCGAGGAAGTATAGAGAGGTACTTGGAGACCAACGACAACGGGGAGGTCCGAGTGGGGATGGTGTGGGAGGCACTGAAGGCATTGGTGAGGGGAGAGCTGATCTCCATTAGGACCCACAAAGAGCGGAGGGAGTGGGGGGAGAGGGAGAGGCTGGTGGGGGAGATGGTGAGGGTAGACAGGAGGTATGCGGAAGAGCCTGAGGAAGGATTGTTGAGGAAGAGGCGCAGCCTCCAGGTCGAATTTGACCTAGTGACCACCAGGAAGGCGGAGGTGCAGTGGAGGAAGGCCCAGGGGGCGGTCTACGAGTATGGGGAAAAGGCAAGCCGGATGCTGGCGCATCAGCTTCGGAAGCTGGACGCAGCTAGGGAGATCGGGGGAGTTAAGGACAGGGGAGGGAGCGTGGTGCGGAGTGGGGTTGGCAATGGGGTCTTCAGGGACTTTTATGAGGAATTGTACCGATCCGAGCCCCCACGGGAGGAGGGAGGGATGGGCCATTTCCTGGACCAATTGAGGTTTCCAAAGGTGGAAGAGGGACTGGTGGCGGGACTGGGGGCCCCGATTGGGCTGGAGGAGCTGATCAAAGGGATAGGAAGCATGCAGGCGGGGAAGGCACCGGGGCCGGACGGTTTCCCGGTCGAGTTCTATAAAAAATATATGGACCTGTTGGGCCCGCTGTTAGTTAGGACCTTCAATGAGACAAGGGAGGAGGGGGCTTTACCCCCGACGATGTCCCGGGCACTGATCTCCTTGATCCTGAAGCGGGACAAGCATCCCCTACAATGTGGGTCTTACAGACCGATTTCCGTGCTAAATGTAGATCTTAGTCCCGAGGATTGAGGATTGTGTGCCGCAGATAATCCATGAAGACCAGACGGGGTTTGTGAAGGGGAGACAGTTGAACGTGAATGTGCGGAGGCTTTTGAACGTTATCATGATGCCGGCGAGGGAGGGGGAGGCGGAGATAGTGGTGGCGATGGATGCTGAGAAAGCCTTCGATAGGGTAGAGTGGGGGTACCTGTGGGAGGTGCTGAAGAGTTTCGGGTTTGGGGAGGGGTTTGTCAGGTGGGTTAGGCTGTTGTATGAGGTCCCGATGGCGAGTGTGGCCACAAATAGGAGGAGGTCCGAGTATTTTCGGTTGCACCGAGGGACGAGACAGGGGTGTCCCCTGTCCCCCCTGCTCTTCGCACTGGCGATTGAACCCCTGGCTATGGCACTGAGGGAGTCGAGGAACAGGAGGGGGTTGGTGCGGGGTGGGGAGGAGCATAGGGTGTTGCTTTATGCGGACGACCTGCTGCTGTATGTGGCGGACCCGGTGCGAGGAATGCCAGAGGTAATGAGGATCCTTAGGGAATTCGGGGACTTTTCGGGGTACAAACTCAATATGGGGAAGAGCGAGCTGTTCGTAGTTCAGCTAAGGGACCAGGAGAGTGGGATTGGCGAGCTCCCACTAAAAAGGGCGGAGAGGAGCTTCAGATATTTGGGGGTCCAAGTGGCCAGGAGCTGGGGGGCCCTGCATAGGCTTAACTTTACAAGGCTGGTGGAGCAAATGGAGGAGTTCAAGAGGTGGGACGCGTTGCCACTGTCCCTGGCGGGTAGGGTGCAGTCAATCAAAATGACGGTGCTCCCAAGGTTTTTGTTCCTGTTCCAGTGCCTCCCCGTGTTTATTCCGAAGGCTTTTTTCAGGTGGGTTAACAGGAGTATAATGGGTTTTGCGTGGGCTAGAGGGACTCCGATGGTGAGAAGGGTGCTCCTGGAGCGGAGTAGTGATAGGGGGGGGCTGGCGCTGCCCAACCTCTGTGGGTACTACTGGGCCGCCAATGCGACAATGGTGTGCAAGTGGGTGATGGAGGGGGAGGGGGCTGCATGGAAGAGGCTGGAGACGGCATCTTGTGTGGGTACGAGTCTGGGGGCGCTGGCAACGGCACCGCTGCCACTCCCTCCAAGGAGGTATACCACGAGCCCGGTGGTGGTGGCGGCCCTCAAAATTTGGGGGCAGTGGAGGCGGCATAGGGGGGAAGTTAGGGCCTCGGCGTGGACCCCATTACGGGGGAACCACCGGTTCGCCCCAGGAAGAACAGGTGGAGGGTTTGCGGGGTGGCACAGGGCAGGCATACGAAAGTTGGGGGACCTGTTTGTGGACGGGAAGTTCGCGAGCTTGGGTGAGCTGGAGGAGAAGTACGGGCTCCCCCCGGGGAACACCTTCAGGTACTTACAGGTAAGGGCGTTTGCCAGACGGCAGGTGGTGGAATTCCCGCGGCTACTGCCACACACAGTACAGGACAGGGTGCTCTCGGGGGGGGGGGGGGGGGGGGAGATCTTGGAAACTTACCAGGTGATGCAAGAGGAGGAGGAGGCCTCGGTGGAGGAGCTGAAAGGTAAGTGGGAGGAGGAGTTGGGAGGGGATATCGAAGAGGGGGCGTGGGCAGATGCCCTAGGGAGGGTGAACTCTTCCTCTTCATCCGCGAGGCCCAGCCTCACACAGTTTAAGGTGCTGCACAGGGCACACATGACCGGGACAAGGATGAGCAGGTTCTTTGGGGGTGAGGACATGTGTGTTACGTGCTCAGGGAGCCCAGCAAATCACACCCATATGTTCTGGGCATGCCCAGCGCTGGAGGAATTTTGGAAGGGCGTAGCGAGGACGGTGTCGAGGGTGGTAGGATCCAGGGTCAAACCGGGCTGGGGGATCGCAATATTTGGGGTGGCTGAGGAGCCGGGAGTACAGGAGGCGAAAGAGGCCTTTACGTCCCTGGTAGCCCGGCGGAGGATTCTTCTTCAGTGGAAGGATGCGAGGCCCCCAAGTGTGGAACCCTGGATCAACGATATGGCAGGGTTCATTAAATTGGGGAGGGTGAAATTCGCCTTGAGAGGGTCAGTACAAGGGCTCTTGAGGCGGTGGCAACCATTCTTGGACTTTCTGGCAGAACGATAGACATTGGTCAACGGCAGCAGCAGCTCGGGGGTGGGGGGGGGGGGTGGACTTTATTTTGGTTTATTTTATTTACACTGGAGAGTCTGAGAGGGTGTATACACCTGTTGTCTTAAGTCGGGGTGTTAATGTTAATTTATTATTTAGGTACGGGGGGGGGGGTTTGGGGGTTTGCTTTTTTTAGATTGTGTTTTGTACTTAACCCTGTTGGGTTCTTTATTCTTTCTCATTTTATTGTTGATATTTTATGAAAACCTTTAATAAACATTATTTTCTTTAAAAAAAAGAGAATGACCAAACTCAGAGTAATGATAGGAACATGGAGGAACAGCCCAGCTGCAGCTCCACATTCCACCAGCAGTACACCCAAAGCATCCGCGTTTCAGAGAAGCACACGGCTGCTGAACAGCCCGTGGCAACTGCGCGGGAGCCGCTCTCCGTGCGCCCAGCACTGCTCAGAACCCGTCGCCTGCCCGCGCGTGCTCACCTTATCGCCATCGACTTCAGTAACCATGACCCGCTTCTCTTTCTGCAGCTGCAGCAGGCACAGACAGAAGGTCTTCTCGTCGGCGCACACACTCTGACACACCTCCTGCAGCCTGGCGAAGGCGACCACGGGCTGCGAGGGCTCCAGGGAATTCTGGCAGAGCTGCAGGACCTCGGCCGCCTTCTCCTGGGGGCGGGGACAAAGCGTTACGGTCGGAATGATCGTTATCGCGACACCCGGGAACACATATAAACGTGCACCGTTCTCACCTTAATACGCTCGACAATGACATAAGCTTCATCCGGCGAAATGGCGTTGTTCCCGAACAAAGAGCCCAGCGTCCACTTTAGGGGCTTAATCAGAAACAAGCCCACACTCCAGGCCAGCCAGCCGGCATCCACGCTGGCTGCAAAACTCGACTCCTTCTGAATCAGCCCTCGCCTTGGGAGTGACAGAGAGGGTGGACAAAGGAGTCAACACGCGCAACAGACCTATACAGAATGAGCAAATGTTATCAACAGTAAATGGGGTGGGGTAAGAAAGGGGAACAGAGGAGGGGACCATAGAAAGAGGGGAAATGGACATAGGGGAGAGGCACGTGTTGGAGGGGGGGCACTGTGCAGACCGAGGGGTGGGGGGGGGAACATTGCGGACTGGGGTGGGTGGGGTACCATGCGACCGGGGGGGGGGGGGGGCACCTCGTGTACCGAGGGCAGGGGCACTGTGCAGACCGAGTTGGGGGGGTTGGAGCACCACACAGACTGGGGAGGGGGGGGGGCCGCACAGGTCAGGGTGGGGCTGTTTGAGGGGGGGGGGGGGCGGGGGGAGTGGTGTGTGGAAGGGCACAGAGCGGAACTGGGGGGTGAGTGCACTGCATGGGCCAGGGAGACGGCAGTGTGGAGGCTGGTGGCACCACATGGAACGAGGGGTCGGGGCACAGGACAGGGAGGGGGCAGTGTGAACCGCAGGCGGAGGAGGTGCGTTCACCGGAACTTGACCCAAGTGGATGGGGGAATGGACCCTAACCCCGCTGGCAGAACATTCTGCAGCATTGCACCATGGAGTCATCTCACACTGCGTTACTGCCTCACCTCACTCACCGGGGAGGGGCCGCACCCTCACTCACCGGGGAGGGGCCGCACCCTCACTCACCGGGGAGGGGCCCGCACTCACCGGGGAGGGGCCGCACCCTCACTCACCGGGGAGGGGCCCGCACTCACCGGGGAGGGGCCGCACCCTCACTCACCGGGGAGGGGCCCGCACCCTCACTCACCGGGGAGGGGCCGCACCCTCACTCACCGGGGAGGGGCCGCACCCTCACTCACCGGGGAGGGGCCCGCACCCTCACTCACCGGGGAGGGGCCTGCACCCTCACTCACCGGGGAGGGGCCCGCACCCTCACTCACCGGGGAGGGGCCGCACCCTCACTCACCGGGGAGGGGCCGCACCCTCACTCACCGGGGAGGGGCCGCACCCTCACTCACCGGGGAGGGGCCGCACCCTCACTCACCGGGGAGGGGCCCGCACTCACCGGGGAGGGGCCGCACCCTCACTCACCGGGGAGGGGCCCGCACTCACCGGGGAGGGGCCGCACCCTCACTCACCGGGGAGGGGCCCGCACCCTCACTCACCGGGGAGGGGCCGCACCCTCACTCACCGGGGAGGGGCCGCACCCTCACTCACCGGGGAGGGGCCCGCACCCTCACTCACCGGGGAGGGGCCTGCACCCTCACTCACCGGGGAGGGGCCCGCACCCTCACTCACCGGGGAGGGGCCGCACCCTCACTCACCGGGGAGGGGCCGCACCCTCACTCACCGGGGAGGGGCCGCACCCTCACTCACCGGGGAGGGGCCGCACTCACCGGGGAGGGGCCGCACCCTCACTCACCCGGCTGTTGAACCAGGGAGTCCTCACCCCCACTCACCTGGCTGTTGAACTGTGTGGGCCCTCACCCCCTTGCCCTTTCTCACCTGGCTGTTGAACTGTGTGGGCCCTCACCCCCTTGCCCTTTCTCACCGGGCTATTGAACTGTGTGGGCCCTCACCCCCTCGCCCTCTCTCACCGGGCTGTTGAACTGTGTGGGCCCTCACCCCCTTGCCCTCTCTCACCCCCTTGCCCTCTCTCACCGGGCTGTTGAACTGTGTGGGCCCTCACCCCCTTGCCCTCGCTCACCTGGCTGTTGAACTGTGTGGGCCCTCACCCCCTTGCCCTCGCTCACCGGGCTGTTGAACTGTGTGGGCCCTCACCCCCTTGCCCTCTCTCACCGGGCTGTTGAACTGTGTGGGCCCTCACCCCCTTGCCCTCTCTCACCGGGCTGTTGAACTGTGTGGGCCCTCACCCCCTTGCCCTCACTCACCTGGCTGTTGAACTGTGTGGGCCCTCACCCCCTTGCCCTCTCGCCCCGGGCTGCTGGACCGGGTGCCCCCTCGCCCCCCCGCCCCGGGCCCGGGCGCCCCCCCGCCCCGCGCGCCCCCCGCCCCGCCCCCCTCACCTGGCCATGTCGTGCAGCACGGTGCCGAGGCCGAGCGGCGCGGCCCCCTTCCTGCGGAACCAGGCGCCGAGCTCCCGGGGCCGGAAGGCCAGCCGGCCGCGGCGGGCCGCCTCCCGCAGCACCAGCGGCGCCCAGAAGGCCAGCTTGGCGTCCCAGTCCGAGCTGTTCACCTCGCGGCTCCGCTTGAAGGCCGAGAAGAGGAAGGCCATGCGCTGCTCATCGGCCCAGTCCGGGCAGGGCTCCCCGGGCGGCTCCCCGGCGCCGGCCGCCGCCATCGCTCCGGGCTCGGGGGTGCAGTGCGCAGCGGCGCCCGGCGGGGGGCGACAGAGCGCAGTACCAGCAACTGCATTCCTATATCTCCTTCCCCGTCCTCCGCAGCGTCCCCCAGTCTCCCCGAGCCGGAGCTGCGCCCTCTTTACTGACATTTCTGCAAAAAAAAAATGTTTTTAGAGCCCCCCCGATTCTTATTTCCCCCCCAATTAAGGGTCAACTTAGCGTTGCCTGTCCACCTCTTCTTTGGGTTGTGGGGGGGGGGGCGACCCACGCCGACACGGGGAGAACGCGCAAACTCCACACGGACTAGGGCGGCAGGGCGGGGCAGTGGTTAGCGCCGCCGCCTCGCGCCGCGGTTCCTACATTACAGCGGTGACCGACGCAGCAAAAAGAGGGCGCTCGGGCGGCGCAGTGGGTTAGCACCGCTGCCTCGCGCCGCCCAGGGCCCCGGGGTCGATCCCGGCCCCGGGCCACTGCCCGTGTGGGGTTTGCGCATTCTCCCCGTGTCTGCGTGGGTCTCGCCCCCACAAACGTCAAAAGATGTGCAGGGCGGGGGGATCGGGCCGCGCGACATTCCCCACTTCACTGGAAAAAGTGAATTGGGCGCTCTAAATTTAAACCAAACTCCATACGGACAGTGACCCAGAACCGGGATCGAACCCGAGTCCTCGGCGCCGTGAGGCAGCAGGGCTAACCATTGCGCCACCCTAGCACCCTCTTTCTTTTTGCTGTGTTAGTCACTGTTGTAATGGAGGAACCGTGGCTGACAACAATTAGGTCAACTTACTTTGGCTTTCAATTTATTTTGTTATGTTCTGACTCCTCCCGAGTTAGAAGCCAACGGTTCAGAGAATCATAGAATCCCTACAGTGAAGAAAGAGGCCATTCTGCCCATCGAGTCTGCACCGACATTTAGAAAGACCACCTCACCTAGGCCCAAACCCCCACCCTGTCACTCCGCTCTTCAGGGACAATTTAGCGTGGCCAATCCACCGAACCTGCACAACTTTGGACTGTGGGAGGAAACCGGAGCGCCCGGAGGAAACCCCCGCAGACACGGGGAGAACGTGCAGACTCCGCACAGTCACCCCAGGCCGGAATGGAACCCGGATCCTTGCTGAACCCAGGATTCCCGAACTCAGTTTCAAATTCCTAGGTGTGCACATCACCCAACAATCAGTCCTGGTCCACCCACTGTTGAGAAATAATAAATTCTTTCCCCGTCAGTCTGGCCTCAATAAAACTCGAGATGGATTTGTAGGCATAGCATTAGTTATTTTTATTTGACTTCACAAAAACCCAGACCGCAAGCTGCCTCCTGGGTCTCCAGAATCGAGTGATTCTGCAGAACAAAGAAATCTCTACCAACACATTCAAATGGCATCAAGTTTCACATACACGATTCCCAGAGGTCATCCTATACCCCTCCTGACCTGGCCATACATCCTAATTGGCTCACTTCTCATTCCTTAACCCTGGGCCTCTTGTTACCCAGCATCCTTTTCTCCTCATACTCTAAACACCCCATCCCCCCCTCCTTTGCCATGCTCTCTGAAATCCTTTGTCTGTGAACTAACATGAATTAGACTGGCCTATATCTACGTTACAGCAACTAATATCTTTAAAGTAACTATTTTATATCACATTCGTCTCTGTGAGGCAGCCGTGCTAACCACCATGTGTGGTTCTCCCTCAGTAATACAGAGAAAAGAACCGGCAACTTTCCACCTTAAACTAAATGGAGAGCTCCTGACGGTAATCTAAATTGCGCTTTGAACTTCTAACTTTCAATTCAGGGCCCAAAGATTTGATGCCCGCTTTCCCAAAGCCGACGGAGAACTAGGAGCTCCTTTCAGTGAAAGTTGGGGAACAGGAATTACTTCAAAGGCATGACAGAGCAAATGGCCTCCTTCAGCTGTGCTTGCTTGGACTGTATTTATATAGAAGACTGTACAGATATCAGAATACAGGAGGGGGATTGAGAACCTAGTGGAGTGGCGCAGAGACAACAATCTCTCCCTCAATGCCAGCAAAACTAAAGAGCTGGTCATTGACTTCAGGAAGCAAAGTACTGTACACACCCCTGTCAGCATCAACGGGGCCGAGGTGGAGATGGTTAGCAGTTTCAAATTCCTAGGGGTGCACATCACCAACAATCTGTCCTGGTCCACCCACGTCGACGCTACGGCCAAGAAAGCACAACAGCACCTTCACTTCCTCAGGAAACTAAGGAAACTCGGCATGTCCACATTAACCCTTACCAACTTTTACAGATGCACCATAGAAAGCATCCTATCAGGCTGCATCACAGCCTGGTATGGCAACTGCTCGGCCCAAGACCGTAGGAAATTCCAGAGAGTCGTGAACACCGCCCAGTCCATCACACGAACCCGCCTCCCATCCATCGACTCCGTCTACACCTCCTGCTGCCTGGGGAAAGCGGGCAGCATAATCAAAGACCCCCTCCCACCCGGCTTACTCACTCTTCCAACCTCTTTCATCGGGCAGGAGACACAGAAGTCTGAGAACACGATTCAAAAACAGCTCCTTCCCCGCTGTTAGCAGACTCCTGAGTGAGCCTCTTATGGACTGAGCTGTTCTCCCCACGCATCTTCTCTACTGAGTAGCACTACCCTCGGTATGCTCACCCTGAGCCTGTGTCTGTATTTACATTGTGTATTTATTGTACGTCCTAAGTTTTCATGTATGGAGTGATCTGCCTGGACTGAACACAGAACAATACTTTTCACTGTAACTCGGTACACGTGACATTAAATCCAATCCAATTCAAAGAGACTTCCGGGTGCGGCGATGACCAGCTGAGTCGCACGTTTCGGCAGCTCCCGGTGGAACGGACTTTTGGGCTCTTGATAGGAGCCCCAACGGCAATTTTAACGGCTAAAAACACCGTGCGGTAAACCAGAAGGGTGTTCCCCCTGGACACGGATGGAAAAAGGAGAGGAAAGTGGCCGGATTGCAGTGGATCCTTTGGAACAACGGCAAGGAAGGCAAGCAGAAACCAAGATGGCGTCGGAAGGTGGCAGTTTCATATGGGGCCCTGAACAACAAGAGTTCTTGAAACGCTGCGTGGAGGAGATAAAAAAGGAAATGAAGAAAGAGTTGTTGGCCCCGATATTACAGGCGATTGAAGGGCTGAAAGAGGAACAAAAGACCCAGGAGCAGGAGCTTCGGGTCGTGAAGGCGAAAGCAGCAGAGAATGAGAACGATATACAGGGCCTGGTGGTGAAGTCGGAGATACAGGAGGCACACCAGAAACGATCTGTGGAGAGGTTGGAGGCACTGGAAAACAACGCAAGGAGGAACTTGAGGATTCTTGGCCTTCCTGAAGGTGTGGAGGGGGCGGACGTCGGGGCATATGTGAGCACGATGCTGCACTCGTTAATGGGAGCGGAGGCCCCGACGGGTCCGTTGGAGGTGGAGGGAGCATACCGAGTTATGGTGCGAGGATCGAGAGCAGGAGAAACTCCCAGAGCCATAGTGGTGAGATTCCTCCGTTTTAAGGATAGAGAAATGGTCCTTAGATGGGCGAAGAAAACTCGGTGTAGTAAATGGGAGAACGCGGTGATCCGCGTTTATCAAGATTGGAGTGCGGAGGTGGCGAGAAGGAGGGCGAGCTTTAATCGGGCCAAAGCGGTACTTCACAAAAAGAAGATAAAATTTGGAATGCTGCAACCGGCAAGACTGTGGGTCACATATCAAGGGAGGCACCACTACTTTGAAACGGCGGATGAAGCGTGGACTTTTATTGTAGAAGAAAAATTGGAATGATTGGATTATGAAAATGAACGTTTGGACAAAGTGGTGGGGCGAATGGGGGGGGGGCGAAGAGGGGTTTTATGTTTTAATCCTGCGGTATGGTAACTTTTCTTTCTCCCACAGGTGGTGATGGGGGAGGTGGGGAGGGAGAGGAGATGGGGCGTTGGCCATGGGAGGCGGGGCCGAGGGAGAGGCGCGGGCTTGGTTCCCGCGCTATGATAATTATGGCGGGAATAGAGAAGCAGGAAGGAGGGGGCGTCGCACGGTGCGAGCCGTGATCACGGGGGGAAGCCGAGGTCAGCCAGAGTTTGCTGACTTCTGGGAGCAACATGGGGGGAGTAATTACGCTAGCGGGGGGTCTAGCAGGGGGGGGGGAGGGGGGAATTACTGGGTTGCTGCTGCTGGGGAAAGGGGGGAGAGGGTACGGGAAAGGATGGGCGGGGGGGCACCGTCTGGGAGAGATACAGCTGCGTGGGAACTGGGTGAGAAGCTGGAAAAAGATGATGGCTAACCGGCAAGGGGGGGGGTGGTGGGAAGCCCCCCAACTCGGCTGATCACGTGGAACGTGAGGGGGCTTAACGGGCCGATAAAGAGGGCACGAGTACTCGCACACCTTAAGAAACTTAAAGCAGATGTGGTTATGCTACAGGAAACGCACCTGAAACTGATAGACCAGGTTAGGTTGCGCAAAGGATGGGTGGGGCAGGTGTTCCATTCGGGGCTAGATGCGAAAAACAGGGGGGTGGCTATATTAGTGGGGAAGCGGGTAATGTTCGAGGCGAAGACTATAGTGGCGGATAACGGGGGCAGATACGTGATGGTGAGTGGCAAATTACAGGGAGAGATGGTGGTTTTGGTAAACGTGTATGCCCCGAACTGGGACGATGCCAACTTTATGAGGCGAATGCTGGGACGCATTCCGGACCTAGAGACCGGAAAGCTGATAATGGGGGGAGACTTTAACACGGTGTTGGAACCAAGGCTGGATAGGTCGAAGTCCAGGACTGGTAGGAGGCCGGCAGCAGCCAAGGTGCTTAAGGATTTTATGGAGCAGATGGGAGGGGTGGACCCGTGGAGATTCAGTAGACCTAGGAGTAAGGAGTTCTCATTTTTCTCCAATGTCCATAAAGTCTATTCACGCATAGACTTTTTTGTGTTGGGTAGGGCATTGATCCCGAGGGTGAGGGGAACGGAATATACGGCTATAGCCATTTCGGATCATGCCCCACACTGGGTAGACTTGGAGATAGGGGAGGAAACAAGAGGGCGCCCACCCTGGAGAATGGACATGGGACTAATGGCGGATGAGGGGGTGTGCCTAAGGGTGAGGGGATGCATTGAAAAGTACTTGGAACTCAATGACAATGGGGAGGTTCAGGTGGGAGTGGTCTGGGAGGCGTTGAAGGCGGTGGTTAGAGGGGAGCTGATATCAATAAGGACACATAAAGGGAAGCAGGAGAGTAAGGAACGGGAGCGGTTGCTGCAAGAACTTTTGAGGGTGGATAGACAATATGCGGAAGCACCGGAGGAGGGACTGTACAGGGAAAGGCAAAGGCTGCATGTGGAATTTGACTTGCTGACTACAGGCACTGCAGAGGCACAATGGAGGAAGGCGCAGGGTGTACAGTATGAATATGGAGAGAAGGCGAGCAGATTGCTGGCACACCAATTGAGGAAAAGGGGAGCAGCGAGGGAAATAGGGGGGGTGAGGGACGAGGAAGGAGAGACGGAGCGGGGAGCGGAGAGAGTGAACGAAGTGTTCAAGACATTTTATAAAAAATTGTATGAAGCTCAACCCCCGGATGGGAGGGAGAGAATGATGGATTTTTTGGATCGGCTGGAAATTCCCAAGGTGGAAGAGCAGGAAAGGGTGGGACTGGGAGCACAGATCACGGTAGAAGAAGTGGTGAAAGGAATTAGGAACATGCAGACGGGAAAGGCCCCGGGTCTGGACGGATTCCCAGTTGAATTTTACAGAAAATATTTGGACTTGCTTGCCCCGCTACTGACGAGGACCTTTAACGAGGCAAAGGAAAGGGGACAACTGCCCCCGACTATGTCAGAAGCAACGATATCGCTTCTCTTAAAGAAGGAAAAGGATCCGCTACAATGCGGGTCCTACAGACCAATTTCCCTCCTCAAATTGGATGCCAAGGTCCTGGCCAAGGTAATGGCAATGAGAATAGAGGAATGTGTCCCGGGGGTGGTTCATGAGGACCAAACTGGGTTTGTGAAGGGGAGACAGCTGAACACGAATATACGGAGGCTGTTAGGGGTAATGATGATGGCCCCACCAGAGGGTGAAACGGAGATAGTAGTGGCGATGGATGCCGAGAAAGCATTTGATAGAGTGGAATGGGATTATCTGTGGGAGGTGTTGAGGAGATTTGGGTTTGGAGAGGGGTATGTTAGATGGGTGCAGCTGTTGTATAGGGCCCCAGTGGCGAGTGTGGTCACGAATGGACGGGGATCGGCATATTTTCGGCTCCATAGAGGGACAAGGCAGGGATGTCCTCTGTCCCCATTACTGTTTGCACTGGCGATTGAGCCCCTGGCGATAGCGCTGAGAGGTTCCAAGAGATGGAGGGGAATACTTAGGGGAGGAGAAGAACACCGGGTATCTTTATATGCGGATGATCTGCTACTATATGTGGCGGATCCAGCGGAGGGGATGCCAGAAATAATGCGGATACTTGGGGAGTTTGGGGATTTTTCAGGGTATAAATTGAACATGGGGAAGAGTGAGCTGTTTGTGGTGCATCCAGGGGAGCAGAGTAGAGAAATAGAAGACCTACCGTTGAGGAAGGTAACAAGAGACTTTCGTTACCTGGGGATCCAGATAGCTAAGAATTGGGGCACATTGCACAGGCTAAATTTGACGCGGTTGGTGGAACAGATGGAGGAAGATTTCAAGAGATGGGATATGGTAGCATTGTCAATGGCAGGGAGGGTGCAGGCGGTTAAGATGGTGGTCCTCCCGAGATTCCTCTTTGTGTTTCAGTGCCTCCCGGTGGTGATCACGAAGGCTTTTTTCAAAAGGATAGAAAAGAGTATCATGGGTTTTGTTTGGGCCGGGAAGACTCCGAGAGTGAGGAAGGGATTCTTACAGTGTAGTAGGGATGGGGGGGGGGGCTGGCACTACCGAGCCTAAGTGAGTATTATTGGGCCGCTAATATTTCAATGGTGAGTAAGTGGATGGGAGAGGAGGAAGGAGCGGCGTGGAAGAGATTAGAGAGGGCGTCCTGTAGGGGGACCAGCCTGCAGGCTATGGTGACAGCCCCATTGCCGTTCTCACCAAGGAACTATACCACAAGTCCGGTGGTGGTAGCTACACTGAAGATTTGGGGACAGTGGAGACGACATAGGGGAAAGACCGGAGCATTGGGGGGGTCCCCGATAAGAAACAACCATAGGTTTGCCCCGGGGGGAATGGATGGGGGATGTGGAATGTGGCAAAGAGCAGGTATAACGCAATTGAAAGATCTATTTGTGGATGGGAAGTTCGCGAGTCTGGGAGCGCTGACTGAGAAATATGGGTTGCCCCAAGGGAATGCATTCAGGTACATGCAATTGAGGGCTTTTGCGAGGCAACAGGTGAGGGAATTCCCGCAGCTCCCGACACAAGAGGTGCAGGACAGAGTCATCTCGAAGAAATGGGTGGGGGACGGTAAGGTGTCGGATATATATATAGGGAAATGAGGGATGAAGGGGAGACTATGGTGGACGAACTAAAAGGGAAATGGGAAGAAGAGCTAGGGGAGGAGATCGAGGAGGGGCTGTGGGCAGATGCCCTAAACAGGGTAAACTCGTCGTCCTCGTGCGCCAGGCTAAGCCTGATTCAGTTTAAGGTATTACACAGGGCACATATGACTGGAACACGGCTCAGTAAATTTTTTGGGGTGGAGGATAGGTGTGCGAGGTGCTCGAGAAGCCCAGCGAATCATACCCATATGTTTTGGTCATGCCCGGCACTACAGGGGTTTTGGATGGGGGTGACAAAGGTGCTTTCGAAAGTAGTAGGAGTCTGGGTCTAACCAAGCTGGGGGTTGGCTATATTTGGGGTTGCACAAGAGCCGGGAGTGCAGGAGGCGAGAGAGGCCGATGTTTTGGCCTTTGCGTCCCTAGTAGCCCGGCGCAGGATATTGCTAATGTGGAAAGAAGCCAAGCCCCCGGGGGTGGAGACCTGGATAAATGATATGGCGGGGTTCATAAAGTTAGAGCGGATTAAGTTCGTCCTAAGGGGGTCGGCTCAAGGGTTTACCAGGCGGTGGCAACCGTTCGTCGAATATCTTGCGGAAAGATAGATGGGGGAAAAAAGAAGGCAGCAGCAGCAGCCCAGGACTTGGGGGGGGGGGGGGTGGCCTGAGACAAGGCAGTTGCCAATTAGGGCTAGTTTTTATTTTTGTTATTTAATATTTATTTATTTGTTGTTGTTTTCTTTTGTTCTTGTTTAAATAAAAAAGGTCATTATTATCTGTATTGTTATAATGTTGTGTAAAGGATGCACAATGTACTGTGTTGGTTGACCAAAAATTTTCAATAAAATATTATTTTTAAAAAAAAAAAAATCCAATCCAATTCCAAGGACTTCACTCTCGTTTGAAGACCGTTCCCTCGTCGCCAGCATTCCAGCTCCTTCTGGCCACATCTCCGAGACTGCGAGGAAGATGAACTCCAAAGTACAGGCAATTAACAATTGCGGGAATTTATTTCTCCAGTTTATTCAAGAACACCATGAAAGGAGAGATGCTACATTGTTCTAAACAATTCTGACAATCTGTTTCAAAATATACGGCATGAAGACATTTTCAGAAATGTATTTTGCCGCTGTTGACAGGACTGTAAACACTTCCATATTTGGAAAGATCAAACAAAATGCTCCTAACTTGTGTTTTCAGCAGAGAAACAGCTCCATGAAACAGGGATTTTTAAAAAAAATGGGTCTCCTGCATGGTCTGAACTCTTTCAAAGAGTTCGGAGTCCCAGGATGTTTAAAATGTCTATGACAAGATTAAGAAATTAAAATATGGGCCAGCGAAAGCCAAATACAACCATCCGTTTGTGGTGAGGTACACACGCAAAGGTATACAGTTGGATGTATGACCTCTGACCAGCAGGTGGGGACGGTGATCCACCATGTGACTCCACAGATTGGGCAGTTGGTAGTAAGTCGTATTAGAGGACAGTTCGCATTAGAAGTAGTTCCATGAGAATTCACTTATTCGTTACCGTTTGTGTTATAGTTCGTTAGTTATCTTTCCACGTGTTCCTTTTGTTAATAAACTACTTTATTAGTCAAAGAACTAGATGTTCGGTGTGCATCTGTATCACGGGCACAGCACAGAACATAACGTTGGGCAGCTCAAACATCAACATCGGGTTGAATCAGAACCGGTAAAGGTGACAGGAAGAAAGACCTGCACTTTTATCGGGCCTTTCACAATGTTCCAAAGTACTTTCTGGTCAATCAAATACTTTTTAGTCACCATTGAAATCTGGAAACCAATTGGTGCACAATGAGCTCCCACAAACAGCAATGCAATAACCGTATGTCAACAGATAGCTTAATCGTAACTGATAACTTCACGGGATCCATGCTTGATAACCGGTTCTGAAAGGGGGGAAGTGGAAGCGAGCGCACAGAGGGAGTGTTGGTGGAATCATCATACAATTAGAGGGGACAAGGACCTACGCCTGAGGAGCATAAAGGGTGGGGCCCGAGGAAAGTGAGAACAAGACACAAAGAACCCTCGTTTATCTGGCGAGTTTCACATTCATTGGACGGCATCCCACAGGTTACTCCATGTTCGGAAATGTTAATTCGGGGGATGCATATTCACCAGGACAAGCCCCCCCCCCCTCTCCTTTCCAGAGTTTCGTGGGGGTCTTTGACATCCGCCTGAGGGGGCCGATGATGCTGACGATTGTTTTGCGAATGAGATTGTGGCGTGAATAGCGCAGCTACCCATTTGTCGAGTCCCGTCCCACCTCCCGCCCCCCCCTGTGTCAGAATAACCCATTCCAAATCTGGCCAGCTCAATGGGTGAGCCAATTCTCTAGAGAGGAAGCAGAGGAGGGCGGATTCTGGATAAGGCAAAGGGGGAGGTGGGCGGTGTGGCAGTTGGTAGTAAGTCGTATTAGAGGATAGTCGCGTTAGAAGTAGCTCCATGAGAATTCACTTATTCGTTCCCATTTGTGTTATAGTTCGTTAGTTATCGGGTTGTGGGGGATGTAGTTAGGCTGGATGCCGATTTGAGGTTACCATCAAATCGGCCGTGATCTTATAAAATGGGAGAGCAGGCTCGAGGGGCTGAGTGGCCTCCTCCTTATTCGTATGCTCGGATATTGATAATCAGTTGATAATTCAGGAGGGATCTAGGGATCGGGGTAGCGGCGAATCCATCGAAGCCATACAGCGCTGAAGGAGGTCCATTGAGTCTGCACTGACCCTCCAAAAGAGCACCCGGCCTAGACCCATTCCCCCGGCCTATCCCTGTAACCCCATAACCTCCACATCTTTGGACTGCGGGAGGAAACCGGAGCACCCGGAGGAAACCCACGCAGACACGGGGGAGAACGCGCAGACTCCGCACAGGCAGTGACCCAAGCCGGGAATCGAACCCGGGACCCTGGCGCTGTGAGGCAGCAGGGCTAACCACCGTGCCGTGAGTGAGGGTTGGGAGCGGTTGAGTATTAGAAGGCCACAAAAAAAGGCGGAGGCGAGGTTGGATCATTGGCGTAGGTCCGGACGATTCGCTCGGCTGAGGATCTGACTTCGCCTCAAAAAAACCTTGCTGACTGTACAGACTCGGATTTCGTGAGAAAAGCTGGGGACGATTTTCACGCCTAGTTTGCATTTGGGAAACATTTGGGACATCCCCTCAGAAACGGGGCTGTCTCGTCTGAACCGGACGAGTGACAATCTGGAAGTAAGCTGCTGCTTTGAAGGTCTGAGTTAAACACTGGTGTCGACCACCATGTGTCTGTAGATAACTGTGTTCCCTTTGAAACTGGGGGCCAGCACAAGGTGCATGCCGTCGATGGAGACCAGTTGGAAAGCGCGTGGAGCTCGCACGCTCCAGTCCTGGAAGCGGTCGAAGCCCAGCTTCTCGGCATCCCACAGGTAGACGTGGGAGAACGAGAAGTCGCTCCCGAGGACCACGTACTGCCACTGCGCCACCCGGAAAGGCTGCACGACCATGGCGCCCCGGGAGGGCAGCGCCTGGATTTCGGTGAAACGCTGGCTCTCCCACTTGACCACCCTGGAGTCGCCGATGAAGTGGGACAGGCAGAGGTAGACCGCCTTCCTGACCCGGAAGTGCTTCACGGCGTGGACGTCCAGCATGTTGGGGATCTCGGTGAGATAGGCAAACTGACGTTGGGCGCGGTTCCACTGGTAGATGACGGGCGTCTGAGTGCTGCTGGAGAGGATCAGCTTGGGTTTATTGTCCACGTCAACGTACTCGACGTCTGTGTCCCTGTGCCACGGGTGCAGAGAGTGGTGGGAATAAAAGCCCCCGTTGCTCCACTTGTAAATGGTGCTCACCCCGGCCTTTGAGCTGTCCGCGATGACAAAGTACTGCTCCCCCTCGATGGTGAAGGCCACAATGTCGTTAGGCTTGCGAATTCTGGTGGGGTCAATGTCCTGGATCCTGATGAAGGTGCCCCCGTAGCTGTCCCAGCGGTAGATGTGCGAGCCACGGAACAACTGGGCCACCACGACGTAGAGTTGTCCCTCGATCACCAGCGGTTTGCAGTACACAGCGGAGTGAGCTGCCGGGGACAAAAAGAAGCTTATTTCCCTGGCTGGCAACCCGGAAGAAATTCAACACCAAAGCTCGCCTTGCCCGCAGGCTCCTCCTCGACCACCACCGCCCCCCCCCACTCTTATACTATCCCACTTGCTACCTTACGCTGTCTTGTCAATCTGTGAGCCTGGACTGCGAGAGTGGGCTGGCTACTTCAATACGAAGGGCGTCACGGGTGAGGTCGAAACGGTCGTCGCCAACTGCTTGGACATCCACATTCAAATTGGGGATCGTAAGTGGCTTGCTGGGGGCTGAAGGTGGGGATCAATGCTGGGGAGGGAAGGGCCAGGAAGTGCACAGAAGTCAGAGGAATAGAGAGGGGGGGGCAATTGCATTCCGCAGCTATGTTCGTGGCCGATTAGACCTGGATGAGGGAGCATGCGGTGTCCATCGGGAACATTCCATGGCCGTTGGGTACCGCGGGGTTTGTGAGGGCCTGGCTTTCCCCCATCAATCACATTTTGATTTCACGTCTTAAATTTCCTGCGCTTTTATTATTTTATCCATTTGCGACAGTCTCTTCAATTTGCCCCTCGGATAATGTGATTCCCTTTACTTAGTTCTTTATGATGTGGAGATGCCGGCGTTGGACTGGGGTGAGCACAGTACGAAGTCTTACAACACCAGGTTAAAGTCCAACAGGTTTGTTTCGATGTCACTAGCTTTCGGAGCGCTGCTCCTTCCTCACTGACACGGCTACACAATGACATTAATAAGTTCCATCCAACCATCAGACTCACCATGGACTACTCTCCAAAATCAGTCGCATTCTTGGACACACTCGTCTCCATCAAGGACGGTCACCTCAGCACTTCGCTTTACCGCAAACCCACGGATAACCTCACGATGCTCCACTTCTCCAGCTTCCACCCTAAACACATTCAAGAAGCCATCCCCTATGGACAAGCGCTCCGTAGACACAGGATTTGCTCAGACGAGGAGGAGCGTAACAGACATCTACAGACGTTGAAAGATGCCCTCGTACGAACGGGATATGGCACTCGACTCATCGATCGACAGTTCCAACTCGCCACAGCGAAAAACCGGACCGACCTCCTCAGAAGACAAACATGGGACACAACCGACAGAATACCCTTCGTTGTCCAGTACTTCCCCGGAGCGGAGAAACTACGTCATCTTCTTCACAGCCTTCAACACGTCATTGATGACGATGAACATCTTGCCAAGGTCATCCCCACACCCCCACTACTTGCCTTCAAACAACCGCGCAACCTCAAACGAACCATTGTTTGCAGCAAACTACCCAGTCTTCAGAACAGTGACCACGACACCACACAACCCTGTCATGGCAATCTCTGCAAGACGTGCCAGATCATCGACATGGATACCACTATTACACGTGAGAACACCACCCACCAGGTACGCGGTACATACTCGTGCGACTCGGCCAACGTTGTCTACCTCATACGCTGCAGGAAAGGATGTCCCGAAGCGTGGTACATTGGCGAGACCATGCAGACGCTGCGACAACGAATGAACGGACATCGCGCGACAATCACCAGGCAGGAATGTTCCCTTCCAGTCGGGGAACACTTCAACAGTCAAGGGCATTCAGCCTCTGATCTCCGGGTAAGCGTTCTCCAAGGCGGCCTTCAGGACCCGCGACAACGCAGAATCGCCGAGCAGAAACTTATAGCCAAGTTCCGCACACATGAGTGCGGCCTCAACCGGGAGTTGGGATTCATGTCGCATTACATTCATCCCCCACCATCTGGCCTGCGAAATCCTACCAACTGTCCTGGCTTGAGACAATTCACACCTCTTTAATCTGGGGTTACCCCATCTCTGGATCTGTAAAGATTTAATCACCTGCGAATGCTCGCATTCCAAGCATTGTTTGGCATCTTTGAATCTGTCTATATATGTGTTTCTGGAACAGACCTCTCCATTCACCTGAGGAAGGAGCAGCGCTCCGAAAGCTAGTGACATCGAAACAAACCTGTTGGACTTTAACCTGGTGTTGTAAGACTTCGTACTTAGTTCTTTATGTTATACAAAATAGTTGGCGGGGCGGGGGTGCTGTTTGACCGGCTGGGGAATGTTACAGAGCTAATAATAATCTTTATTATTGTCACAAGTAGGCTTACATTAACGCTGCAATGAGGTTACTGTGAAAATCCCCTCGTCGCCACATTCCGGCGCCTGTTCGGGTACACAGAGGGAGAATTCAGAATGTCCAATTCACCTAACAAGCACGTCTTTCGGGACTTGTGGGAGGAAACCGGAGCACCCGGAGGAAACCCACGCAGACACGGGAGAACGTGCAGACTCCGCACAGACTGTGAACCAAGCCGGGAATCGAACCCGGGACCCCGGCGCTGTGGAGCAACAGTGCTAACCACTGTGCTACCGCGCCGCCCATTCGGGATAACTATTCCATGACCTCAATCTCTGCAGGGAAAGTTAGGGAATCCAGCGACTGGAATGCAGGCGATCATCTTGGGACAGCAGAACAGACTCCCACCGTGCCAACCAGTCAAACTGTCTCAGGTAGATTCGGAATGCTTACCAGAGATATTATCTGACTTCCTGAAGACCATTTCGACATGGTCCCACATGAAGAAAGTGCAGTTCCCATTGTTTATTTGGGCAAATGTTATGTACAGGTCATCAGCGTACGTGAAGGACTCAATGGAGATAGCCTGGAATGGTAGGGTCTGATACATCGTGAATTCTGAAAGATAAATCAAAAATAATGTCAATTTGTTACTGCTTTATGTGGTATTTGATCAGGACATCATGATATTGGAGCTTGATATAAATTGGCTGCAGTATACGCTGGGATTCATAAAGAACACACACACATCCACCAAGTCACGCTTCGGCACCTCAACTGCAAAGCTCCCTCTTCAATAGTCATTTAAACCCTCCCAGGACAGGTACAGCACGGGGTTAGATACAGAGTAAAGCTCCCTCTACACTGTCCCCATCAAACACTCCCAGGACAGGTACAGCACGGGGTTAGATACAGAGTAAAGCTCCCTCTACACTGTCCCCATCAAACACTCCCAGGACAGGTACAGCACGGGGTTAGATACAGAGTAAAGCTCCCTCGACACTGTCTCCATCAAACACTCCCAGGACAGGAACAGCACGGGGTTAGATACAGAGTAAAGCTCCCGCTACACTGTCCCCATCAAACACTCCCAGGACAGGTACAGCACGGGGTTAGATACAGAGTAAAGCTCCCTCTACACTGTCCCCATCAAACACTCCCAGGACAGGTACAGCACGGGGTTAGATACAGAGTAAAGCTCCCTCTACACTGTCCCCATCAAACACTCCCAGGACAGGTACAGCACGGGGTTAGATACAGAGTAAAGCTCCCTCGACACTGTCTCCATCAAACACTCCCAGGACAGGTACAGCACGGGGTTAGATACAGAGTAAAGCTCCCTCTACACTGTCCCCCATCACACACTCCCAGGACAGGTACAGCACGGGGTTAGATACTGAGTAAAGCTCCCTCTACACTGTCCCCATCAAACTCTCCCAGGACGGGTACAGCACGGTGTTAGATACAGAGTAAAGCTCCCTCTACACTGTCCCCATCAAACACTCCCAGGACAGGTACAGCACGGGGTTAGATACAGAGTAAAGTTCCCTCTACACTGTCCCCATCAAACACTCCCAGGACAGGTACAGCACGGAGTTAGATACAGAGTAAAGCTCCCTCTACACTGTCCCCATCAAACACTCCCAGGACAGGTACAGCATGGGGTTAGATACAGAGTAAAGCTCCCTCTATACTGTCCCCATCACACACTCCCAGGACTGGTACAGCACGGGGTTAGGTACAGAGTAAAGCTTCCTCTACACTGTCCCCATCACACACTCCCAGGACAGATGAAGCACGGGGGTAGATACAGAGTAAAGCTTCCTCTACACTGTCCCCATCAAACACTCCCAGGACAGGTACAGCACAGGGTTAGTGTGGTAGTATGTATTAGGGGTCATGTGGGACTGGAAGCCCTAATGTCATTGGCTGACAGATCCCGGGTCCTGGTTGGCCGTTGACCTCTAGCTCCGCCCTAAAGGCGGAGTATAAGAAGCCGAAGTCCTCCCCCGCAGGCCATTCTACTAACGAGCTGCGGGGGAACAGACACGCTTAATAAAGCCTCATCGACTTCACTCTATTCGTCTCACGGAGTCTTTGTGCGCTACAATTTATTAAGCGTGCCTAAAAAGGACTATGGAGCTCAGGATCATTCCGGAATGCCTGAGGATCAGCCCCCACGCAGTGAACGCGGCAGCAGCCTTCAAGCACTGGCAGACTTGTTTCGAGGCCTACCTCAGAACGGCCACCGGCCGGGTCACAGAAGACCAAAAACTACAGGTCCTGCACTCGAGGGTAAGCACGGAGATCTTCTCCCTCATCGAAGACTCGGAGGATTTCCAGACGGCGTTCGCAGCACTGAAAAGTCTCTATGTCCGCCCAGTTAACCAAATCTACGCTCGCTACCAGCTCGCGACGAGGCGGCAAGGTCCCGGAGAATCGATGGATGAGTTCTACGCCGCGCTGCTGATTTTGGGACGAGCCTGTAGCTGCCCTTCGGTGAACGCAAATGAACACACGGACATGTTAATGCGCCATGCTTTTGTGGCAGGTATGAATTCCTCCCAAATCCGCCAAAGACTTCTAGAAAGAGAGTCGCTAGGACTCTCAGAGGCCCGAGCCCTAGCAGCCTCCCTAGACATGGCCGCGCGTAATACCCGCGCCTACGGCCCTGACCGCGCGGCAACCCATTGGGCTCCGTACGTACCCGTCGCGACAAACCCCCCCCCCCCGGACACCCCACAGGCTTGCGCGGTCCAAACGCCAAGTCGCACCGGGGGCGCCCGCTGCTATTTCTGCGGCCAGGCGAAACACCCCCGGCAGCGCTGCCCAGCCCGCACAGCAATCTGCAAGAGCTGCGGGAAAAAGGGCGATTTCGCGGTTGTGTGCCGGTCCCGCGAGGTCGCCGCTGTCCCGGGAGAACAGGGAGCCCTGCAAGCCGTTTACGCTCCCCAACCCCCCCAGCGCCCCATGTACGACCCGCAGACGCAGCCGCTCTGGGTCCCGACCACCGCGGTCCCGGGAGAACAGGGAGCCCTGCACGCCGCTTACGCTCCCCAACCCCTCCCCCCGCACCCCATGTATGACCCGCCGGCGCTACCACTTTGGGTCCCGACCACCACTCCCCACGGAGAAGAGGGAGTTCTGGGCGTCTCTAACGCCCTCCTAACCCCCCCCCCCCGCGCCCCACGTCTGACCCGCCGGCGCTACCAACTTGGGTCCCGACCACCGCTGTCCCCGGAGATGAGGGAGCCCCGCGCGGTCCTAACGCTCCCCAACCCCCCCAGCGCCCCATGTGCGACCTGCAGGCACCGCCATTTTGGGTCCCGGCCACCACGAGGGGAGGAAGGGCGCCGCCATCTTGGACCACCCCAAACCTCTATGACGCGTGGGGGTGGCCATTTTGTCCACCCCCGCCGCCATCTTGTGACCCCCCAGCCATGTGCGATGTATGGGGGCGGCCATTTTGTTCATCCCCGACGCCATCTTGGACGGCAACAAAGGACCCCACTCCGCTACTACAACCACGTCTCGCTTCAATTACGCTCGATCAAGCTCGGCCCCGGACACTCCAGACGACGACGACAACGGTGCTAATAAACGGCCACGAGACACCATGCCTAGTCGACTCCGGGAGCACGGAGAGCTTTATCCACCCCGACACGGTAAGACGCTGTTCCTTGACCACCTATCCCAGCGCACAAAAGATTTCCCTAGCTGCAGGATCCCACTCCGTACAGATCCAAGGATTCTGCATAGTTACCCTAACGGTGCAGGGGAGGGAATTCAAAAACTACAAACTAAACGTCCTTCCCCAACTCTGCGCCCCCACTTTACTGGGATTAGATTTCCAATGCAATCTACAGAGCCTTACGTTCAAATTCGGCGGCCCCATACCCCCACTCACTATCTGCGGCCTCGCAACCCTCAAGGTGCAACCCCCGTCCTTGTTTGCGAACCTCACCCCGGATTGCAAACCCGTTGCCACTAGGAGCAGACGGTACAGCGCCCAGGACCGGACCTTCATTTGGTCCGAAGTCCAGCGGCTACTAAAGGAAGGCATAACCCAGGCCAACAATAGTCCCTGGAGAGCGCAGGTGGTAGTAGTGAAGACAGGGGAGAAACAAAGGATGGTCACGACGAATGTGATATAAAATAGTTACTTTAGAGATATTAGTTAATGTAATGTAAAAATAAGCCACTTTGATTCTGGCAAGTAGTGACAAAGGATTTTAGACCGCATGGAAAAAAGCAGGAAGAGGTGTGTCTATGAGAGTGATGCTGAATTGATAGGGGCCGGAGAAAGGGATTGGAAGTGAGCCAATCAGAATAGATCAAACAAGTCAGGAGGGACATATGATGACCTATGGGTGTCGAGTATGTGAAACTTGATGCCATTTGAATGTATCAGTACTGATCTCTTTGTCTGGGACATTCACTTAGTCCCGGGGCTGCAGAGAGCAACATGTTATCTGTATCACTGTGGACTAGGTAGCTTGCAAGCTGAATAAAATAACTATTGTTATACTTGCAAATCCATCTCGACTTTTATTGAGGCCAGACTGACGGATAAAGAAATTTGGGATTCAACAGTCATAGACTATAGCCAGACCATCAACAGGTACACACAACTAGACGCGTACCCTCTCCCCCGCATATCCGACATGGTCAATCGGATTGCCCAATATAAAGTCTTCTCCACAGTGGACCTCAAGTCCGCCTACCATCAGCTCCCCATCCGCCCAAGTGACCGCAAGTACACAGCCTTCGAGGCAGACGGGCGATTATACCATTTCCTAAGGGTCCCATTTGGCGTCACAAACGGGGTCTCGGTCTTCCATCGGGAGATGGACCGAATGGTTGATCAACATGGGTTGCGGGCCACGTTCCCGTATCTCGACAATGTAACCATCTGCGGCCACGACCAGCAGGACCATGACGCCAACCTCCAAAAATTCCTCCAGACCGCCAAAGCCTTGAACCTCACGTACAACGAGGACAAGTGCGTTTTTAGCACCAATCGGCTAGCCATTCTGGGCTACGTAGTGCGCAATGGGATAATGGGCCCCGACCCCGAACGTATGCGCGCACTCATGGAATTTCCCCTCCCGCACTGCTCCAAAGCCCTGAAACGCTGCCTGGGGTTTTTTTCATACTACGCCCAGTGGGTCCCCCAGTACGCAGACAAGGCCCGCCCCCTAATACAGACCACGACCTTCCCTCTGTCGACAGAGGCTTGCCAGGCCTTCAGCCGCATCAAAGCGGATATCGCAAAGGCCACGATGCGCGCCATCGACGAGTCCCTCCCCTTCCAGGTCGAGAGCGACGCCTCAGACATAGCTCTAGCGACCACCCTTAACCAAGCGGGCAGACCCGTGGCCTTTTTCTCCCGGACCCTCCACTCCTCAGAAATCCGCCACCCCTCAGTGGAAAAGGAAGCCCAAGCCATAGTGGAAGCTATGCGACATTGGAGGCATTACCTAGCCGGCAGGAGATTCACTCTCCTCACTGACCAACGGTCGGTAGCCTTCATGTTCGATAATGCACTGCGGGGCAAAATCAAAAACGACAAGATCTTAAGGTGGAGGATCGAGCTCTCCACCTTCAACTACGAGATTTTGTATCGTCCCGGAAAGCTGAACGAGCCGTCCAATGCCCTATCCCGCGGCACATGTGCCAACGCACAAATTAACCGCCTCCAAATCCTCCACGAGGACCTCTGCCACCCGGGGGTCACTCGGTTTTTCCACTTTATCAAGTCCCGCAACCTCCCGTACTCTTTAGAGGAGGTCCGTACAGTCACAAGGGACTGCCACATCTGCGCGGAATGCAAACCGCATTTTTTCAGGCCGGATGGTGCGCACCTGATTAAGGCTTCCCGCCCCTTTGAACGCCTTAGTCTCGATTTCAAAGGGCCCCTCCCCTCCACCGACCGCAACACATACATTCTTAATGTGGTGGATGAATACTCCCGCTTCCCATTCGCCATTCCCTGCTCTGACATGACCGCGGCCACAGTCATTAAAGCCCTGAACACCATCTTCACACTGTTCGGTTGCCCCGCATACGTCCACAGCGACAGGGGGTCCTCTTTCATGAGTGACGAGCTGCGCCAGTTCCTGCTCAGCAAGGGCATAGCCTCAAGCAGGACGACCAGCTACAACCCCCGGGGGAACGGCCAAGTAGAAAGGGAGAACGGCACGGTCTGGAAGACCGTCCTACTGGCCCTACGGTCCAGGGACCTCCCAGTTTCACGGTGGCAGGAGGTCCTCCCGGACGCTCTCCACTCCATCCGGTCGCTATTATGTACGAGCACTAATCAAACGCCTCACGAGCGTCTCCTTGTCTTCCCTAGGAGGTCCTCCTCTGGAACGTCGCTGCCGACCTGGCTGGTGGCCCCAGGACCCATCTTGCTCCGAAAGCATGTGCGGGCACATAAGGCGGACCCGTTGGTCGAAAGGGTTCACCTCCTCCACGCGAACCCTCAGTACGCTTACGTGGAGTACCCCGACGGCCGACAGGACACGGTCTCCCTGCGGGATCTGGCGCCCGCCGGCAACACACACACCCCCCCGACACCATTCACCCAACCCCCCCCCTTCCTGCCACCGCCGCACCCCGCGACCGCCCCCTTCCCAGGAGGATCGGTTCCCCTCCCCTCAGGCCCGACCAAGAATAAACCCCAAGCGGAAACCGTAAGGCTCCCGGAGACGACAACACCGATACAAGCACCACCACCACCACCGGGGCCGAGGCGATCGACACGGACGACCAGACCGCCCGACCGACTCGTGGCATCGATCTAAATCAATATATGGACTTTTCACAAGAACATTTTGCTTTTCTCCCGATACCTTCTGTAAATAGTTGAAACAGGACAAAATTGTACAATACTGTATTGCCATGTGAATTTTTTTTTTCCTCCCAGGACCAGCCCTGTAAACCCTTACCACCATACGAAGCATCACCCCGCCGGGTTCATTTTTGACAAGGGGTGAATGTGGTAGTATGTATTAGGGGTCATGTGGGACTGGAAGCCCTAATGTCATTGGCTGACAGATCCCAGGTCCTGGTTGGCCGTTGACCTCTAGCTCCGCCCTGAAGGCGGAGTATAAGAAGCCGGAGTCCTCCACTGCAGGCCATTCTACTATCGAGCTGTGGGGGAACAGACACGCTTAATAAAGCCTCATCGACTTCACTCTATTCGTCTCACGGAGTCTTTGTGCGCTACAGTTAGATACAGAGTAAAGCTCCCTCTACACTGTCCCCAATAAACACTCCCAGGACAGGTACAGCACGGGGATAGATACAGAGTAAAGCTCCCTCTACACTGTCCCCAACACACACTCCCAGGATCGGTACAGCACGGGGTTAGATACAGAGTAAAGCTCCCTCTACACTGTCCCCATCAAACACCCTCAGGACAGGTATTGCACGGGGTTAGATACAGAGTAAAGCTCCCTCTACACTGTCCCCATCAAACACACCCACGACAGGTACAGCATGGTGTTAGATACAGAGTAAAGCTCCCAATACACTGTCCCCATCAAACACTCCCAGGACAGGTACAGCATGGGGTTAGATACAGAGTAAAGCTCCCTCTACACTGTCCCCAACACACACTCCCAGGACAGATACAGCACGGGGTTAGATACAGAGTAAAGGTCCCTCTACTCTGTCCCCATCAAACACTCCCAGGACAGGTACAGCACGAGGTTAGATACAGTGTAAAGCTCCCTCTACACTGTCCCCATCAAACACACCCACGACAGGTACAGCATGGTGTTAGATACAGAGTAAAGCTCCCAATACACTGTCCCCATCAAACACTCCCAGGACAGGTACAGCATGGGGTTAGATACAGAGTAAAGCTCCCTCTACACTGTCCCCAACACACACTCCCAGGACAGGTACAGCACGGGGTTAGATACAGAGTAAAGGTCCCTCTACTCTGTCCCCATCAAACTCTCCCAGGACAGGTACAGCACGGGGTTAGATACAGAGTAAAGCTCCCTCTACACTGTCCCCATCACACACTCCCAGGACAGGTACAGCACGGGGTTAGATACTGAGTTAAGCTCCCTCGACACTGTCCCCCATAACACTCCCAGGACTGGTACAGCACGGGGTTAGGTACAGAGTAAAGCTTCCTCTACACTGTCCCCATCACACACTCCCAGGACAGGTACAGCACGGTGTTAGATACAGTGTAAAGCTCCCTCTACACTGTCCCCATCAAACACTCAAAGGACAGGTACAGCACGGGGTTAGATACAGAGTAAAGCTCCCTCTACACTTCCCCATCAAACACTCCCAGGACAGGTACAGCACGGGGTTAGATACAGAGTAAAGCTCCCTCTACACTGTCCCCATCACACAATCCCAGGACAGGTACAGCACGGGGTTAGATACAGAGTAAAGCTCCCTCCACACTGTCCCCCATCAAACACTCCCAGGACTGGTACAGCACGGGGTTAGATACAGAGTAAAGCTCCCTCTACACTGACCCCATCAAACACTCCCAGGACAGACGCAGCACGGGGGTAGATACAGAGTGAAGCTCCCTCTACACTGTCCCCAATAAACACTCCCAGGACAGGTACATCACAGGGTTAGATACAGAGTAAAGCTCCCTCTACACTGTCCCCAATAAACACTCCCAGGACAGGTACAGCACGGGGTTAGATACAGAGTAAAGCTCCCTCTACACTGTCCCCATCAAACACTCCCAGGACAGGTACAGCACGGGGTTAGATACAGAGTAAAGCTCCCTCTACACTGTCTCCATCAAACACTCCCAGGACAGGTACAGCAGTGGGTTAGATACAGAGTAAAGCTCCCTCTCCACTGTCTCCATCAAACACTCCCAGGACAGGTACAGCACGGAGTGAGATACAGAGTAAAGCTCCCTCTACACTGTCCCCATCAAACACTCCCAGGACAGGTACAGCACGGGGTTAGATACAGGGTAAAGCTCCCTCTACACTGTCCCCACCAAACACTCCCAGGACAGGTACCGCACGGGGTTAGATACAGAGTAAAGCTCCCTCTACACTGTCCCCTCAAACACTCCCAGGACAGGTACAGCACGGGGTAGATACAGACTAAAGCTCCCTCTACACTGTCCCCATCAAACACTCCCAGGACAGGGACAGCACGCGGTTAGATACAGAGTAAAGCTCCCTCTACACTGTCCCCATCAAACACTCCCAGGACAGGTACAGCACGGGGTTAGATACAGAGTAAAGCTCCCTCTGCACTGTCCCCATCAAACACTCCCAGGACAGGGACAGCACGGGGTTAGATACAGAGTAAAGTTCCCTCTACACTGTCCCCATCAAACACTCCCAGGACAGGTACAGCATGGGGTTAGATACAGAGTAAAGCTCCCTCTACACTGTCCCCATCAAACACTCCCAGGACAGGGACAGCACGGGGTTAGATACAGAGTAAAGCTCCCTCTACACTGTCCCCATCACACACTCCCAGGACAGATACAGCACGGGGTTAGATACAGAGTAAAGCTCCCTCTACACTGTCATAGAACATAGAACATAGAACAATACAGCGCAGTACAGGCCCTTCGGCCCACGATGTTGCACCGAAACAAAAGCCATCTAACCTACACTCTGCCATTATCATCCATATGTTTATCTAATAAACTTTTAAATGCCCTCAATGTTGGCGAGTTCACTACTGTAGCAGGTAGGGCATTCCACGGCCTCACTACTCTTTGCGTAAAGAACCTACCTCTGACCTCTGTCCTATATCTATTACCCCTCAGTTTAAAGTTATGTCCCCTCGTGCCAGCCATATCCATCCGCGGGAGAAGGCTCTCACTGTCCACCCTATCCAACCCCCTGATCATTTTGTATGCCTCTATTAAGTCTCCTCTTAACCTTCTTCTCTCCAACGAAAACAACCTCAAGTCCATCAGCCTTTCCTCATAAGATTTTCCCTCCATACCAGGCAACATCCTGGTAAATCTCCTCTGCACCCGCTCCAAAGCCTCCACGTCCTTCCTATAATGCGGTGACCAGAACTGTACGCAATACTCCAAATGCGGCCGTACCAGAGTTCTGTACAGCTGCAACATGACCTCCCGACTCCGGAACTCAATCCCTCTACCAATAAAGGCCAACACTCCATAGGCCTTCTTCACAACCCTATCAACCTGGGTGGCAACTTTCAGGGATCTATGTACATGGACACCTAGATCCCTCTGCTCATCCACACTTTCAAGAACTTTACCATTAGCCAAATATTCCGCATTCCTGTTATTCCTTCCAAAGTGAATCACCTCACACTTCTCTACATTAAACTCCATTTGCCACCTCTCAGCCCAGCTCTGCAGCTTATCTATATCCCTCTGTAACCTGCTACATCCTTCCACACTATCGACAACACCACCGACTTTAGTATCGTCTGCAAATTTACTCACCCACCCTTCTGCGCCTTCCTCTAGGTCATTGATAAAAATGACAAACAGCAACGGCCCCAGAACAGATCCTTGTGGTACTCCACTTGTGACTGTACTCCATTCTGAACATTTCCCATCAACCACCACCCTCTGTCTTCTTTCAGCTAGCCAATTTCTGATCCACATCTCTAAATCACCCTCAATCCCCAGCCTCCGTATTTTTTGCAATAGCCTACCGTGGGGAACCTTATCAAATGCTTTGCTGAAATCCATATACACCACATCAACTGCTCTACCCTCGTCTACCTGTTCAGTCACCTTCTCAAAGAACTCAATAAGGTTTGTGAGGCATGACCTACCCTTCACAAAGCCATGCTGACTATCCCTGATCATATTATTCCTATCTAGATGATTATAAATCTTGTCTCTTATAATCCCCTCCAAGACTTTACCCACTACAGACGTGAGGCTCACCGGTCTATAGTTGCCGGGGTTGTCTCTGCTCCCCTTTTTGAACAAAGGGACCACATTTGCTGTCCTCCAGTCCTCTGGCACTATTCCTGTAACCAATGATGACATAAAAATCAAAGCCAAAGGTCCAGCAATCTCTTCCCTGGCCTCCCAGAGAATCCTAGGATAAATCCCATCAGGTCCCGGGGACTTATCTATTTTCAGCCTGTCCAGAATTGCCAACACCTCTTCCCTACGTACCTCAATGCCATCTATTCTATTAGCCTGGGGCTCAGCATTCTCCTCCACAACATTATCTTTTTCCTGAGTGAATACTGACGAAAAATATTCATTTAGTATCTCGCCTATCTCTTCAGACTCCACACACAATTTCCCATCCCTGTCCTTGACTGGTCCTACTCTTTCCCTAGTCATTCGCTTATTCCTGACATATTCCTGTCCCCATCAAACACTCCCAGGACAGGTACAGCACGGGGTGAGATACAGAGTAAAGCTCCCTCTACACTGTCCCCATCAAACACTCCCAGGACAGGTACAGCACGGGGTTAGATACAGAGTAAAGCTCCCTCTACACTGTCCCAATCAAACACTCCCAGGACAGGTACAGCACGGGGTTAGATACAGAGTAAAACTCCCTCTACGCTGTCCCCATCAAACACTCCCAGGACAGGTACAGCACGGGGTTTTATACAGAGTAAAGCTCCCTCTACACTGTCTCCATCAAACACTCCCAGGACAGGTACAGCACGGGGTTAGATACAGAGTAAAGTTCCCTCTACACTGTCCCCCATCAAACACTCCCAGGGCAGGTGCAGCACGGGGTTAGATACAGAGTAAAGCTCCCTCTACACTGTCCCCATCAAACACTCCCAGGACAGGTACAGCACGGGGTTAGATACAGAGTAAAGCTCCCTCTACACTGTCTCCATCAACACTCCCAGGACAGGTACAGCACGGGGTTAGATACAGAGTAAAGCTCCCTCTACACTGTCCCCATCAAACACTCCCAGGACAGGTACAGCATGGGATTAGATACAGAGTAAAGCTCCCTCTACACTGCCCCCATTAAACACTCCCAGGGCAGGTACAGCACGGGGTTAGATACAGAGTAAAGCTCCCTCTACACTGTCCCCATCAAACACTCCCAGGACAGGTACAGCACGGGGTTAGATACAGAGTAAAGCTCCCTCTACACTGTCCCCATCAAACACTCCCAGGACAGGTACAGCACGGGGTTAGATACAGAGTAAAGCTCCCTCTACACTGTCTCCATCAACACTCCCAGGACAGGTACAGCACGGGGTTAGATACAGAGTAAAGCTCCCTCTACACTGTCCCCATCAAACACTCCCAGGACAGGTACAGCATGGGATTAGATACAGAGTAAAGCTCCCTCTGCACTGTCCCCATCATAGACTCCCAGGACAGGTACAGCACGGGGTTAGATACAGAGTAAAGCTCCCTCTACACTGTCCCCATCAAACACTCCCAGGACAGGTACAGCACGGGGTTAGATACAGAGTAAAGCTCCCTCTGCACTGTCCCCATCAAACACTCCCAGGGCAGGTACAGCACGGGGTTAGATACAGAGTAAAGCTTCCCTCTACACTGTCCCCATCAAACACTCCCAGGACAGGTACAGCACGGGGTTAGATACAGAGTAAAGCTCCCTCTACACTGTCCCCATCAAACACTCCCAGGACAGGTACAGCACGGGGTTAGATACAGAGTAAAGCTCCCTCTACACTGTCCCAATCAAACACTCCCAGGACAGGTACAGCACGGGGTTAGATACAGAGTAAAGCTCCCTCTACACTGTCCCCATCAAACACTCCCAGGACAGGTACAGCATGGGATTAGATACAGAGTAAAGCTCCCTCTGCACTGTCCCCATCATAGACTCCCAGGACAGGTACAGCACGGGGTTAGATACAGAGTAAAGCTCCCTCTACACTGTCCCCATCAAACACTCCCAGGACAGGTACAGCACGGGGTTAGATACAGAGTAAAGCTCCCTCTGCACTGTCCCCATCAAACACTCCCAGGGCAGGTACAGCACGGGGTTAGATACAGAGTAAAGCTTCCCTCTACACTGTCCCCATCAAACACTCCCAGGACAGGTACAGCACGGGGTTAGATACAGAGTAAAGCTCCCTCTACACTGTCCCCATCAAACACTCCCAGGACAGGTACAGCACGGGGTTAGATACAGAGTAAAGCTCCCTCTACACTGTCCCCATCAAACACTCCCAGGACAGGTACAGCACGGGGTTAGACAGGTTGAATGGGCTGAAATGCTTTAGGAATTAACCTGATAGCGAGTGAACTGAACAGCCTCTCCAATGCCAGAGTGGTGCTGAGGAGACGGAACAGCAACTCGACCTGGAATCAGTTGACCCATTCGGGAAGGTTTACAGAAATAGCATTACGTGCCAACCTGTTCTGACGCACTCAAAGTCCTTGATTGGGAGCTGGTTGATCCTGACGTTCTGGTATCTGTTTGGACTGGTACAGTACACTGTCGGCACTGTGGAATTGGTTGTCTGTAGCCATGCAATCAGCCATTTTACCTGACAGTCACAATGGAAAGCGTTCCCACGGAGATCCCTGCAAAGGATTCAGAGGTACAAGTTGCGTTGTGCAGTATCAAAGTAAGTTTGAGTACAAACGGGTGACAGGAGTGGTGCAGGGAGGAATCTCACGCAGGATTGGCAATTGTGTAAAAGCAGTGCCAATGCATTTTGGGTAGCACGGTGACACAACGCCAGGGACCCTCACATCTTCCAGGGTTCGATTCCGGCCTCGGGTGACTGTGTGGAGTTTGCACGTTCTCCCCCGTGTGTGCGAGGGTTTCCTCCTGGTGTTCCGGTTTCCTCCCACAGTCCAAGGATGTGCAGGTTAGGTGGATCGGCCGCGCTAAATTGCCCCTTAGTGTCCAAAAAAAGGTCAAGTGGGATTGCTGGGTTATGGGGATAGGGTGGAGGTGTGGGCTTGGGTCGGGTGCTCTTTCCAAGGCCCGGTGCAGACTCGATGGGCCGAATGGCCTCCTTCTGCACTGTAAATTCCGTGAGGATAAAATTTGTGACTTTGATAAAAGGTGATTCTGTGTCCGGGAGGGCTGGGGACCTGATTGCAAGGCCTCTGTGGGCACAATGGGCAAGTATTTGAGGTGGGTGGTGGGCCGGGAGGTTACCACAAAGCCGTCAGACAACGTGAAATGGTGGGCAGATGCCCCACGCCAACAGATCACCAGATTCATTTCTGAGTGGAAGGAGTGAGTCCTCCTACAGTGCAGAAGGAGGCCATTTGGCCCATCGAGTCTGCACCGACCCTCCAAAAGAGCACCAAGGCCCACTCCCCCACCCTATCCCTGTAACCCTGTCTAACCTGCACATTGCTGGACACTCAGGGGCAATTGATCGCGGCCGATCCACCTAACCTGCTCATCTTTGGACGGCGGGAGGAAACCGGAGCGCCGGAGGAAACCCACGCAGACACGGGGGAGGACGTGCAAGCTCTACACGTGCACTCACCCGAGGCCGGAATAGAACCCGGGACCCTGGCGCTGTGAGGCAGCAGTGCTAACCACCGTGCCATTTTGAAATGGAGGAGCATTCGCAGGAGCCTTTGCTGAACTGGATTGTAGTTTATTTTTGTTCTGCTGACCTTTTCTCAGATGCTGGCACTTTGCACTGCCGGGAAAGGGCAAACCGGCGTTCAGGGTTTCACTGTCTACAGAATGGGTGAACCCACTGTTACGGTTCCGGACCACACTCCAATCAGACGAGACCCCAACAATCTTTCAATGTAAAACTGTGAGGAGAGGAGAATTCACCCCACGAGTCATTCCACTGATAAATAGGGACCTTTCATATTAAAAACAAACTTCATTATTAACGCAGTATTAACCTTCTTTATCTTATCTCCAATTAAGCAAAACCCATTACTGATCAAAAGCCGCTTGTAAATAAAGTGAGCAAACACAGGGATGCTTGCTGCATACTTGTGTCGGGATTTCCTTTCAGAAATGTGGAGAGATCCCCTTTTGGCACCGGCTGCAAATCCTTCTGTCTCTGACAGCAAGGTCTGCTGCTCAATTTTTAAACTCCTTGCATAGTGCCAAATCTATAAATTCCAAAACTACAGCCAGACCTGGCTCCTCCCATTAAGTACATCATCTTTATCACACTCAGTTCCTATGACCTGCTTACCCAAGTGGAAACTCAATGTCTCAAATTATCTACTCTCCAGCAATCATAATAAAGTTCCATTAGCCCCCTCTTTCGTGCACAAGCAAATGGTTGAAATGAATGATCCCATTTTAACGGCAGCTTAATTGCACCTTTTGCAGACATACTGCGTATCTGTATGCTAAACCAAGATTTTGAAAATACGACTGCAACTCGTTAACTCGGACCTCCAATAATATTGTTGCAACAGATTATATATAATACAATCTATATAACAATTACATACATTTGACACAACAGATTAACCAATAAATCTGTGGGATGTGCCTGGATGATGCTCACGAGTGCAGAGGCGGATTGCAATGAAACACACCATGCCTCGGCACAGGATCCCAGCCAATGTGGCAGGGCCCCCACGCCAGTGCAATGGGCGTCTAATCATGAGCCTGATTATTCTGCATTTGCTGGTAGGCCCCAGGGGAGGCCTCCAACAGCGTTGGCGCGTCAGCCGCGTTGGGATGTCGAGTGAGGCAGGACGGGTCCTTGAAGGCTCCAGGCCTGTGAGATGGTGAGGTTGGGAGAGGGTGAGTGGTGGGAGATGGGGTGGGGGATGGGTTGAGGGTAAGAGTATGAGGGCGTGAGGGTGAGAGTGTGACGGGCCTGAGAAACGAAGGTGAGAACGGAGCCCTGCGAACTGTAAATCCACCTCTGCATGAGTGACCATTTTGATTCAGGAATATTGCAATATGATTGAAACAGGGAGTTTATATTGCAAATGTATTGCTTATCCTCAACTGTTGAAAATTCTCCTGAGATAGAATTCAGCTCTGAAATAATTGCATTCGAACGTGGCAAGATTGCGCCCTGCGATTTCACTCCATGCCTCTGTTTTGTCAACGAAATACTGCTCTCGTCTTCAAACTGTGAAGAAACAAGTCACTCACAAATGTGTCAGGACGGGTAGGTCCGCGAAGATGTCCCTGGGAAGCGTCAGCAAATTGTTGTTTCCCAATGAGCTGGAAAGGGAATAAATGATTAAATATGGCGTGACAGAAAAACAAGAAATTTTAGTGGATAAGAACATATACGAGCAGGAGTCGGCCACCTGGCCCCTCGAGCCTGCTCCACCATTCAATGAGATCATGGCTGATCTTTTGTGGACTCAGCTCCACTTTCCGGCCCGAACACCATAACCCTTAATCCCTTTATTCTTCAAAAAACTATCTATCTTTATCTTAAAAACATTTAATGAAGGAGCCTCAACTGCTTCACTGGGCAGGGAATTCCATAGATTCACAACCCTTTGGGTGAAGAAGTTCCTCCTAAACTCAGTCCTAAATCTACTTCCTCTTATTTTGAGGCTAAGCCCCCTAGTTCTGCTTTCACCCGCCAGTGGAAACAACCTGCCTGCATCTATCCTATCCCCTTCATAATTTTATATGTTTCTATAAGATCCCCCCTCATCCTTCTAAATTCCAACGAGTACAGTCCCAGTCTCCTCAACCTCTCCTCGTAATCCAACTGCAAAATTTATTGCCCGTCCCTAATTGCCCTGCAGAAGGTGGTGGTGATCATCCCTCGCTGATCCTCACTGGTGGCTCCATCTGTTAGAACCCAGGGTGCAGTAGCCGCTCACTGCCGAAAGACTTACAGGTGATTCAGAGACTTGAGTCCTCGGAAGGCGTATTTGGAGAGCGCCTGGATGCTGTTGTTCTCGATGAAGCTGCGGACGTACAAAGATAGGGCAGAGTTCAGCACAGGCGTTTCCCCGCAGAGCTTGACTGAAGCTCCGTCGAAAGAAGGCAGCTACTTACAGGTACTGAAGGTGAGATAAGCCATCGAACGCATCATTCCCAATCAGGCTGAAGGAGTTTGAGTTCATCAAGCTGAAGGGGAGAGAGAGCGGAGAGAAAACATATCACCAGCATCGTGTTACCTCTTTCGGACTGCTAGATAACTTGTGACCTGATGCCTACCCTCCTTGACCGCGAGCTATCGATTTCTTGCCTTTGTGAATTCAAATGACTTTAGGTGGGCGCACAATTTTTCACGTGTTTTTTTTCAAATAAATCTAGTACACCCAATTCATTTTTTCCAATTAAGGGACAATTTAGCCTGGCCAATCCACCTACCCTGCACATCTTTCGGTGGTGCGGGCTGTAAAAGTAAAAATGGGAAAACATGCCATTTTAAACATGGAAGTCTGGCAATACCTGGAGACGGCTGCATGAAATGAAAATCGCTGATTGTCACAAGTAGGCTTCAAATGAAGTGACTGTGAAAAGCCCCGAGTCGCCACATTCCGGCGCCTGTTCGGGGAGGCTGGTACGGGAATCGAACCGTGCTGCTGGCCTGCCTTGGTCTGCTTTCAAAGCCAGCGATTCAGCCCTGTGCTAAACAGCCGCTACATGAGAGAACGCAGGGAAAAATCCCGAGAAGGGTTAACAGTAGCTGCAAAAGAAGGTTTTGAGATGCAGACAGCCTTCATCAAACAGGTGTTAAGAAAACAGCTGGTGACTATTCAAGCTGCAAAATTGACGCAAGTCTTTTAAGTCACAGCAGATTGGACTTTTAGTCAGATGGGGAAAAAAAGCAATATTTCGCACCTTATTTGAAGTTAATTATTTTAGTAAGCAGCTAAAAAAGAATTGCTAGGATCTTCGGTTGAATTGGGTGACAAATGTTTAGGTGTGAAATTCTGCTGACACTGGGTGAATATGGGAAGCTGGAGACAACGTGACAACGGGAACACACGTTAACCCCAAATCGGAGTCAGAGTTCTGACAAGTTAAGGGCACTATCTGGTAATAAAGCAACTTTAGAAGTGACAGAAACCAGATGTAACACCCCTCTGGGATCAAAGCACTTTTGAACACCACAAGGGAAACAATGTAATCAGAGTTCTATGAGCTGAAGTCATGCTCAATATGAATACATAGTCGTGTTAGAAATAATTCAGATTAAAGGTGCCTTGTGCAATCAAGAGTAAAATAAAGTTACTTTACGATAATGTCATATAAACTTAATAACTGCTAGAAGGAGAATATAAACCCTTAAACCGGGGACAACCAGCAGAGTCAGCTCTCATAGCTGCCCTCGGTCATGGGAAGGAGAGAGCACAGAAACCGAGCAGAACAGCGAATCCATCTGAGGAAGACCAGAAGCTAAAGAAGAGAGATTGCCAAGGTGGACCTGAAGGTCTTTTCAACCAACCAAGAGATCCAGAAGCAAGATCTTTTTACTTTTCTGTGAAGACAGTGATTGCATCTTTTAAAAGAAAAAATATAACAAAAAAATAACAAAGTTTTAACCTGAAACAGTGGTTATTACAAATTCTACTTTACTTACTGAGCAATGCGGGACCCAGGATCAATGCTACTAAGTGGTAAGTAGATAACATTCTTCTATGAAGATATGGGTTATACCGGGGGATAACTTGAAAATATAGTTTGACTTGAATAGCACCCACCTAAGTCTTCATAGGAGTCAGGGAGTGAGAATCCCTGTTCACCATTTCGACTGTCTTATTGGCCCTTTTTGGTACAGGGGGAATCCTAAGAGTAGTGGTGAGTTTTTTTACTTCAGGGCGAAACCCACGCAAACACAGGGAGAAAATGCAAACTCCACACGGCCAGTGACCCAGAGCCGGGATCGAACCTGGGACCTCGGCGCCGTGAGGCAGCAGCGCTAACCACTGCGCCACCGTGCTGCCCCTCAAGTGATTTTTTAAAAAGTGATAACTTAAAAACTTTTATGGTAAGTCGCACAGCGCTTAAGTGGGCCTCATTAAGCCTTTATTCAGCTCATTAAATGTGACGCATACTCTGACAGTGTTACTGTCTGCTGACTGGGAGATTGAGACTGGGAGACTATTACACTTTGCCAAGCATTATTGCTGAACAGTCAAAGAGAGAAAGCAAATTGATAACTGATCGACGAATGCAATGAACTGGGTGGGTCTGATAATCTCTGAAGCTAATGTGAGCCTAATGGCCTGCTGTTCTGATGTGGTGACTCGATAGCTCTCACCTGAGCGCAGGACATGTGGGGCAGTCGGTAGCGCCCTTGCCAACCTGTAAAACCACCTGACACATGACAACGGCAGGCAGGTAAGAACGGGAGAGATCCCTGATCAGCATGTGGCGGAGAGAAGTTGGAGCCTCTGCCATCAATATCCACAGCGGCCTGCATGTTGCCGCGGCAACAAAATTAAATCACTGGTCCGGGGGGGGGGGGGGGGGGAGACTCCAGTGTTGACCATTTTTCCCAGCAGCCACCATGGGATCTTTGAACAAGTTTTCCTGAGGAAAACATTTGCCCGATCCATAAGGAAAAGTCCGGAGAATATCTTTTGGAGTTATAGTTGGGATCAGGTCAGATTCTTGAGGCGAGGCGCAGAGGTATCTGAGAATGTTTATCCAATATTATCAAATTAAATGAAATGAAATGAAATGGAAATCGCTTATTGTCACAAGTAGGCTTCAAATGAAGTTACTGTGAAAAACCCCTAGTCGCCACATTCCGGCGCCTGTTCGGGGAGGCTGTTACGGGAATAAAACACAGCACATTAGTTCAGGCGCTCCAGACTGGTTTCTAATAAAACATCTAATGCCTACGATTGCAGGATCAACGAAACCCTAAATCCTTTCCACATCCCATGTACCAAGCGTATCCGATCAATGACTCCAGTGTCAGGAGCCTGACTCGGAAAATTAATCCCATTTAATCACTGGATTCCTCTGTTTGAATTCTTTAAGAAACAAAAATTTCAAATAAATTTAAAGTACCCAGTAATTTTGTTTCCCACTGAAGGGGCAATTTAGCGCGGCCAATCCACCTACCCTGCACATCTTTTTGGGTTGTGGGGGTGAGGCCCACGCAGACACGGGGAGAATGCGCAAACTTCACACGGACAGTGACCCAGAGCCGGGATCGAACCCGGGTCCTCCGCGCCGTGAGGCAGCAGTGCTAACCACTGCGTCGCCGTGCCGCCCTGTCCTGTTTGAATTCTGAAGATTTGGAAAGAGCTTTCCTCAAACAATCTTGATTCATTGATGGGGCAACTTGTAAATCAGAAGGCCAAGACCAGTCCGTTTCTGGGGTTTGAGCGACGCACAACTGAAGGGGGATGTTTAAGATGATGCACAGAGACAAAGACTTGTTCAGTCCGTGAAGGACAAAACCATCCAATTCCCCCATTCTATACTTACAGGAATTGCAGAGTTCGGAGGTGGGAAAAGGCACGTTCGGGAATTTGACTGAATTTTGCTTTGACGAAAGTTCTGGAAGACCAAAATGACACATTGTTGAATAACTCACACCCGACAGTAACTTAACAATGACAATGCTCTTTGGAAATATGGTGAAACGTTCTTTAGTGTAACGCAAGTAACACTTGCACAACTATCTATTCTGTCATTCAATTGTTATTTTTAAAAATAATGCACCAGACTACGTTTGACATTAAATGTACACTGTAAATCTAACCTGTTAACAGCACGGGGTTAGATACCGAGTAAAGCTCCCTCTCCACTGTCCCCATCAAACACTCCCAGGACAGGTACAGCACGGGGTTAGATACAGAGTAAAGCTCCCTCTACACTGTCCCCATCAAACACTCCCAGGACAGGTACAGCATTGGGTTAGATACAGAGTAAAGCTCCCTCTACACTGTCCCCATCAAACACTCCCAGGACAGGTACAGCATGGGGTTAGATACAGAGTAAAGCTCCCTTACACTGTCCCCATCAAACACTCCCAGGACAGGTACAGCACGGTGTTAGATACAGAGTAAAGCTCCCTCTACACTGTCCCCATCAAACACTCCCAGGACAGGTACAGCACGGGGTTAGATACAGAGTAAAGCTCCCTCTACACTGTCCCCATCAAACACTCCCAGGACAGGTACAGCACGGTGTTAGATACAGAGCGAAGCTCCCTCTACACTGTCCCCATTAAACATTCCGAGGACTGGTACAGCACGGGGTTAGATACAGAGTAAAGCTCCCTCTACACTGTCCCCATCAAACACTCCCAGGACAGGTACAGCACGGGGTTAGATACAGAGTAAAGCTCCCTCTACACTGTCCCCATCAAACACTCCCAGGACAGGTACAGCATGCGGTTAGATACAGAGTAAAGCTCCCTCTACACTGTCCCCATCAAACACTCCCAGGACAGGTACAGCACGGGGTTAGATACAGAGTAAAGCTCCCTCTCCACTGTCCCCATCAAACACTCCCAGGACAGGTACAGCACGGTGTTAGATACAGAGTAAAGCTCCCTCTACACTGTCCCCATCAAACACTCCCAGGACTGGTACAGCACGGGGTTAGATACAGAGTAAAGCTCCCTCTACACTGTCCCCATCAAACACTCCCAGGACAGGTACAGCACGGGGATAGATACAGAGTAAAGCTCCCTCTACACTGTCCCCATCAAACACTCCCAGGACAGGTACAGCATGCGGTTAGATACAGAGTAAAGCTCCCTCTACACTGTCCCCATCAAACACTCCCAGGACAGGTACAGCACGGGGTTAGATACAGAGTAAAGCTCCCTCTCCACTGTCCCCATCAAACACTCCCAGGACAGGTACAGCACGGGGTTAGATACAGAGTAAAGCTCCCTCTACACTGCCCCCATCAAACACTCCCAGGACAGGTACAGCACGGGGTTAGATACCGAGTAAAGCTCCCTCTATACTGCCCCCATCAAACTCTCCCAGGACAGGTACAGCACAGGGCTGGATGCCGAGTAAAGCTCCCTCTGCACTGCCCCCATCAAACATTCCCAGGAATGGTACAGCACGGGGTTAGATACAGAGTAAAGCTCTCTCTACACTGTCCCCATCAAACACTCCCAGGACACGTACAGCATGGGGATAGATACAGAGTAAATTTCCCTCTACACTGTCCCCTTCAAACATTCCCAGGACAAGTACAGCACGGGTTAGATACAGAGTAAAGCTCCCTCTACACTGTCTCCATCAAACACTCCCAGGGCAGGTACAGCACGGGATTAGATACAGAGTAAAGCTCCCTCTACACTGTCCCCATCAAACACTCACAGGACAGGTACAGCACGGGGTTAGATACAGAGTAAAGCTCCCTCTGCACTGTCCCCACCAAACACTCACAGGACAGGTACAGCACGGAGTTAGATACAGAGTAAAGCTCCCTCTACACTGTCCCCATCAAACACTCCCAGGGCAGGTACAACACGGGTTAGATACAGAGTAAAGCCCCTCTACACTGGCCCCAGCAAACACTCCCAGGACAGGTACAGCACGGGGATAGAAACAGAGTAAATTTCCCTCTACACTGTCCCCTTCAAACATTCCCAGGACAAGTACAGCACGGGTTAGATACAGAGTAAAGCTCCCTCTACACTGTCTCCATCAAACACTCCCAGGGCAGGTACAGCACGGGGTTAGATACAGAGTAAAGCTCCCTCTACACTGTCCCCATCAAACACTCACAGGACAGGTACAGCACGGGGTTAGATACAGAGTAAAGCTCCCTCTGCACTGTCCCAATCAAACACTCTCAGGACAGGGACAGCACGGGGTTAGATACAGAGTAAAGCTCCCTCTGCACTGTCCCCACCAAACACTTCCAGGACAGGTACAGCACGGAGTTAGATACAGAGTAAAGCTCCCTCGACACTGTCCCCATCAAACACTCCCAGGGCAAGTACAACACGGGTTAGATACAGAGTAAAGCCCCCTCTACACTGGCCCCATCAAACACTCCCAGGACAGGTACAGCACGGGGTTAGATACAGAGTAAAGCTTCCTCTACACTGTCCCCATTAAACACTCCCAGGGCAGGTACAACACAGGGTTAGATACAGAGTAAAGCCCCCTCTACACTGTCCCCATCAAACATTCCCAGGACAGGTACAGCACAGGGCTAGATACAGAGCAAAGCTCCCTCTCCACTGTCCCCATCAAACACTCCCAGGACAGTTACAGCACGGGGTTAGATACAGAGTAAAGCTCCCTCCACACTGACCCCATCAAACACTCCCAGGACAGGTGGAGCAGTGTTAGATACAGAGTAAAGCTCCCTCTACACTGTCCCCATCAAACACTCCCAGGACTAGTACAGCACAGGGTTAGATACAGAGTAAAGCTCCCTCTACACTGCCCCCATCAAACACTCCCAGGAAAGGTACAGCACGAGGTTAGATGCAGAGTAAGCTCCCTCTACACTGGCCCCATCAAACACTCACAGGACAGGTACAGCACGGGGATAGATACAGAGTAAAGCTCCCTCTACACTGTCCCATCAAACACTCCCAGGACTGGTACAGCACGAGGTTAGATACAGAGTAAAGCTCCCTCTACACTGTCCCCATCAAACACTCCCAGGACAGGTACAGCACGGGGTTAGATACAGAGTAAAGCTCCCTCTACACTGTCCCCATCAAACACTCCCAGGACAGGTACAGCACGGGGTTAGATACAGAGTAAAGCTCCCTCTACACTGTCTCCATCAACACTCCCAGGACAGGTACAGCACGGGGTTAGATACAGAGTAAAGCTCTCTCTACACTGTCCCCATCAAACACTCCCAGGACACGTACAGCATGGGGATAGATACAGAGTAAATTTCCCTCTACACTGTCCCCTTCAAACATTCCCAGGACAAGTACAGCACGGGTTAGATACAGAGTAAAGCTCCCTCTACACTGTCTCCATCAAACACTCCCAGGGCAGGTACAGCACGGGATTAGATACAGAGTAAAGCTCCCTCTACACTGTCCCCATCAAACACTCCCAGGACAGGTACAGCACGGGGTTAGATACAGAGTAAAGCTCCCTCTGCACTGTCCCCACCAAACACTCACAGGACAGGTACAGCACGGAGTTAGATACAGAGTAAAGCTCCCTCTACACTGTCCCCATCAAACACTCCCAGGGCAGGTACAACACGGGTTAGATACAGAGTAAAGCCCCTCTACACTGGCCCCAGCAAACACTCCCAGGACAGGTACAGCACGGGGATAGATACAGAGTAAATTTCCCTCTACACTGTCCCCTTCAAACACTCTCAGGACAGGGACAGCACGGGGTTAGATACAGAGTAAAGCTCCCTCTGCACTGTCCCCACCAAACACTTCCAGGACAGGTACAGCACGGAGTTAGATACAGAGTAAAGCTCCCTCGACACTGTCCCCATCAAACACTCCCAGGGCAAGTACAACACGGGTTAGATACAGAGTAAAGCCCCCTCTACACTGGCCCCATCAAACACTCCCAGGACAGGTACAGCACGGGGTTAGATACAGAGTAAAGCTTCCTCTACACTGTCCCCATTAAACACTCCCAGGGCAGGTACAACACAGGGTTAGATACAGAGTAAAGCCCCCTCTACACTGTCCCCATCAAACATTCCCAGGACAGGTACAGCACAGGGCTAGATACAGAGCAAAGCTCCCTCTCCACTGTCCCCATCAAACACTCCCAGGACAGTTACAGCACGGGGTTAGATACAGAGTAAAGCTCCCTCCACACTGACCCCATCAAACACTCCCAGGACAGGTGGAGCAGTGTTAGATACAGAGTAAAGCTCCCTCTACACTGTCCCCATCAAACACTCCCAGGACTAGTACAGCACAGGGTTAGATACAGAGTAAAGCTCCCTCTACACTGCCCCCATCAAACACTCCCAGGAAAGGTACAGCACGAGGTTAGATGCAGAGTAAGCTCCCTCTACACTGGCCCCATCAAACACTCACAGGACAGGTACAGCACGGGGATAGATACAGAGTAAAGCTCCCTCTACACTGTCCCATCAAACACTCCCAGGACTGGTACAGCACGAGGTTAGATACAGAGTAAGCTCCCTCTACACTGGTCCCATCAAACACTCCCAGGACAGGAACAGCACGGGGTTAGATACAGAGATAAGCTCCCTCCACACTGTCCCCCGGTGTGTCATTATATAATATACACCGGAGTGTGATACACAGTAACACGGTGTGTTATTATATAATATACACAGGAGTACGATACACAGTAACACGGTGTGTTGTTATATAATATACACAGGAGTGTTGTACACAGTAACACGGTGTGTTATTATATAATATACACAGGAGTGTTGTACACAGTAACACGGTGTGTCATTATATAATATACACAGGAGTGTTATACACAGTAACACGGTGTGTTATTATATAATATACACAGGAGTGTTGTACACAGTAACACGATGTGTCATTATATAATATACACCGGAGTGTGATACACAGTAACACGGTGTGTTATTATATAATATACACAGGAGTATTATACACACTAACACGGTGTGTCATTATATAATTTACACAGGAGTGTGATACACAGTAACACGGTGTGTTTTTATATAATATACACAGGAGTGTGATACACAGTAACACGGTGTATCATTATATAATATACACAGGAGTGTGATACACAGTAACACGGTGTGTTATTATATAATATACACAGGAGTGTGATACACAGTAACACAGTGTGTTACTATATAATAGACACAGGAGTGTGATACACAGTAACACGCTGTGTTATTATATAATATACACAGGAGTGTGATACACAGTAACACGGTGTGTTATTGTATAATATACACAGGAGTGTTATACACAGTAACACGGTGTGTTGTTATATAATATACACAGGAGTGCTATACACAGTAACACGGTGTGTTAATATATAATATACACAGGAGTGTTATACACAGTAACACGGTGTGTCATTATATAATATACACAGGAGTGTGATACACAGTAACATGGTGTGTTATTATATAATATACACAGGAGTGTTATACACAGTAACACGGTGTGTTTTTATATAATATACACAGGAGTGTGATACACAGTAACACGGTGTATCATTATATTATATACACAGGAGTGTGATACACAGTAACACAGTGTGTTATTATATAATATACACAGGAGTGTGATACACAGTAACATAGTGTGTTACTATATAATAGACACAGGAGTGTGATACACAGTAACACGGTGTGTTACTATATAATAGACACAGGAGTGTGATACACAGTAACACGGTGTGTTATTATATAATATACACAGGAGTGTGATACACAGTAACACGGTGTGTTATTGTATACTATACACAGGAGTGTTATACACAGTAACACGGTGTGTTTTTATATAATATACACAGGAGTGTGATACACAGTAACACGGTGTGTCATTATATAATATACACAGGAGTGTGATACACAATAACACAGTGTGTTACTATATAATATACGCAGGAGTGTTATACACAGTAACACGGTGTGTTATTATATAATATACACTGGAGTGTTATACACAGTAACACGGTGTGTTATATAATATACACAGGAGTGTTATACACAGTAACACGGTGTGTTATTATATAATATACACAGGAGTGTTATACACAGTAACACGGTGTGTTATTATATAATATACACAGGAGTGTTATACACACTAACACGGTGTGTCATTATATAATATACACAGGAGTGTGATACACAGTAACACGGTGTGTTATTATATAATATACACAGGAGTGTGATACACAGTAACACGGTGTGTTATTATATAATATACACAGTAGTGTGATACACAGTAACACGGTGTGTTATATAATATACACAGGAGTGTGATACACAGTAACACGGTGTGTTATTATATAATATACACAGGAGTGTTATACACAGTAACACAGTGTGTTATATAATATACACAGGAGTGTTATACACAGTAACATGGTGTGTTATTATATAATATACACAGGAGTGTTGTACACAGTAACACGGTGTGTTATTATATAATATACACAGGAGTGTGATACACAGTAACACGGTGTGTTATGATATAATATACACAGTAGTGTGATACACAGTAACACGGTGTGTTATATAATATACACAGGAGTGTGAAACACAGTAACACGGTGTGTTATTATATAATATACACAGGAGTGTTATACACAGTAACACAGTATGTTTTATATAATATACACAGGAGTGTGATACACAGTAACACGGTGTGTTATGATATAATATACACAGTAGTGTGATACACAGTAACACGGTGTGTTATTATATAATATACACAGGAGCGTTGTACACAGTAACACGGTGTGTCATTATATAATATACACAGGAGTGTGATACACAGTAACACGGTGTGTTATTATACAATATACACAGGAGTGTGACAGACAGTAACACGGTGTGTCATTATATAATATACACAGGAGTGTTATACACAGTAACACGGTGTGTTTTTATATAATATACACAGGAGTGTTATACACAGTAACACGGTGTGTTATTATATAATATACACAGGAGTGTGATACGCAGTAACACGGTGTGTTATTATATAATATACACAGGAGTGTTATACACAGTAACACGGTGTGTTATTATATAATATACACAGGAGTGTTATACACAGTAACACGGTGTATTTTTATATAATATACACAGGAGTGTTATACACAGTAACACGGTGTGTTTTTATATAATATACACAGGAGTGTGATACACTTTAACACGGTGTGTTATTATATAATATACACAGGAGTGTGATACACAGTAACACGGTGTGTCATTATATAATATACACAGGAGTGTTGTACACAGTAACACGGTGTGTCATTATATAATATACACAGGAGTGTGATACACAGTAACACAGTGGTTATTACATAATATACACAGGAGTGTTATACACAGTAACACTGTGTGTTACTATATAATATACACAGGAGTGTGATACACAGTAACAAGGTGTGTTATTATATAATATACACAGGAGTGTTATACACAGTAACACGGTGTGTTATTATATAATATACACAGGAGTGTGATACACAGTAACACGGTGTGTCATTATATAATATACACAGGAGTGTTTTCCACAGTAACACGGTGTGTTATTATATAATAGACACAGGAGTGTGATACACAGTAACATGGTGTGTTATTATATAATATAAACAGGAGTGTTGTACACAGTAACACGGTGTGTCATTATATAATATACACAGGAGTGTGATACACAGTAACACAGTGGTTATTACATAATATACACAGGAGTGTTATACACAGTAACACAGTGTGTTACTATATAATATACACAGGAGTGTGATACACAGTAACAAGTTGTGTTATTATATAATATACACAGGAGTGTTATACACAGTAACACGGTGTGTTATTATATAATATACACAGGAGTGTGATACACAGTAACACGGTGTGTCATTATATAATATACACAGGAGTGTGATACACAGTAACAAGGTGTGTTATTATATAATATACACAGGAGTGTGATACACAGTAACACGGTGTGTCATTATATAATATACACAGGAGTGTTTTCCACAGTAACACGGTGTGTTATTATATAACATACACAGGAGTGTGATACACAATAACATGGTGTGTTATTATATAATATAAACAGGAGTGTTGTACACAGTAACACGGTGTGTTATTATATAATATACACAGGAGTGTGATACACAGGAACACGGTGTGTTATTATATAATATAAACAGGAGTGTTGTACACAGTAACACGGTGTGTTATTATATAATATAAACAGGAGTGTTGTACACAGTAACACGGTGTGTTATTATATAATATACACAGGAGTGTGATACACAGGAACACGGTGTGTTATTATATAATATAAACAGGAGTGTTGTACACAGTAACACGGTGTGTTATTATATAATATATACAGGAGTGTGATACCACAGTAACACGGTGTGTTATTATATAATATACACAGAAGTGTTTTCCACAGTAACACGGTGTGTTATTATATAATATACACAGGAGTGTGATACACAATAACATGGTGTGTTATTATATAATATACACAGGAGTGTGATACACAGTAACACGGTGTGTTATTATATAATATACACAGGAGTGTGATACCACAGTAACACGGTGTGTTATTATATAATATACACAGGAGTGTTTTCCACAGTAACACGGTGTGTTATTATATAATATACACAGGAGTGTGATACACAGTAACACGGTGTGTTATTATATAATATACACAGGAGTGTTATACACAGTAACACAGTGTGTTACTTCTTTAATAGACACAGGAGTGTTATACACAGTAACACAGTGTGTTGTTATATAATATATGCAGGAGTGCTTTGTCTAAAACAACATGCATGTGTACAGCAACTGGCCCAGCAGAAAAATGCCAGAAAAATACTCCTTTATAAAATCTTGGTGCAGAATTCTGAAGGGGCAGTAACAACAGAGTCGATATTAATGGTTAGAGTGCTGTGATAATCCCTCCCAAATAAGCAAATCTCTCTGTTATTTTTCTGGCTGCATTCTCTGCAGCAATAGTTCAGCAATTTATTTTACGCCTCTTATGTTACCCTGGGACAGCGAGGCTTTGTTGTTCTCCGTCCTTTGAGTTTAAATGAGGTGATCCCCACTGTGATGCTCCCCACAGTCGAGCAGCTGCCAGCACTCACTGCCCAGCCTGACGCACGAGGGATGTCCATGATGACGAGGTAACACAGAGGACTGGCCCTCAAACCCTCCAAGGCGACAAAACTGGGGAGAAAGTGGAACATTGTTAGGCCGCGCCGATCCGGCCTCTCGACCCTGGCTTTACTTACAAGGAGGTCAAGTGGTCAGCAAAGGCTTGCGGGATGGATCTCGATGCGACGCAGAACGCACCGTCCTTGGTGCAGGAGCAGGATGCGGGACACAGGGAGTCTTTGGGCCACCTCTTCGCGTCCACTGAGAGACACAGGCAGAGGATACAAAACAGGAACATGACCGTCATCACCCAGCACTTGGAAATACTGCCGTCTGGCCTACTCATCCTGCGCGACTGAAGCCAAACAGCGCAACCCTTCAATACAGATTATGGTTCCTTACTGACACGACCGGCTTTGAGGGAGGTCGTGCGTCGCTGGCCGTGACCCACTTCACAGGCAGACGTGGCCACTTTGTCGGCGAGCTGTCTTGAATACCAATGCCTCTTGCTCACATCTCTCCCCTGTGAGGCGGGCTCAGGGGTCTGACAGCCCTCGCCAAGCTGAAGGGGGAACTCAGTGATGGAAGCCTTTTTGCTGATGTCAGGCGGTCTCAATGGGCTCAATTGTTCCGGAGGCCGTGCCGTGTGCCAGGAGCTGCGGCTGGTGAACTGACAGCGCTGCGCAGACTGCGAGAGAGAGAGAGAGAGAGAAATCTCACAGCTCACAAAACACGGCTCTGCCAGGAGAAACCAGCATTGCCAAGGCTGCGCCTCCTTCGCATCCCCTGCAGTGGAGTAGCCACACTCCTGCAATGTGTCGGTGGCTGGGTGGGGTGGGGAGGGGGGACCATTCACTCCTGTGTCTCACGCAGTCCTGTGCGGTTCTGCACCTTTGGGTCCACGCCATCACCGCCACGGTAGCACAGCGCTTAGCACTGTTGCTTTCCAGCGCCGGGGTCCCGGATTCGATTCCCGGCTTGGGTCACTGTCTGTGCGGAGTCTGCACGTTCTCCCCCGTGTCTGCGTGGGTTTCCTCCGGGCGCTCCGGTTTCCTCCCACAAGCCCCGAAAGACGTGCTTTTTGGGTGAATCGGACATTCTGAATTCCCCCTCTGTGACCCGAACAGGCGCCGGAATGTGGCGACGAGGAGATTTTCACAGTAACTTCATTGCGGTGTTAGTGTAAGCCCACTTGTGACACTAGCAAAGATTAAAATTATTATGCTACAATCTGAGCATTCATCCCGTAGTGTTCACCGTGCACAGTTATTGCTGTGTTGGTATATTCCAGACATTGAGGACAGAGTTGGAGGAGGCTGACCGTTTGGCGATAACCCTGAATCACAACACCAAGCTCTGTTGCCATCAGTGTCTCGACTCAGGCACGTTGGGCTGGACGCCTTCTGCGCATTGCGCCGTCAAATTGGTGAGAAGTTTGGGTTTCACACATTGCATAATCCTCAATCACCCAAAGATTTGGATGGCCCAGCTGCAATGCGACCCTTCCACATCTGGATCATTCACTGGGCCCTCTGGACAACACCCAACACTCTCGTTATCCCCTTTGACAAAGAATCATCCAGACTCGAAACGTGAGCTCCCTTCACTCTCCACAGACATCTCTCTCCCAACAGATGCTGTCAGACCTGCCGAGGTTGTCCGAGGTTGTTTCTGCTCATGTTTCAGATCATCGACTCTATACGGTGCAGAAGGAGGCCATTCGGCCCATCGAGTCTGCACCAGCCCTCTGAAAGAACATCCTACCTGGGCCCAATCCCCCACAAACCCAGAACACAACCTAAAGTTTGGACAGTAAGGGGCAATTTTAGCACGGCCAATCCACCTGACCTGCACATCTTATGATAATAATCTTTATTATTGTCACAAGTCGGCTTACATTAACTGCAATGAAGTTACTGTGAAAAGCCCCTAGTCGCCACATTCTGGCGCCTGTTCGGGTACACAGAGGGAGAATTCAGAATGTCCGATTCACCCAACAGCACGTCTTTCGGGGACTTGTGGGAGGAAACCGGAGCACCCGGAGGAAACCCACGCAGACACGAGGAGAACGTGCAGACTCCGCACAGACAGTGACCCAAGCCGGGAATCGAACCCGGGCCCCTGGCGCTGTGAAGCAGCAGTGCTAACCACTGTGCCGCCCTTGTCGACCCAGTGATTCTCGATGCTGATTTTTGAAGGAAGAAGAGGAATCTCTCTCGGGGAGCTGAATACCGCCCATTGCACATGCAGGCAGTGCTTTGAATCCAGCAAGTATCCATCAGCCCCGACTCAAAACCAGGCGCTGCATTGCACTGCTCCTGACAATGGCTGTCTTATCCACAGAGTCCCCAGCCCGCCTCACTATCCCTCCTGCAGCTGGCTTCGCTCAATGGGGTAGCTTATTCTGAAGATGCGATCAACCGAAACATTTGAAACCATCCTCTCTTGTGTGCAGCAGGGTCACTGTCGATGAGAATGCAACGGAAGACCTGAGAATGTTCCGCAGTGACTTTGTCAGCCGACAGCGTCACTTTTGATCATTTTTCTTGATTCGCAAGTTGCAAAGGCAGTCATAAATTTAGCTTTGCTCGGTAGATTTCCTCACTCGCCTCTCCGAAATGACAAATATGTTGTCCTAAAAGACTACCTCCTCCCTGCCTCTGAGAGTTCGAATCCATGCTCGCTGTATCATTCCAGCTCCAATTCATTTAGATCCCGAGTATCCCGACAGTGCAGAAGAAGGTCATTCGGCCCATCGAGTCTGCACCGACCCTCTGAAAGAGCACACTATCCTAGGCCCAATCCCCCACCCTATCCCGGTAACTGCAGAACCTGCACATTGGAAACAAAGGGAAAATTTATCACGGCCAATCCCCTTAACCTGCACATCTTGGGACTGTGGGAGGAAACCAGAGCACCCGGAGGAAACCCACGCAGACACGGGGAGAACGTGCAGACTCCGCACAGACAGTGACCCAAGCTGGGAATCGAACCCGGGACCCTGGTGTGTGAGGCAGCCGTGCTAACCACTGTGCTACCGTGCTGCCCTCGCTGTGTCACCCTCACTGTGTCACCCACGCTGTGTCACCGTGCTGCCCTCGCTGTGTCACCGTGCTGCCCTCGCTGTGTCGCCGTGCTGCCCTCGCTGTGTCACCGTGCTGCCCTCGCTGTGTCACCGTGCTGCCCTCGCTGTGTCACCGTGCTGCCCTCGCTGTGTCACCGTGCTGCCCTCGCTGTGTCACCGTGCTGCCCTCTCTGTGTCACCGTGCTGCCCTCGCTGTGTCACCGTGCTGCCCTCGCTGTGCTGCCCTCGCTGTGTCACCGTGCTGCCCTCGCTGTGTCACCGTGCTGCCCTCGCTGTGTCACCGTGCTGCCCTCGCTGTGCTGCCCTCGCTGTGTCGCCGTGCTGCCCTCGCTGTGTCGCCGTGCTGCCCTCGCTGTGTCGCCGTGCTGCCCTCGCTGTGTCGCCGTGCTGCCCTCGCTGTGTCGCCGTGCTGCCCTCGCTGTGTCTCCGTGCTGCCCTCGCTGTGCCACCGTGCTGCCCTCGCTGTGTCTCCGTGCTGCCCTCGCTGTGTCACCGTGCTGCCCTCGCTGTGTCATCGTGCTGCCCTCGCTGTGTCACCGTGCTGCCCTCGCTGTGTCACCGTGCTGCCCTCGCTGTGTCGCCGTGCTGCCCTCGCCGTGCTGCCCTCGCTGTGTCGCCGTGCTGCCCTCGCTGTGTCACCGTGCTGCCCTCGCTGTGTCACCGTGCTGCCCTCGCTGTGTCGCCGTGCTGCCCTCGCTGTGTCACCGTGCGGCCCTCGCTGTGTCACCGTGCTGCCCTCGCTGTGTCACCGTGCTGCCCTCGCTGTGTCACCGTGCTGCCCTCGCTGTGTCACCGTGCTGCCCTCGCCGTGCTGCCCTCGCTGTGTCGCCGTGCTGCCCTCGCTGTGTCGCCGTGCTGCCCTCGCTGTGTCGCCGTGCTGCCCTCGCTGTGTCACCGTGCTGCCCTCGCTGTGTCACCGTGCTGCCCTCGCTGTGTCTCCGTGCTGCCCTCGCTGTGTCACCGTGCTGCCCTCGCTGTGTCACCGTGCTGCCCTCGCTGTGTCGCCGTGCTGCCCTCGCTGTGACACCGTGCTGCCCTCGCTGTGACACCGTGCTGCCCTTGCTGTGTCACCGTGCTGCCCTCGCTGTGTCGCCGTGCTGGCCTCGCTGTGTCACTGTGCTGCCCTCGCTGTGTCGCCGTGCTGCCCTCGCTGTGTCACCGTGCTGCCCTCGCTGTGTCACCGTGCTGCCCTCGCTGTGTCACCATGCTGCCCTCGCTGTGTCGCCGTGCTGCCCTCGCTGTGTCGCCGTGCTGCCCTCGCTGTGTCGCCGTGCTGCCCTCGCCGTGCTGCCCTCGCTGTGTCACCGTGCTGCCCTCGCTGTGTCGCCGTGCTGCCCTCGCTGTGTCACCGTGCGGCCCTCGCTGTGTCACCGTGCTGCCCTCGCTGTGTCACCGTGCTGCCCTCGCTGTGTCGCCGTGCTGCCCTCGCTGTGTCACCGTGCTGCCCTCGCTGTGTCACCGTGCTGCCCTCGCTGTGTCACCGTGCTGCTCTCGCTGTGTCACCGTGCTGCCCTCGCTGTCTCGCCGTGCTGCCCTCGCTGTGTCACCGTGCTGCCCTCGCTGTGTCCCCGTGCTGCCCTCGCTGTGTCACCGTGCTGCTCTCGCTGTGTCGCCATGCTGCCCTCGCTGTGTCACCGTGCTGCCCTCGCTGTGTCGCCGTGCTGCCCTCGCTGTGTCACCGTGCTGCCCTCGCTGTGTCACCGTGCTGCCCTCGCTGTGTCACCGTGCTGCCCTCGCTGTGTCACCGTGCTGCCCTCGCCGTGCTGCCCTCGCTGTGTCGTCGTGCTGCCCTCGCTGTGTCACCGTGCTGCCCTCGCTGTGTCCCCGTGCTGCCCTCGCTGTGTCACCGTGCTGCCCTCGCCGTGCGGCCCTCGCTGTGTCACCGTGCTGCCCTCGCTGTGTCACCGTGCTGCCCTCGCTGTGTCCCCGTGCTGCCCTCGCTGTGTCACCGTGCTGCCCTCGCTGTGTCACCGTGCTGCCCTCGCCGTGCTGCCCTCGCTGTGTCACCGTGCTACCCTCGCTGTGTCACCGTGCTGCCCTCGCTGTGTCGCCGTGCTGCCCTCGCTGTGTCGCCGTGCTGCCCTCGCTGTGTCGCCGTGCGGCCCTCGCTGTGTCACCGTGCTGCCCTCGCTGTGTCACCGTGCTGCCCTCGCTGTGTCACCGTGCTGCCCTCGCTGTGTCACCCTGCTGCCCTCGCTGTATCACCGTGCTGCCCTCGCTGTGTCACCGTGCTTCCCTCGCTGTGTCACCGTGCTGCCCTCGCTGTGTCACCGTGCTGCCCTCGCTGTGTCCCCGTGCTGCCCTCGCTGTGTCACCGTGCTGCCCTCGCCGTGCTGCCCTCGCCGTGCTGCCCTCGCTGTGTCACCGTGCTACCCTCGCTGTGTCACCGTGCTGCCCTCGCTGTGTCACCGTGCTGCCCTCGCTGTGTCACCGTGCTGCCCTCGCTGTGTCACCGTGCTGCCCTCGCTGTGTCACCGTGCTGCCCTCGCTGTGTCACCGTGCTGCCCTCGCTGTGTCACCGTGCTGCCCTCGCTGTGTCGCCGTGCTGCCCTCGCTGTGTCGCCGTGCTGCCCTCGCTGTGTCGCCGTGCTGCCCTCGCTGTGTCGCCGTGCTGCCCTCGCTGTGTCGCCGTGCTGCCCTCGCTGTGTCGCCGTGCTGCCCTCGCCGTGCTGCCCTCGCTGTGTTGCCGTGCTGCCCTCGCTGTGTCTCCGTGCTGCCCTCGCTGTGTCGCCGTGCTGCCCTCGCTGTGTCGCCGTGCTGCCCTCGCTGTGTCGCCGTGCTGCCCTCGCTGTGTCGCCGTGCTGCCCTCGCTGTGTCGCCGTGCTGCCCTCGCTGTGTCGCCGTGCTGCCCTCGCTGTGTCGCCGTGCTGCCCTCGCTGTGTCGCCGTGCTGCCCTCGCTGTGTCACCGTGCTGCCCTCGCTGTGTCGCCGTGCTGCCCTCGCTGTGTCGCCGTGCTGCCCTCGCTGTGTCACCGTGCTGCCCTCGCTGTGTCACCGTGCTGCCCTCGCTGTGTCACCGTGCTGCCCTCGCTGTGTCACCGTGCTGCCCTCGCTGTGTCACCGTGCGGCCCTCGCTGTGTCACCGTGCTGCCCTCGCTGTGTCACCGTGCTGCCCTCGCTGTGTCACCGTGCTGCCCTCGCTGTATCACCGTGCTGCCCTCGCTGTGTCACCGTGCTGCCCTCGCTGTGTCACCCTGCTGCCCTCGCTGTGTCACCCTGCTGCCCTCGCTGTCTCACCGTGCTGCCCTCGCTGTGTCACCGTGCTGCCCTCGCTGTGTCACCGTGCTGCCCTCGCTGTGTCGCCGTGCTGCCCTCGCTGTGTCGCCGTGCTGCCCTCGCTGTGTCGCCGTGCTGCCCTCGCTGTGTCGCCGTGCTGCCCTCGCTGTGTCGCCGTGCTGCCCTCGCTGTGTCACCGTGCTGCCCTCGCTGTGTCTCCGTGCGGCCCTCGCTGTGTCACCGTGCTGCCCTCGCTGTGTCACCGTGCTGCCCTCGCTGTATCGCCGTGCTGCCCTCGCTGTGTCACCGTGCTGCCCTCGCTGTGTCGCCGTGCTGCCCTCGCCGTGCTGCCCTCGCTGTGTCGCCGTGCTGCCTTCGCTGTGTCACCGTGCTGCCCTCGCTGTGTCGCCGTGCTGCCCTCGCTGTGTCACCGTGCTGCCCTCGCTGTGTCACCGTGCTGCCCTCGCCGTGCTGCCCTCGCTGTGTCACCGTGCTGCCCTCGCTGTGTCACCGTGCTGCCCTCGCTGTATCACCGTGCTGCCCTCGCTGTGTCACCGTGCTGCCCTCGCTGTGTCGCCGTGCTGCCCTCGCTGTGTCGCCGTGCTGCCCTCGCTGTGTCGCCGTGCTGCCCTCGCTGTGTCGCCGTGCTGCCCTCGCTGTATCACCGTGCTGCCCTCGCTGTGTCACCGTGCTGCCCTCGCTGTGTCACCGTGCTGCCCTCGCTGTGTCACCGTGCTGCCCTCGCTGTGTCACCGTGCTGCCCTCGCTGTGTCGCCGTGCTGCCCTCGCTGTATCACCGTGCTGCCCTCGCTGTGTCGCCGAGCTGCCCTCGCTGTGTCACCGTGCTGCCCTCGCTGTGTCACCGTGCTGCCCTCTCTGTGTCACCGTGCTGCCCTCGCTGTGTCCCCGTGCTGCCCTCGCTGTGTCGCCGTGCTGCCCTCGCTGTGTCACCGTGCTGCCCTCGCTGTGTCACCGTGCTGCCCTCGCTGTGTCACCGTGCTGCCCTCGCTGTGTCACCGTGCTGCCCTCGCCGTGCTGCCCTCGCTGTGTCACCGTGCTGCCCTCGCTGTGTCACCGTGCTGCCCTCGCTGTGTCTCCGTGCTGCCCTCGCTGTGCCTCCGTGCTGCCCTCGCTGTGTCGCCGTGCTGCCCTCGCTGTGTCGCCGTGGTGCCCTCGCTGTGTCACCGTGCTGCCCTCGCTGTGTCCCCGTGCTGCCCTCGCTGTGTCACCGTGCTGCCCTCGCTGTATCGCCGTGCTGCCCTCGCTGTGTCGCCGTGCTGCCCTCGCTGTGTCGCCGTGCTGCCCTCGCTGTGTCACCTTGCTGCCCTCGCTGTGTCACCGTGCTGCCCTCGCTGTGTCCCCGTTCTGCCCTCGCTGTGTCACCGTGCTGCCCTCGCTGTATCGCCGTGCTGCCCTCGCTGTGTCACCGTGCTGCCCTCGCTGTGTCTCCGTGCTGCCCTCGCTGTGTCACCGTGCTGCCCTCGCCGTGCTGCCCTCGCTGTGTCACCGTGCTGCCCTCGCTGTGTCGCCGTGCTGCCCTCGCTGTGTCACCGTGCTGCCCTCGCTGTGTCACCGTGCTGCCCTCGCCGTGCTGCCCTCGCTGTGTCGCCGTGCTGCCCTCGCTGTGTCGCCGTGCTGCCCTCGCTGTGTCGCCGTGCTGCCCTCGCTGTGTCACCGTGCTGCCCTCGCTGTGTCTCCGTGCTGCCCTCGCTGTGTCACCGTGCTGCCCTCGCTGTGTCTCCGTGCTGCCCTCGCTGTGTCACCGTGCTGCCCTCGCTGTGTCACCGTGCTGCCCTCGCCGTGCTGACCTCGCTGTGTCACCGTGCTGCCCTCGCTGTGTCGCCGTGCTGCCCTCGCTGTGTCACCGTGCTGCCCTCGCTGTGTCTCCGTGCTGCCCTCGCTGTGTCACCGTGCTGCCCTCGCTGTGTCGCCGTGCTGCCCTCGCTGTGTCTCCGTGCTGCCCTCGCTGTGTCGCCGTGCTGCCCTCGCTGTGTCGCCGTGCTGCCCTCGCTGTGTCACCGTGCTGCCCTCGCTGTGTCACCGTGCTGCCCTCGCTGTGTCGCCGTGCTGCCCTCGCTGTGTCTCCGTGCTGCCTTCGCTGTGTCACCGTGCTGCCCTCGCTGTGTCACCGTGCTGCCCTCGCTGTGTCTCCGTGCTGCCTTCGCTGTGTCACCGTGCTGCCCTCGCCGTGCTGCCCTCGCTGTGTCACCGTGCTGCCCTCGCTGTGTCACCGTGCTGCCCTCGCTGTGTCGCCGTGCTGCCCTCGCTGTGTCGCCGTGCTGCCCTCGCTGTGTCGCCGTGCTGCCCTCGCTGTGTCACCGTGCTGCCCTCGCTGTGTCGCCGTGCTGCCCTCGCTGTGTCGCCGTGCTGCCCTCGCTGTGTCTCCGTGCTGCCCTCGCTGTGTCACCGTGCTGCCCTCGCTGTGTCACCGTGCGGCCCTCGCTGTGTCACCGTGCTGCCCTCGCTGTGTCACCGTGCTGCCCTCGCTGTGTCACCGTGCTGCCCTCGCTGTGTCACCGTGCTGCCCTCGCTGTGTCGCCGTGCTGCCCTCGCTGTGTCACCGTGCTGCCCTCGCTGTGTCACCGTGCTGCCCTCGCTGTGTCCCCGTGCTGCCCTCGCTGTGTCGCCGTGCTGCCCTCGCTGTGTCGCCGTGCTGCCCTCGCTGTGTCGCCGTGCTGCCCTCGCTGTGTCGCCGTGCTGCCCTCGCTGTGTCGCCGTGCTGCCCTCGCTGTGTCGCCGTGCTGCCCTCGCTGTGTCGCCGTGCTGCCCTCGCTGTGTCGCCGTGCTGCCCTCGCTGTGTCGCCGTGCTGCCCTCGCTGTGTCACCGTGCTGCCCTCGCTGTGTCACCGTGCTGCCCTCGCTGTGTCACCTTGCTGCCCTCGCTGTGTCACCGTGCTGCCCTCGCTGTGTCGCCGTGCTGCCCTCGCTGTGTCGCCGTGCTGCCCTCGCTGTGTCGCCGTGCTGCCCTCGCTGTGTCGCCGTGCTGCCCTCGCTGTGTCGCCGTGCTGCCCTCGCTGTGTCTCCGTGCTGCCCTCGCTGTGTCACCGTGCTGCCCTCGCTGTGTCACCGTGCTGCCCTCGCTGTGTCGCCGTGCTGCCCTCGCTGTGTCGCCGTGCTGCCCTCGCTGTGTCTCCGTGCTGCCCTCGCTGTGTCACCGTGCTGCCCTCGCTGTGTCACCGTGCTGCCCTCGCTGTGTCGCCGTGCTGCCCTCGCTGTGTCGCCGTGCTGCCCTCGCTGTGTCACCGTGCTGCCCTCGCTGTGTCACCGTGCTGCCCTCGCTGTGTCACCGTGCGACCCTCGCTGTGTCACCGTGCTGCCCTCGCTGTGTCGCCGTGCTGCCCTCGCTGTGACACCGTGCTGCCCTCGCTGTGCTGCCCTCGCTATGTCACCGTGCTGCCCTCGCTGTGTCACCGTGCTGCCCTCGCTGTGTCACCGTGCTGCCCTCGCCGTGCTGCCCTCGCTGTGTCGCCGTGCTGCCCTCGCCGTGCTGCCCTCGCTGTGTCACCGTGCTACCCTCGCTGTGTCACCGTGCTGCCCTCGCTGTGTCTCCGTGCTGCCCTCGCTGTGTCACCGTGCTGCCCTCGCTGTGTCACCGTGCTGCCCTCGCTGTGTCACCGTGCTGCCCTCGCTGTGTCGCCGTGCTGCCCGCGCCGTGCTGCCCTCGCTGTGTCGCCGTGCTGCCCTCGCCATGCTGCCCTCGCTGTGTCGCCGTGCTGCCCTCGCCGTGCTGCCCTCGCTGTGTCACCCTGCTGCCCTCGCTGTGTCACCGTGCTGCCCTCGCTGTGTCGCCGTGCTGCCCTCGCTGTGTCGCCGTGCTGCCCTCGCTGTGTCACCCTGCTGCCCTCGCTGTGTCACCGTGCTGCCCTCGCTGTGTCGCCGTGCTGCCCTCGCTGTGTCGCCGTGCTGCCCTCGCTGTGTCTCCGTGCTGCCCTCGCTGTGTCACCGTGCTGCCCTCGCCGTGCTGCCCTCGCTGTGTCGCCGTGCTGCCCTCGCTGTGTCACCGTGCTGCCCTCGCTGTGTCGCCGTGCTGCCCTCGCTGTGTCGCCGTGCTGCCCTCGCTGTGTCGCCGTGCTGCCCTCGCTGTGTCGCCGTGCTGCCCTCGCTGTGTCACCGTGCTGCCCTCGCTGTGTCACCGTGCTGCCCTCGCTGTGTCGCCGTGCTGCCCTCGCTGTGTCGCCGTGCTGCCCTCGCTGTGTCACCGTGCTGCCCTCGCTGTGTCACCGTGCTGCCCTCGCCGTGCTGCCCTCGCTGTGTCGCCGTGCTGCCCTCGCTGTGTCACCGTGCTGCCCTCGCTGTGTCACCGTGCTGCCCTCGCTGTGTCGCCGTGCTGCCCTCGCTGTGTCGCCGTGCTGCCCTCGCTGTGTCGCCGTGCTGCCCTCGCTGTGTCACCGTGCTGCCCTCGCTGTGTCACCGTGCTGCCCTCGCCGTGCTGCCCTCGCTGTGTCGCCGTGCTGCCCTCGCTGTGTCACCGTGCTGCCCTCGCTGTGTCACCGTGCTGCCCTCGCTGTGTCACCGTGCTGCCCTCGCTGTGTCGCCGTGCTGCCCTCGCTGTGTCGCCGTGCTGCCCTCGCTGTGTCACCGTGCTGCCCTCGCTGTGTCACCGTGCTGCCCTCGCCGTGCTGCCCTCGCTGTGTCGCCGTGCTGCCCTCGCTGTGTCACCGTGCTGCCCTCGCTGTGTCACCGTGCTGCCCTCGCTGTGTCGCCGTGCTGCCCTCGCTGTGTCGCCGTGCTGCCCTCGCTGTGTCGCCGTGCTGCCCTCGCTGTGTCGCCGTGCTGCCCTCGCTGTGTCCCCGTGCTGCCCTCGCTGTGTCGCCGTGCTGCCCTCGCTGTGTCGCCGTGCTGCCCTCGCTGTGTCACCGTGCTACCCTCGCTGTGTCCCCGTGCTGCCCTCGCTGTGTCGCCGTGCTGCCCTCGCTGTGTCGCCGTGCTGCCCTCGCTGTGTCGCCGTGCTGCCCTCGCTGTGTCGCCGTGCTGCCCTCGCTGTGTCACCGTGCTGCCCTCGCTGTGTCGCCGTGCTGCCCTCGCTGTGTCTCCGTGCTGCCCTCGCTGTGTCACCGTGCTGCCCTCGCTGTGTCGCCGTGCTGCCCTCGCTGTGTCGCCGTGCTGCCCTCGCTGTGTCACCGTGCTGCCCTCGCTGTGTCGCCGTGCTGCCCTCGCTGTGTCCCCGTGCTGCCCTCGCTGTGTCGCCGTGCTGCCCTCGCTGTGTCACCGTGCTGCCCTCGCTGTGTCACCGTGCTGCACTCGCTGTGTCACCGTGCTGCCCTCGCTGTGTCACCGTGCTGCCCTCGCTGTGTCGCCGTGCTGCCCTCGCTGTGTCGCCGTGCTGCCCTCGCTGTGTCCCGTGCTGCCCTCGCTGTGTCACCGTGCTGCCCTCGCTGTGTCACCGTGCTGCCCTCGCTGTGTCACCGTGCTGCCCTCGCTGTGTCACCCTGCTGCCCTCGCTGTGTCGCCGTGCTGCCCTCGCTGTGTCGCCGTGCTGCCCTCGCTGTGTCGCCGTGCTGCCCTCGCTGTGTCGCCGTGCTGCCCTCGCTGTGTCGTCGTGCTGCCCTCGCTGTGTCACCGTGCTGCCCTCGCTGTGTCGCCGTGCTGCCCTCGCTGTGTCGCCGTGCTGCCCTCGCTGTGTCGCCGTGCTGCCCTCGCTGTGTCACCGTGCTGCCCTCGCTGTGTCACCGTGCTGCCCTCGCTGTGTCACCGTGCTGCCCTCGCTGTGTCGCCGTGCTGCCCTCGCTGTGTCGCCGTGCTGCCCTCGCTGTGTCGCCGTGCTGCACTCGCTGTGTCGCCGTGCTGCCCTCGCTGTGTCGCCGTGCTGCCCTCGCTGTGTCACCGTGCGGCCCTCGCTGTGTCGCCGTGCTGCCCTCGCTGTGTCGCCGTGCTGCCCTCGCTGTGTCACCGTGCTGCTCTCGCTGTGTCACCGTGCTGCCCTCGCTGTGTCACCGTGCTGCCCTCGCTGTGCTGCCCTCGCTGTGTCTCCGTGCTGCCCTCGCTGTGTCACCGTGCTGCCCTCGCTGTGTCGCCGTGCTGCCTTCGCTGTGTCACCGTGCTGCCCTCGCTGTGTCACCGTGCTGCCCTCGCTGTGTCACCGTGCTGCCCTCGCTGTGTCACCGTGCTGCCCTCGCTGTGTCGCCGTGCTGCCCTCGCTGTGTCGCCGTGCTGCCCTCGCTGTGTCGCCGTGCTGCCCTCGCTGTGTCGCCGTGCTGCCCTCGCTGTGTCGCCGTGCTGCCCTCGCTGTGTCGCCGTGCTGCCCTCGCTGTGTCGCCGTGCTGCCCTCGCTGTGTCGCCGTGCTGCCCTCGCTGTGTCGCCGTGCTGCCCTCGCTGTGTCGCCGTGCTGCCCTCGCTGTGTCGCCGTGCTGCCCTCGCTGTGTCACCGTGCTGCCCTCGCCGTGCTGCCCTCGCTGTGTCACCGTGCTGCCCTCGCTGTGTCACCGTGCTGCCCTCGCTGTGTCGCCGTGCTGCCCTCGCTGTGTCACCGTGCTGCCCTCGCTGTGTCACCGTGCTGCCCTCGCTGTGTCACCGTGCTGCCCTCGCTGTGTCACCGTGCTGCCCTCGCTGTGTCACCGTGCTGCCCTCGCTGTGTCACCGTGCTGCCCTCGCTGTGTCGCCGTGCTGCCCTCGCTGTGTCACCGTGCTGCCCTCGCCGTGCTGCCCTCGCTGTGTCTCCGTGCTGCCCTCGCCGTGCTGCCCTCGCTGTGTCGCCGTGCTGCCCTCGCTGTGTCACCGTGCTGCCCTCGCTGTGTCGCCGTGCTGCCCTCGCTGTGTCACCGTGCTGCCCTCGCTGTGTCACCGTGCTGCCCTCGCTGTGTCTCCGTGCTGCCCTCGCTGTGTCACCGTGCTGCCCTCGCTGTGTCACCGTGCTGCCCTCGCTGTGTCGCCGTGCTGCCCTCGCTGTGTCTCCGTGCTGCCCTCGCTGTGTCGCCGTGCTGCCCTCGCTGTGTCGCCGTGCTGCCCTCGCTGTGTCCCCGTGCTGCCCTCGCTGTGTCACCGTGCTGCCCTCGCTGTGTCACCGTGCTGCCCTCACTGTGTCACCGTGCTGCCCTCGCTGTGTCACCGTGCTGCCCTCGCTGTGTCGCCGTGCTGCCCTCGCTGTGTCACCGTGCTGCCCTCGCTGTGTCACCGTGCTGCCCTCGCTGTGTCACCGTGCTGCCCTCGCTGTGCTGCCCTCGCTGTGTCGCCGTGCTGCCCTCGCTGTGTCACCGTGCTGCCCTCGCTGTGTCACCGTACTGCCCTCGCCGTGCTGCCCTCGCTGTGTCGCCGTGCTGCCCTCGCCGTGCTGCCCTCGCTGTGTCACCGTGCTGCCCTCGCTGTGTCACCGTGCTGCCCTCGCTGTGTCTCCGTGCTGCCCTCGCCGTGCTGCCCTCGCTGTGTCGCCGTGCTGCCCTCGCCGTGCTGCCCTCGCTGTGTCACCGTGCTGCCCTCGCTGTGTCACCGTGCTGCCCTCGCTGTGTCTCCGTGCTGCCCTCGCTGTGTCTCCGTGCTGCCCTCGCTGTGTCTCCGTGCTGCCCTCGCTGTGTCACCGTGCTGCCCTCGCTGTGTCACCGTGCTGCCCTCGCTGTGTCCCCGTGCTGCCCTCGCTGTGTCGCCGTGCTGCCCTCGCTGTGTCACCGTGCTGCCCTCGCTGTGTCACCGTGCTGCCCTCGCTGTGTCACCGTGCTGCCCTCGCTGTGTCGCCGTGCTGCCCTCGCTGTGTCGCCGTGCTGCCCTCGCTGTGTCGCCGTGCTGCCCTCGCTGTGTCACCGTGCTGCCCTCGCTGTGTCACCGTGCTGCACTCGCTGTGTCACCGTGCTGCCCTCGCTGTGTCACCGTGCTGCCCTCGCTGTGTCGCCGTGCTGCCCTCGCTGTGTCGCCGTGCTGCCCTCGCTGTGTCCCGTGCTGCCCTCGCTGTGTCACCGTGCTGCCCTCGCTGTGTCACCGTGCTGCCCTCGCTGTGTCACCGTGCTGCCCTCGCTGTGTCACCCTGCTGCCCTCGCTGTGTCGCCGTGCTGCCCTCGCTGTGTCGCCGTGCTGCCCTCGCTGTGTCGCCGTGCTGCCCTCGCTGTGTCGCCGTGCTGCCCTCGCTGTATCACCGTGCTGCCCTCGCTGTGTCACCGTGCTGCCCTCGCTGTGTCACCGTGCTGCCCTCGCTGTGTCGCCGTGCTGCCCTCGCTGTGTCGTCGTGCTGCCCTCGCTGTGTCACCGTGCTGCCCTCGCTGTGTCGCCGTGCTGCCCTCGCTGTGTCGCCGTGCTGCCCTCGCTGTGTCACCGTGCTGCCCTCGCTGTGTCACCGTGCTGCCCTCGCTGTGTCACCGTGCTGCCCTCGCTGTGTCGCCGTGCTGCCCTCGCTGTGTCGCCGTGCTGCCCTCGCTGTGTCGCCGTGCTGCCCTCGCTGTGTCGCCGTGCTGCCCTCGCTGTGTCGCCGTGCTGCCCTCGCTGTGCTGCCCTCGCTGTGTCTCCGTGCTGCCCTCGCTGTGTCACCGTGCTGCCCTCGCTGTGTCGCCGTGCTGCCTTCGCTGTGTCACCGTGCTGCCCTCGCTGTGTCACCGTGCTGCCCTCGCTGTGTCACCGTGCTGCCCTCGCTGTGTCACCGTGCTGCCCTCGCTGTGTCGCCGTGCTGCCCTCGCTGTGTCGCCGTGCTGCCCTCGCTGTGTCGCCGTGCTGCCCTCGCTGTGTCGCCGTGCTGCCCTCGCTGTGTCGCCGTGCTGCCCTCGCTGTGTCGCCGTGCTGCCCTCGCTGTGTCGTCGTGCTGCCCTCGCTGTGTCGCCGTGCTGCCCTCGCTGTGTCGCCGTGCTGCCCTCGCTGTGTCGCCGTGCTGCCCTCGCTGTGTCGCCGTGCTGCCCTCGCTGTGTCGCCGTGCTGCCCTCGCTGTGTCGCCGTGCTGCCCTCGCTGTGTCGCCGTGCTGCCCTCGCTGTGTCGCCGTGCTGCCCTCGCTGTGTCGCCGTGCTGCCCTCGCTGTGTCGCCGTGCTGCCCTCGCTGTGTCGCCGTGCTGCCCTCGCTGTGTCGCCGTGCTGCCCTCGCTGTGTCGCCGTGCTGCCCTCGCTGTGTCGCCGTGCTGCCCTCGCTGTGTCGCCGTGCTGCCCTCGCTGTGTCGCCGTGCTGCCCTCGCTGTGTCGCCGTGCTGCCCTCGCTGTGTCACCGTGCTGCCCTCGCCGTGCTGCCCTCGCTGTGTCACCGTGCTGCCCTCGCTGTGTCACCGTGCTGCCCTCGCTGTGTCGCCGTGCTGCCCTCGCTGTGTCACCGTGCTGCCCTCGCTGTGTCACCGTGCTGCCCTCGCTGTGTCACCGTGCTGCCCTCGCTGTGTCACCGTGCTGCCCTCGCTGTGTCACCGTGCTGCCCTCGCTGTGTCACCGTGCTGCCCTCGCTGTGTCGCCGTGCTGCCCTCGCTGTGTCACCGTGCTGCCCTCGCCGTGCTGCCCTCGCTGTGTCTCCGTGCTGCCCTCGCCGTGCTGCCCTCGCTGTGTCGCCGTGCTGCCCTCGCTGTGTCACCGTGCTGCCCTCGCTGTGTCGCCGTGCTGCCCTCGCTGTGTCACCGTGCTGCCCTCGCTGTGTCACCGTGCTGCCCTCGCTGTGTCTCCGTGCTGCCCTCGCTGTGTCACCGTGCTGCCCTCGCTGTGTCACCGTGCTGCCCTCGCTGTGTCGCCGTGCTGCCCTCGCTGTGTCTCCGTGCTGCCCTCGCTGTGTCGCCGTGCTGCCCTCGCTGTGTCGCCGTGCTGCCCTCGCTGTGTCCCCGTGCTGCCCTCGCTGTGTCACCGTGCTGCCCTCGCTGTGTCACCGTGCTGCCCTCACTGTGTCACCGTGCTGCCCTCGCTGTGTCACCGTGCTGCCCTCGCTGTGTCGCCGTGCTGCCCTCGCTGTGTCACCGTGCTGCCCTCGCTGTGTCACCGTGCTGCCCTCGCTGTGTCACCGTGCTGCCCTCGCTGTGCTGCCCTCGCTGTGTCGCCGTGCTGCCCTCGCTGTGTCACCGTGCTGCCCTCGCTGTGTCACCGTACTGCCCTCGCCGTGCTGCCCTCGCTGTGTCGCCGTGCTGCCCTCGCCGTGCTGCCCTCGCTGTGTCACCGTGCTGCCCTCGCTGTGTCACCGTGCTGCCCTCGCTGTGTCTCCGTGCTGCCCTCGCCGTGCTGCCCTCGCTGTGTCGCCGTGCTGCCCTCGCCGTGCTGCCCTCGCTGTGTCACCGTGCTGCCCTCGCTGTGTCACCGTGCTGCCCTCGCTGTGTCTCCGTGCTGCCCTCGCTGTGTCTCCGTGCTGCCCTTGCTGTGTCTCCGTGCTGCCCTCGCTGTGTCACCGTGCTGCCCTCGCTGTGTCACCGTGCTGCCCTCGCTGTGTCCCCGTGCTGCCCTCGCTGTGTCGCCGTGCTGCCCTCGCTGTGTCACCGTGCTGCCCTCGCTGTGTCACCGTGCTGCCCTCGCTGTGTCACCGTGCTGCCCTCGCTGTGTCGCCGTGCTGCCCTCGCTGTGTCGCCGTGCTGCCCTCGCTGTGTCGCCGTGCTGCCCTCGCTGTGTCGCCGTGCTGCCCTCGCTGTGTCACCGTGCTGCACTCGCTGTGTCACCGTGCTGCCCTCGCTGTGTCACCGTGCTGCCCTCGCTGTGTCGCCGTGCTGCCCTCGCTGTGTCGCCGTGCTGCCCTCGCTGTGTCACCGTGCTGCCCTCGCTGTGTCACCGTGCTGCCCTCGCTGTGTCACCGTGCTGCCCTCGCTGTGTCTCCGTGCTGCCCTCGCTGTGTCACCGTGCTGCCCTCGCTGTGTCACCGTGCTGCCCTCGCTGTGTCACCGTGCTGCCCTCGCTGTGTCACCGTGCTGCCCTCGCTGTGTCCCGTGCTGCCCTCGCTGTGTCACCGTGCTGCCCTCGCTGTGTCACCGTGCTGCCCTCGCTGTGTCACCGTGCTGCCCTCGCTGTGTCACCCTGCTGCCCTCGCTGTGTCGCCGTGCTGCCCTCGCTGTGTCGCCGTGCTGCCCTCGCTGTGTCGCCGTGCTGCCCTCGCTGTGTCGCCGTGCTGCCCTCGCTGTATCACCGTGCTGCCCTCGCTGTGTCACCGTGCTGCCCTCGCTGTGTCACCGTGCTGCCCTCGCTGTGTCGCCGTGCTGCCCTCGCTGTGTCGTCGTGCTGCCCTCGCTGTGTCACCGTGCTGCCCTCGCTGTGTCGCCGTGCTGCCCTCGCTGTGTCGCCGTGCTGCCCTCGCTGTGTCACCGTGCTGCCCTCGCTGTGTCACCGTGCTGCCCTCGCTGTGTCACCGTGCTGCCCTCGCTGTGTCGCCGTGCTGCCCTCGCTGTGTCGCCGTGCTGCCCTCGCTGTGTCGCCGTGCTGCCCTCGCTGTGTCGCCGTGCTGCCCTCGCTGTGTCGCCGTGCTGCCCTCGCTGTGCTGCCCTCGCTGTGTCTCCGTGCTGCCCTCGCTGTGTCACCGTGCTGCCCTCGCTGTGTCGCCGTGCTGCCTTCGCTGTGTCACCGTGCTGCCCTCGCTGTGTCACCGTGCTGCCCTCGCTGTGTCGCCGTGCTGCCCTCGCTGTGTCACCGTGCTGCCCTCGCTGTGTCGCCGTGCGGCCCTCGCTGTGTCACCGTGCTGCCCTCGCTGTGTCGCCGTGCTGCCCTCGCTGTGTCGCCGTGCTGCCCTCGCTGTGTCGCCGTGCTGCCCTCGCTGTGTCGCCGTGCTGCCCTCGCTGTGTCGCCGTGCTGCCCTCGCTGTGTCGCCGTGCTGCCCTCGCTGTGTCACCGTGCTGCCCTCGCTGTGTCGCCGTGCTGCCCTCGCTGTGTCACCGTGCTGCCCTCGCTGTGTCACCGTGCTGCCCTCGCTGTGTCTCCGTGCTGCCCTCGCTGTGTCACCGTGCTGCCCTCGCTGTGTCACCGTGCTGCCCTCGCTGTGTCGCCGTGCTGCCCTCGCTGTGTCTCCGTGCTGCCCTCGCTGTGTCGCCGTGCTGCCCTCGCTGTGTCGCCGTGCTGCCCTCGCTGTGTCCCCGTGCTGCCCTCGCTGTGTCACCGTGCTGCCCTCGCTGTGTCACCGTGCTGCCCTCACTGTGTCACCGTGCTGCCCTCGCTGTGTCACCGTGCTGCCCTCGCTGTGTCGCCGTGCTGCCCTCGCTGTGTCACCGTGCTGCCCTCGCTGTGTCACCGTGCTGCCCTCGCTGTGTCACCGTGCTGCCCTCGCTGTGCTGCCCTCGCTGTGTCGCCGTGCTGCCCTCGCTGTGTCACCGTGCTGCCCTCGCTGTGTCACCGTACTGCCCTCGCCGTGCTGCCCTCGCTGTGTCGCCGTGCTGCCCTCGCCGTGCTGCCCTCGCTGTGTCACCGTGCTGCCCTCGCTGTGTCACCGTGCTGCCCTCGCTGTGTCTCCGTGCTGCCCTCGCCGTGCTGCCCTCGCTGTGTCGCCGTGCTGCCCTCGCCGTGCTGCCCTCGCTGTGTCACCGTGCTGCCCTCGCTGTGTCACCGTGCTGCCCTCGCTGTGTCTCCGTGCTGCCCTCGCTGTGTCTCCGTGCTGCCCTCGCTGTGTCTCCGTGCTGCCCTCGCTGTGTCACCGTGCTGCCCTCGCTGTGTCACCGTGCTGCCCTCGCTGTGTCCCCGTGCTGCCCTCGCTGTGTCGCCGTGCTGCCCTCGCTGTGTCACCGTGCTGCCCTCGCTGTGTCACCGTGCTGCCCTCGCTGTGTCACCGTGCTGCCCTCGCTGTGTCGCCGTGCTGCCCTCGCTGTGTCGCCGTGCTGCCCTCGCTGTGTCGCCGTGCTGCCCTCGCTGTGTCACCGTGCTGCCCTCGCTGTGTCACCGTGCTGCACTCGCTGTGTCACCGTGCTGCCCTCGCTGTGTCACCGTGCTGCCCTCGCTGTGTCGCCGTGCTGCCCTCGCTGTGTCGCCGTGCTGCCCTCGCTGTGTCCCGTGCTGCCCTCGCTGTGTCACCGTGCTGCCCTCGCTGTGTCACCGTGCTGCCCTCGCTGTGTCACCGTGCTGCCCTCGCTGTGTCACCCTGCTGCCCTCGCTGTGTCGCCGTGCTGCCCTCGCTGTGTCGCCGTGCTGCCCTCGCTGTGTCGCCGTGCTGCCCTCGCTGTGTCGCCGTGCTGCCCTCGCTGTATCACCGTGCTGCCCTCGCTGTGTCACCGTGCTGCCCTCGCTGTGTCACCGTGCTGCCCTCGCTGTGTCGCCGTGCTGCCCTCGCTGTGTCGTCGTGCTGCCCTCGCTGTGTCACCGTGCTGCCCTCGCTGTGTCGCCGTGCTGCCCTCGCTGTGTCGCCGTGCTGCCCTCGCTGTGTCACCGTGCTGCCCTCGCTGTGTCACCGTGCTGCCCTCGCTGTGTCACCGTGCTGCCCTCGCTGTGTCGCCGTGCTGCCCTCGCTGTGTCGCCGTGCTGCCCTCGCTGTGTCGCCGTGCTGCCCTCGCTGTGTCGCCGTGCTGCCCTCGCTGTGTCGCCGTGCTGCCCTCGCTGTGCTGCCCTCGCTGTGTCTCCGTGCTGCCCTCGCTGTGTCACCGTGCTGCCCTCGCTGTGTCGCCGTGCTGCCTTCGCTGTGTCACCGTGCTGCCCTCGCTGTGTCACCGTGCTGCCCTCGCTGTGTCACCGTGCTGCCCTCGCTGTGTCACCGTGCTGCCCTCGCTGTGTCGCCGTGCTGCCCTCGCTGTGTCGCCGTGCTGCCCTCGCTGTGTCGCCGTGCTGCCCTCGCTGTGTCGCCGTGCTGCCCTCGCTGTGTCGCCGTGCTGCCCTCGCTGTGTCGCCGTGCTGCCCTCGCTGTGTCGTCGTGCTGCCCTCGCTGTGTCGCCGTGCTGCCCTCGCTGTGTCGCCGTGCTGCCCTCGCTGTGTCGCCGTGCTGCCCTCGCTGTGTCGCCGTGCTGCCCTCGCTGTGTCGCCGTGCTGCCCTCGCTGTGTCGCCGTGCTGCCCTCGCTGTGTCGCCGTGCTGCCCTCGCTGTGTCGCCGTGCTGCCCTCGCTGTGTCGCCGTGCTGCCCTCGCTGTGTCGCCGTGCTGCCCTCGCTGTGTCGCCGTGCTGCCCTCGCTGTGTCGCCGTGCTGCCCTCGCTGTGTCGCCGTGCTGCCCTCGCTGTGTCGCCGTGCTGCCCTCGCTGTGTCGCCGTGCTGCCCTCGCTGTGTCGCCGTGCTGCCCTCGCTGTGTCGCCGTGCTGCCCTCGCTGTGTCACCGTGCTGCCCTCGCCGTGCTGCCCTCGCTGTGTCACCGTGCTGCCCTCGCTGTGTCACCGTGCTGCCCTCGCTGTGTCGCCGTGCTGCCCTCGCTGTGTCACCGTGCTGCCCTCGCTGTGTCACCGTGCTGCCCTCGCTGTGTCACCGTGCTGCCCTCGCTGTGTCACCGTGCTGCCCTCGCTGTGTCACCGTGCTGCCCTCGCTGTGTCACCGTGCTGCCCTCGCTGTGTCGCCGTGCTGCCCTCGCTGTGTCACCGTGCTGCCCTCGCCGTGCTGCCCTCGCTGTGTCTCCGTGCTGCCCTCGCCGTGCTGCCCTCGCTGTGTCGCCGTGCTGCCCTCGCTGTGTCACCGTGCTGCCCTCGCTGTGTCGCCGTGCTGCCCTCGCTGTGTCACCGTGCTGCCCTCGCTGTGTCACCGTGCTGCCCTCGCTGTGTCTCCGTGCTGCCCTCGCTGTGTCACCGTGCTGCCCTCGCTGTGTCACCGTGCTGCCCTCGCTGTGTCGCCGTGCTGCCCTCGCTGTGTCTCCGTGCTGCCCTCGCTGTGTCGCCGTGCTGCCCTCGCTGTGTCGCCGTGCTGCCCTCGCTGTGTCCCCGTGCTGCCCTCGCTGTGTCACCGTGCTGCCCTCGCTGTGTCACCGTGCTGCCCTCACTGTGTCACCGTGCTGCCCTCGCTGTGTCACCGTGCTGCCCTCGCTGTGTCGCCGTGCTGCCCTCGCTGTGTCACCGTGCTGCCCTCGCTGTGTCACCGTGCTGCCCTCGCTGTGTCACCGTGCTGCCCTCGCTGTGCTGCCCTCGCTGTGTCGCCGTGCTGCCCTCGCTGTGTCACCGTGCTGCCCTCGCTGTGTCACCGTACTGCCCTCGCCGTGCTGCCCTCGCTGTGTCGCCGTGCTGCCCTCGCCGTGCTGCCCTCGCTGTGTCACCGTGCTGCCCTCGCTGTGTCACCGTGCTGCCCTCGCTGTGTCTCCGTGCTGCCCTCGCCGTGCTGCCCTCGCTGTGTCGCCGTGCTGCCCTCGCCGTGCTGCCCTCGCTGTGTCACCGTGCTGCCCTCGCTGTGTCACCGTGCTGCCCTCGCTGTGTCTCCGTGCTGCCCTCGCTGTGTCTCCGTGCTGCCCTTGCTGTGTCTCCGTGCTGCCCTCGCTGTGTCACCGTGCTGCCCTCGCTGTGTCACCGTGCTGCCCTCGCTGTGTCCCCGTGCTGCCCTCGCTGTGTCGCCGTGCTGCCCTCGCTGTGTCACCGTGCTGCCCTCGCTGTGTCACCGTGCTGCCCTCGCTGTGTCACCGTGCTGCCCTCGCTGTGTCGCCGTGCTGCCCTCGCTGTGTCGCCGTGCTGCCCTCGCTGTGTCGCCGTGCTGCCCTCGCTGTGTCGCCGTGCTGCCCTCGCTGTGTCACCGTGCTGCACTCGCTGTGTCACCGTGCTGCCCTCGCTGTGTCACCGTGCTGCCCTCGCTGTGTCGCCGTGCTGCCCTCGCTGTGTCGCCGTGCTGCCCTCGCTGTGTCACCGTGCTGCCCTCGCTGTGTCACCGTGCTGCCCTCGCTGTGTCACCGTGCTGCCCTCGCTGTGTCTCCGTGCTGCCCTCGCTGTGTCACCGTGCTGCCCTCGCTGTGTCACCGTGCTGCCCTCGCTGTGTCACCGTGCTGCCCTCGCTGTGTCACCGTGCTGCCCTCGCTGTGTCCCGTGCTGCCCTCGCTGTGTCACCGTGCTGCCCTCGCTGTGTCACCGTGCTGCCCTCGCTGTGTCACCGTGCTGCCCTCGCTGTGTCACCCTGCTGCCCTCGCTGTGTCGCCGTGCTGCCCTCGCTGTGTCGCCGTGCTGCCCTCGCTGTGTCGCCGTGCTGCCCTCGCTGTGTCGCCGTGCTGCCCTCGCTGTATCACCGTGCTGCCCTCGCTGTGTCACCGTGCTGCCCTCGCTGTGTCACCGTGCTGCCCTCGCTGTGTCGCCGTGCTGCCCTCGCTGTGTCGTCGTGCTGCCCTCGCTGTGTCACCGTGCTGCCCTCGCTGTGTCGCCGTGCTGCCCTCGCTGTGTCGCCGTGCTGCCCTCGCTGTGTCACCGTGCTGCCCTCGCTGTGTCACCGTGCTGCCCTCGCTGTGTCACCGTGCTGCCCTCGCTGTGTCGCCGTGCTGCCCTCGCTGTGTCGCCGTGCTGCCCTCGCTGTGTCGCCGTGCTGCCCTCGCTGTGTCGCCGTGCTGCCCTCGCTGTGTCGCCGTGCTGCCCTCGCTGTGCTGCCCTCGCTGTGTCTCCGTGCTGCCCTCGCTGTGTCACCGTGCTGCCCTCGCTGTGTCGCCGTGCTGCCTTCGCTGTGTCACCGTGCTGCCCTCGCTGTGTCACCGTGCTGCCCTCGCTGTGTCGCCGTGCTGCCCTCGCTGTGTCACCGTGCTGCCCTCGCTGTGTCGCCGTGCGGCCCTCGCTGTGTCACCGTGCTGCCCTCGCTGTGTCGCCGTGCTGCCCTCGCTGTGTCGCCGTGCTGCCCTCGCTGTGTCGCCGTGCTGCCCTCGCTGTGTCGCCGTGCTGCCCTCGCTGTGTCGCCGTGCTGCCCTCGCTGTGTCGCCGTGCTGCCCTCGCTGTGTCGCCGTGCTGCCCTCGCTGTGTCGCCGTGCTGCCCTCGCTGTGTCGTCGTGCTGCCCTCGCTGTGTCGCCGTGCTGCCCTCGCTGTGACTCCATGCTGCCCTCGCTGTGTCGCCGTGCTGCCCTCGCTGTGTCTCCGTGCTGCCCTCGCTGTGTCGCCGTGCTGCCCTCGCTGTGTCGCCGTGCTGCCCTCGCTGTGTCGCCGTGCTGCCCTCGCTGTGTCACCGTGCTGCCCTCGCCGTGCTGCCCTCGCTGTGTCACCGTGCTGCCCTCGCTGTGTCACCGTGCTGCCCTCGCTGTGTCGCCGTGCTGCCCTCGCTGTGTCACCGTGCTGCCCTCGCTGTGTCACCGTGCTGCCCTCGCTGTGTCACCGTGCTGCCCTCGCTGTGTCACCGTGCTGCCCTCGCTGTGTCACCGTGCTGCCCTCGCTGTGTCACCGTGCTGCCCTCGCTGTGTCGCCGTGCTGCCCTCGCTGTGTCACCGTGCTGCCCTCGCCGTGCTGCCCTCGCTGTGTCACCCTGCTGCCCTCGCTGTGTCGCCGTGCTGCCCTCGCTGTGTCGCCGTGCTGCCCTCGCTGTGTCGCCGTGCTGCCCTCGCTGTGTCGCCGTGCTGCCCTCGCTGTATCACCGTGCTGCCCTCGCTGTGTCACCGTGCTGCCCTCGCTGTGTCACCGTGCTGCCCTCGCTGTGTCGCCGTGCTGCCCTCGCTGTGTCGTCGTGCTGCCCTCGCTGTGTCGCCGTGCTGCCCTCGCTGTGTCGCCGTGCTGCCCTCGCTGTGTCACCGTGCTGCCCTCGCTGTGTCACCGTGCTGCCCTCGCTGTGTCACCGTGCTGCCCTCGCTGTGTCGCCGTGCTGCCCTCGCTGTGTCGCCGTGCTGCCCTCGCTGTGTCGCCGTGCTGCCCTCGCTGTGTCGCCGTGCTGCCCTCGCTGTGTCGCCGTGCTGCCCTCGCTGTGCTGCCCTCGCTGTGTCTCCGTGCTGCCCTCGCTGTGTCACCGTGCTGCCCTCGCTGTGTCGCCGTGCTGCCTTCGCTGTGTCACCGTGCTGCCCTCGCTGTGTCACCGTGCTGCCCTCGCTGTGTCGCCGTGCTGCCCTCGCTGTGTCACCGTGCTGCCCTCGCTGTGTCGCCGTGCGGCCCTCGCTGTGTCACCGTGCTGCCCTCGCTGTGTCGCCGTGCTGCCCTCGCTGTGTCGCCGTGCTGCCCTCGCTGTGTCGCCGTGCTGCCCTCGCTGTGTCGCCGTGCTGCCCTCGCTGTGTCGCCGTGCTGCCCTCGCTGTGTCGCCGTGCTGCCCTCGCTGTGTCGCCGTGCTGCCCTCGCTGTGTCGCCGTGCTGCCCTCGCTGTGTCGTCGTGCTGCCCTCGCTGTGTCGCCGTGCTGCCCTCGCTGTGACTCCATGCTGCCCTCGCTGTGTCGCCGTGCTGCCCTCGCTGTGTCTCCGTGCTGCCCTCGCTGTGTCGCCGTGCTGCCCTCGCTGTGTCGCCGTGCTGCCCTCGCTGTGTCGCCGTGCTGCCCTCGCTGTGTCACCGTGCTGCCCTCGCCGTGCTGCCCTCGCTGTGTCACCGTGCTGCCCTCGCTGTGTCACCGTGCTGCCCTCGCTGTGTCGCCGTGCTGCCCTCGCTGTGTCACCGTGCTGCCCTCGCTGTGTCACCGTGCTGCCCTCGCTGTGTCACCGTGCTGCCCTCGCTGTGTCACCGTGCTGCCCTCGCTGTGTCACCGTGCTGCCCTCGCTGTGTCACCGTGCTGCCCTCGCTGTGTCGCCGTGCTGCCCTCGCTGTGTCACCGTGCTGCCCTCGCCGTGCTGCCCTCGCTGTGTCTCCGTGCTGCCCTCGCCGTGCTGCCCTCGCTGTGTCGCCGTGCTGCCCTCGCTGTGTCACCGTGCTGCCCTCGCTGTGTCGCCGTGCTGCCCTCGCTGTGTCACCGTGCTGCCCTCGCTGTGTCACCGTGCTGCCCTCGCTGTGTCTCCGTGCTGCCCTCGCTGTGTCACCGTGCTGCCCTCGCTGTGTCACCGTGCTGCCCTCGCTGTGTCGCCGTGCTGCCCTCGCTGTGTCTCCGTGCTGCCCTCGCTGTGTCGCCGTGCTGCCCTCGCTGTGTCGCCGTGCTGCCCTCGCTGTGTCCCCGTGCTGCCCTCGCTGTGTCACCGTGCTGCCCTCGCTGTGTCACCGTGCTGCCCTCACTGTGTCACCGTGCTGCCCTCGCTGTGTCACCGTGCTGCCCTCGCTGTGTCGCCGTGCTGCCCTCGCTGTGTCACCGTGCTGCCCTCGCTGTGTCACCGTGCTGCCCTCGCTGTGTCACCGTGCTGCCCTCGCTGTGCTGCCCTCGCTGTGTCGCCGTGCTGCCCTCGCTGTGTCACCGTGCTGCCCTCGCTGTGTCACCGTACTGCCCTCGCCGTGCTGCCCTCGCTGTGTCGCCGTGCTGCCCTCGCCGTGCTGCCCTCGCTGTGTCACCGTGCTGCCCTCGCTGTGTCACCGTGCTGCCCTCGCTGTGTCTCCGTGCTGCCCTCGCCGTGCTGCCCTCGCTGTGTCGCCGTGCTGCCCTCGCCGTGCTGCCCTCGCTGTGTCACCGTGCTGCCCTCGCTGTGTCACCGTGCTGCCCTCGCTGTGTCTCCGTGCTGCCCTCGCTGTGTCTCCGTGCTGCCCTCGCTGTGTCTCCGTGCTGCCCTCGCTGTGTCACCGTGCTGCCCTCGCTGTGTCACCGTGCTGCCCTCGCTGTGTCCCCGTGCTGCCCTCGCTGTGTCGCCGTGCTGCCCTCGCTGTGTCGCCGTGCTGCCCTCGCTGTGTCACCGTGCTGCCCTCGCTGTGTCACCGTGCTGCCCTCGCTGTGTCACCGTGCTGCCCTCGCTGTGTCACCGTGCTGCCCTCGCTGTGTCGCCGTGCTGCCCTCGCTGTGTCGCCGTGCTGCCCTCGCTGTGTCGCCGTGCTGCCCTCGCTGTGTCGCCGTGCTGCCCTCGCCGTGCTGCCCTCGCTGTGTCGCCGTGCTGCCCTCGCTGTGTCACCGTGCTGCCCTCGCTGTGTCACCGTGCTGCCCTCGCTGTGTCGCCGTGCTGCCCTCGCTGTGTCTCCGTGCTGCCCTCGCTGTGCCACCGTGCTGCCCTCGCTGTGTCTCCGTGCTGCCCTCACTGTGTCACCGTGCTGCCCTCGCTGTGTCACCGTGCTGCCCTCGCTGTGTCACCGTGCTGCCCTCGCTGTGTCACCGTGCTGCCCTCGCTGTGTCGCCGTGCTGCCCTCGCTGTGTCACCGTGCTGCCCTCGCTGTGTCGCCGTGCTGCCCTCGCTGTGTCACCGTGCGGCCCTCGCTGTGTCACCGTGCTGCCCTCGCTGTGTCACCGTGCTGCCCTCGCTGTGTCGCCGTGCTGCCCTCGCTGTGTCGCCGTGCTGCCCTCGCTGTATCGGCGTGCTGCCATCGCTGTGTCACCGTGCTGCCCTCGCTGTGTCGCCGTGCTGCCCTCGCTGTGTCGCCGTGCTGCCCTCGCTGTGTCACCGTGCTGCCCTCGCTGTGTCACCGTGCTGCCCTCGCTGTGTCACCGTGCTGCCCTCGCTGTGTCACCGTGCTGCCCTCGCTGTGTCTCCGTGCTGCCCTCGCTGTGTCACCGTGCTGCCCTCGCTGTGTCACCGTGCTGCCCTCGCTGTGTCACCGTGCTGCCCTCGCTGTGTCACCGTGCTGCCCTCGCTGTGTCACCGTGCTGCCCTCGCTGTGTCTCCGTGCTGCCCTCGCTGTGTCACCGTGCTGCCCTCGCTGTGTCACCGTGCTGCCCTCGCTGTGTCACCGTGCTGCCCTCGCTGTGTCACCGTGCTGCCCTCGCTGTGTCACCGTGCTGCCCTCGCTGTGTCACCGTGCTGCCCTCGCTGTGTCGCCGTGCTGCCCGCGCTGTGTCACCGTGCTGCCCTCGCTGTGTCACCGTGCTGCCCTCGCTGTGTCACCGTGCTGCCCTCGCTGTGTCACCGTGCTGCCCTCGCTGTGTCACCGTGCTGCCCTCGCTGTGTCACCGTGCTGCCCTCGCTGTGTCTCCGTGCTGCCCTCGCTGTGTCACCGTGCTGCCCTCGCTGTGTCACCGTGCTGCCCTCGCTGTGTCACCGTGCTGCCCTCGCTGTGTCACCGTGCTGCCCTCGCTGTGTCACCGTGCTGCCCTCGCTGTGTCTCCGTGCTGCCCTCGCTGTGTCACCGTGCTGCCCTCGCTGTGTCACCGTGCTGCCCTCGCTGTGTCACCGTGCTGCCCTCGCTGTGTCACCGTGCTGCCCTCGCTGTGTCACCGTGCTGCCCTCGCTGTGTCACCGTGCTGCCCTCGCTGTGTCGCCGTGCTGCCCGCGCTGTGTCACCGTGCTGCCCTCGCTGTGTCACCGTGCTGCCCTCGCTGTGTCACCGTGCTGCCCTCGCTGTGTCACCGTGCTGCCCTCGCTGTGTCGCCGTGCTGCCCTCGCTGTGTCACCGTGCTGCCCTCGCTGTGTCACCGTGCTGCCCTCGCTGTGTCGCCGTGCTGCCCTCGCTGTGTCACCGTGCTGCCCTCGCTGTGTCACCGTGCTGCCCTCGCTGTGTCACGGTGCTGCCCTCGCTGTGTCACCGTGCTGCCCTCGCTGTGTCTCCGTGCTGCCCTCGCTGTGTCTCCGTGCTGCCCTCGCTGTGTCGCCGTGCTGCCCTCGCTGTGTCGCCGTGCTGCCCTCGCTGTGTCTCCGTGCTGCCCTCGCTGTGTCGCCGTGCTGCCCTCGCTGTGTCGCCGTGCTGCCCTCGCCGTGCTGCCCTCGCTGTGTCGCCGTGCTGCCCTCGCTGTGTCACCGTGCTGCCCTCGCTGTGTCACCGTGCTGCCCTCACTGTGTCGCCGTGCTGCCCTCGCTGTGTCACCGTGCTGCCCTCGCTGTGTCACCGTGCTGCCCTCGCTGTGTCGCCGTGCTGCCCTCGCTGTGTCGCCGTGCTGGCCTCGCTGTATCACCGTGCTGCCCTCGCTGTGTCACCGTGCTGCCCTCGCTGTGTCACCGTGCTGCCCTCGCTGTGTCACCGTGCTGCCCTCGCTGTGTCGCCGTGCTGCCCGCGCTGTGTCACCGTGCTGCCCTCGCTGTGTCACCGTGCTGCCCTCGCTGTGTCACCGTGCTGCCCTCGCTGTGTCACCGTGCTGCCCTCGCTGTGTCACCGTGCTGCCCTCGCTGTGTCACCGTGCTGCCCTCGCTGTGTCTCCGTGCTGCCCTCGCTGTGTCACCGTGCTGCCCTCGCTGTGTCACCGTGCTGCCCTCGCTGTGTCACCGTGCTGCCCTCGCTGTGTCACCGTGCTGCCCTCGCTGTGTCACCGTGCTGCCCTCGCTGTGTCTCCGTGCTGCCCTCGCTGTGTCACCGTGCTGCCCTCGCTGTGTCACCGTGCTGCCCTCGCTGTGTCACCGTGCTGCCCTCGCTGTGTCACCGTGCTGCCCTCGCTGTGTCACCGTGCTGCCCTCGCTGTGTCACCGTGCTGCCCTCGCTGTGTCGCCGTGCTGCCCGCGCTGTGTCACCGTGCTGCCCTCGCTGTGTCACCGTGCTGCCCTCGCTGTGTCACCGTGCTGCCCTCGCTGTGTCACCGTGCTGCCCTCGCTGTGTCGCCGTGCTGCCCTCGCTGTGTCACCGTGCTGCCCTCGCTGTGTCACCGTGCTGCCCTCGCTGTGTCGCCGTGCTGCCCTCGCTGTGTCACCGTGCTGCCCTCGCTGTGTCACCGTGCTGCCCTCGCTGTGTCACGGTGCTGCCCTCGCTGTGTCACCGTGCTGCCCTCGCTGTGTCTCCGTGCTGCCCTCGCTGTGTCTCCGTGCTGCCCTCGCTGTGTCGCCGTGCTGCCCTCGCTGTGTCGCCGTGCTGCCCTCGCTGTGTCTCCGTGCTGCCCTCGCTGTGTCACCGTGCTGCCCTCGCTGTGTCGCCGTGCTGCCCTCGCCGTGCTGCCCTCGCTGTGTCGCCGTGCTGCCCTCGCTGTGTCACCGTGCTGCCCTCGCTGTGTCACCGTGCTGCCCTCACTGTGTCGCCGTGCTGCCCTCGCTGTGTCACCGTGCTGCCCTCGCTGTGTCACCGTGCTGCCCTCGCTGTGTCGCCGTGCTGCCCTCGCTGTGTCGCCGTGCTGGCCTCGCTGTATCACCGTGCTGCCCTCGCTGTGTCACCGTGCTGCCCTCGCTGTGTCACCGTGCTGCCCTCGCTGTGTCACCGTGCTGCCCTCGCTGTGTCACCGTGCTGCCCTCGCTGTGTCACCGTGCTGCCCTCGCTGTGTCACCGTGCTGCCCTCGCTGTGTCACCGTGCTGCCCTCGCTGTGTCGCCGTGCTGCCCTCGCTGTGTCGCCGTGCTGCCCTCGCTGTGTCGCCGTGCTGCCCTCGCTGTGTCGCCGTGCTGCCCTCGCTGTGTCGCCGTGCTGCCCTCGCTGTGTCTCCGTGCTGCCCTCGCTGTGTCGCCGTGCTGCCCTCGCTGTGTCACCGTGCTGCCCTCGCTGTGTCACCGTGCTGCCCTCGCTGTGTCACCGTGCTGCCCTCGCTGTGTCACCGTGCTGCCCTCGCTGTGTCTCCGTGCTGCCCTCACTGTGTCACCGTGCTGCCCTCGCTGTGTCACCGTGCTGCCCTCGCTGTGTCGCCGTGCTGCCCGCGCCGTGCTGCCCTCGCTGTGTCGCCGTGCTGCCCTCGCCGTGCTGCCCTCGCTGTGTCGCCGTGCTGCCCTCGCCGTGCTGCCCTCGCTGTGTCGCCGTGCTGCCCTCGCTGTGTCTCCGTGCTGCCCTCGCTGTGTCGCCGTGCTGCCCTCGCTGTGTCACCGTGCTGCCCTCGCTGTGTCACCGTGCTGCCCTCGCTGTGTCTCCGTGCTGCCCTCGCTGTGTCGCCGTGCTGCCCTCGCCGTGCTGCCCTCGCTGTGTCGCCGTGCTGCCCTCGCTGTGTCACCGTGCTGCCCTCGCTGTGTCGCCGTGCTGCCCTCGCTGTGTCACCGTGCTGCCCTCGCTGTGTCACCGTGCTGCCCTCGCTGTGTCTCCGTGCTGCCCTCGCTGTGTCGCCGTGCTGCCCTCGCTGTATCACCGTGCTGCCCTCGCTGTGTCGCCGTGCTGCCCTCGCTGTGTCGCCGTGCTGCCCTCGCTGTGTCGCCGTGCTGCCCTCGCTGTGTCGCCGTGCTGCCCTCGCTGTGTCACCGTGCTGCCCTCGCTGTATCGCCGTGCTGCCCTCGCTGTGTCGCCGTGCTGCCCTCGCTGTGTCTCCGTGCTGCCCTCGCTGTGTCTCCGTGCTGCCCTCGCTGTGTCCCCGTGCTGCCCTCGCTCTGTCACCGTGCTGCCCTCGCTGTGTCGCCGTGCTGCCCTCGCTGTGTCACCGTGCTGCCCTCGCTGTGTCACCGTGCGGCCCTCGCTGTGTCTCCGTGCTGCCCTCGCTGTGTCTCCGTGCTGCCCTCGCTGTGTCGCCGTGCTGCCCTCGCTGTGTCGCCGTGCTGCCCTCGCTGTGTCGCCGTGCTGCCCTCGCTGTGTCACCGTGCTGCCCTCGCTGTGTCTCCGTGCTGCCCTCGCTGTGTCGCCGTGCTGCCCTCGCTGTGTCGCCGTGCTGCCCTCGCTGTGTCGCCGTGCTGCCCTCGCTGTGTCACCGTGCTGCCCTCGCTGTGTCGCCGTGCTGCCCTCGCTGTGTCACCGTGCTGCCCTCGCTGTGTCGCCGTGCTGCCCTCGCTGTGTCACCGTGCTGCCCTCGCTGTGTCACCGTGCTGCCCTCGCTGTGTCTCCGTGCTGCCCTCGCTGTGTCGCCGTGCTGCCCTCGCTGTATCACCGTGCTGCCCTCGCTGTGTCGCCGTGCTGCCCTCGCTGTGTCGCCGTGCTGCCCTCGCTGTGTCGCCGTGCTGCCCTCGCTGTGTCGCCGTGCTGCCCTCGCTGTGTCACCGTGCTGCCCTCGCTGTATCACCGTGCTGCCCTCGCTGTGTCGCCGTGCTGCCCTCGCTGTGTCTCCGTGCTGCCCTCGCTGTGTCTCCGTGCTGCCCTCGCTGTGTCCCCGTGCTGCCCTCGCTGTGTCACCGTGCTGCCCTCGCTGTGTCGCCGTGCTGCCCTCGCTGTGTCACCGTGCTGCCCTCGCTGTGTCACCGTGCGGCCCTCGCTGTGTCTCCGTGCTGCCCTCGCTGTGTCTCCGTGCTGCCCTCGCTGTGTCGCCGTGCTGCCCTCGCTGTGTCGCCGTGCTGCCCTCGCTGTGTCGCCGTGCTGCCCTCGCTGTGTCACCGTGCTGCCCTCGCTGTGTCACCGTGCTGCCCTCGCTGTGTCGCCGTGCTGCTCTCGCTGTGTCACCGTGCTGCCCTCGCTGTGTCACCGTGCTGCCCTCGCTGTGTCGCCGTGCTGCCCTCGCTGTGTCGCCGTGCTGCCCTCGCTGTGTCACCGTGCTGCCCTCGCTGTGTCACCGTGCTGCCCTCGCTGTGTCACCGTGCTGCCCTCGCTGTGTCGCCGTGCTGCCCTCGCTGTGTCACCGTGCTGCCCTCGCTGTGTCACCGTGCTGCCCTCGCTGTGTCGCCGTGCTGCTCTCGCTGTGTCACCGTGCTGCCCTCGCTGTGTCACCGTGCTGCCCTCGCTGTGTCGCCGTTCTGCCCTCGCTGTGTCGCCGTGCTGCCCTCGCTGTGTCTCCGTGCTGCCCTCGCTGTGTCACCGTGCTGCCCTCGCTGTGTCACCGTGCTGCCCTCGCTGTGTCGCCGTGCTGCCCTCGCTGTGTCGCCGTGCTGCCCTCGCTGTGTCACCGTGCTGCCCTCGCTGTGTCACCGTGCTGCCCTCGCTGTTTCACCGTGCTGCCCTCGCTGTGTCACCGTGCTGCCCTCGCGGGCAGCACGGTGACACAGCGAGGGCAGCACGGTGACACCGTGCTGCCCTCGCTGCGTCGCCGTGCTGCCCTCGCTGTGTCACCGTGCTGCCCTCGCTGTGTCGCCGTGCTGCCCTCGCTGTGTCGCCGTGCTGCCCTCGCTGTGTCATCATGCTGCCCTCGCTGTGTCGCCGTGCTGCCCTCGCTGTGTCACCGTGCTGCCCTCGCTGTGTCACCGTGCTGCCCTCGCTGTGTCGCCGTGCTGCCCTCGCTGTGTCACCGTGCTGCCCTCGCTGTGTCACCGTGCTGCCCTCGCTGTGTCGCCGTGCTGCCCTCGCTGTGTCGCCGTGCTGCCCTCGCTGTGTCACCGTGCTGCCCTCGCTGTGTCGCCGTGCTGCCCTCGCTGTGTCGCCGTGCTGCCCTCGCTGTGTCGCCGTGCTGCCCTCGCTGTGTCTCCGTGCTGCCCTCGCTGTGTCCCCGTGCTGCCCTCGCTGCGTCGCCGTGCTGCCCTCGCTGTGTCACCGTGCTGCCCTCGCTGTGTCGCCGTGCTGCCCTCGCTGTGTCACCGTGCTGCTCTCGCTGTGTCGCCGTGCTGCCCTCGCTGTGTCACCGTGCTGCTCTCGCTGTGTCGCCGTGCTGCCCTCGCTGTTTCACCGTGCTGCCCTCGCTGTGTCACCGTGCTGCCCTCGAGGGCAGCACGGCGACGCAGCGAGGGCAGCACGGTGTCACCGTGCTGCCCTCGCTGTGTCACCGTGCTGCCCTCGAGGGCAGCACGGTGACACAGCGAGGGCAGCACGGTGAAACAGCGAGGGCAGCACGGCGACACAGCGAGAGCAGCACGGTGACACAGCGAGGGCAGCACGGCGACACAGCGAGAGCAGCACGGTGACACAGCGAGGGCAGCACGGCGACACAGCGAGGGCAGCACGGTGACACAGCGAGGGCAGCACGGCGACGCAGCGAGGGCAGCACGGGGACACAGCGAGGGCAGCACGGAGACACAGCGAGGGCAGCACGGCGACACAGCGAGGGCAGCACGGCGACACAGCGAGGGCAGCACGGCGACACAGCGAGGGCAGCACGGTGACACAGCGAGGGCAGCACGGCGACACAGCGAGGGCAGCACGGCGACACAGCGAGGGCAGCACGGTGACACAGCGAGGGCAGCACGGTGACACAGCGAGGGCAGCACGGCGACACAGCGAGGGCAGCACGGTGACACAGCGAGGGCAGCACGGTGACACAGCGAGGGCAGCACGGCGACACAGCGAGGGCAGCATGATGACACAGCGAGGGCAGCACGGCGACACAGCGAGGGCAGCACGGCGACACAGCGAGGGCAGCACGGTGACACAGCGAGGGCAGCACGGCGACGCAGCGAGGGCAGCACGGTGTCACCGTGCTGCCCTCGCTGTGTCACCGTGCTGCCCGCGAGGGCAGCACGGTGACACAGCGAGGGCAGCACGGTGAAACAGCGAGGGCAGCACGGTGACACAGCGAGGGCAGCACGGTGACACAGCGAGGGCAGCACGGCGACACAGCGAGGGCAGCACGGCGACACAGCGAGGGCAGCACGGTGACACAGCGAGGGCAGCACGGTGACACAGCGAGGGCAGCACGGTGACACAGCGAGGGCAGCACGGTGACACAGCGAGGGCAGCACGGTGACACAGCGAGGGCAGCACGGTGACACAGCGAGGGCAGCACGGTGACACAGCGAGGGCAGCACGGTGACACAGCGAGGGCAGCACGGTGACACAGCGAGGGCAGCACGGTGACACAGCGAGGGCAGCACGGTGACACAGCGAGGGCAGCACGGTGACACAGCGAGGGCAGCACGGTGACACAGCGAGGGCAGCACGGCGACACAGCGAGGGCAGCACGGCGAGGGCAGCACGGTGACACAGCGAGGGCAGCACGGTGAAACAGCGAGGGCAGCACGGTGACACAGCGAGGGCAGCACGGTGACACAGCGAGGGCAGCACGGCGACACAGCGAGGGCAGCACGGCGACACAGCGAGGGCAGCACGGTGACACAGCGAGGGCAGCACGGTGACACAGCGAGGGCAGCACGGAGACACAGCGAGGGCAGCACGGCGACACAGCGAGGGCAGAACGGCGACACAGCGAGGGCAGCACGGTGACACAGCGAGGGCAGCACGGTGACACAGCGAGAGCAGCACGGCGACACAGCGAGGGCAGCACGGTGACACAGCGAGGGCAGCACGGTGACACAGCGAGGGCAGCACGGCGACACAGCGAGGGCAGCACGGTGACACAGCGAGGGCAGCACGGTGACACAGCGAGGGCAGCACGGTGACACAGCGAGGGCAGCACGGCGACACAGCGAGGGCAGCACGGTGACACAGCGAGGGCAGCACGGTGACACAGCGAGGGCAGCACGGTGACACAGCGAGAGCAGCACGGCGACACAGCGAGGGCAGCACGGTGACACAGCGAGGGCAGCACGGTGACACAGCGAGGGCAGCACGGCGACACAGCGAGGGCAGCACGGCGACACAGCGAGGGCAGCACGGCGACACAGCGAGGGCAGCACGGAGACACAGCGAGGGCAGCACGGAGACACAGCGAGGGCCGCACGGTGACACAGCGAGGGCAGCACGGTGACACAGCGAGGGCAGCACGGCGACACAGCGAGGGCAGCACGGTGACACAGCGAGGGCAGCACGGTGACACAGCGAGGGCAGCACGGCGACACAGCGAGGGCAGCACGGAGACACAGCGAGGGCAGCACGGCGACACAGCGAGGGCAGCACGGTGATACAGCGAGGGCAGCACGGTGACACAGCGAGGGCAGCACGGCGACACAGCGAGGGCAGCACGGCGACACAGCGAGGGCAGCACGGCGACACAGCGAGGGCAGCACGGCGACACAGCGAGGGCAGCACGGTGATACAGCGAGGGCAGCACGGCGACACAGCGAGGGCAGCACGGAGACACAGCGAGGGCAGCACGGTGACACAGCGAGGGCAGCACGGTGACACAGCGAGGGCAGCACGGCGACACAGCGAGGGCAGCACGGCGACACAGCGAGGGCAGCACGGTGACACAGCGAGGGCAGCACGGCGACACAGCGAGGGCAGCACGGCGACACAGCGAGGGCAGCACGGCGACACAGCGAGGGCAGCACGGAGACACAGCGAGGGCAGCACGGTGACACAGCGAGGGCAGCACGGCGACACAGCGAGGGCAGCACGGCGACACAGCGAGGGCAGCACGGCGACACAGCGAGGGCAGCACGGAGACACAGCGAGGGCAGCACGGAGACACAGCGAGGGCCGCACGGTGACACAGCGAGGGCAGCACGGTGACACAGCGAGGGCAGCACGGCGACACAGCGAGGGCAGCACGGTGACACAGCGAGGGCAGCACGGGGACACAGCGAGGGCAGCACGGAGACACAGCGAGGGCAGCACGGAGACACAGCGAGGGCAGCACGGCGACACAGCGAGGGCAGCACGGTGATACAGCGAGGGCAGCACGGTGACACAGCGAGGGCAGCACGGCGACACAGCGAGGGCAGCACGGCGACACAGCGAGGGCAGCACGGCGACACAGCGAGGGCAGCACGGCGACACTGCGAGGGCAGCACGGTGATACAGCGAGGGCAGCACGGCGACACAGCGAGGGCAGCACGGAGACACAGCGAGGGCAGCACGGCGACACAGCGAGGGCAGCACGGCGACACAGCGAGGGCAGCACGGCGACACAGCGAGGGCAGCACGGCGACACAGCGAGGGCAGCACGGCGACACAGCGAGGGCAGCACGGCGACACAGCGAGGGCAGCACGGCGACACAGCGAGGGCAGCACGGAGACACAGCGAGGGCAGCACGGTGACACAGCGAGGGCAGCACGGTGACACAGCGAGGGCAGCACGGTGACACAGCGAGGGCAGCACGGTGACACAGCGAGGGCAGCACGGCGACACAGCGAGGGCAGCACGGTGACACAGCGAGGGCAGCACGGCGACACAGCGAGGGCAGCACGGCGAGGGCAGCACGGCGACACAGCGAGGGCAGCACGGAGACACAGCGAGGGCAGCACGGTGACACAGCGAGGGCAGCACGGTGACACAGCGAGGGCAGCACGGCGACACAGCGAGGGCAGCACGGAGACACAGCGAGGGCAGCACGGCGACACAGCGAGGGCAGCACGGCGAGGGCAGCACGGCGACACAGCGAGGGCAGCACGGCGAGGGCAGCACGGCGACACAGCGAGGGCAGCACGGCGCGGGCAGCACGGCGACACAGCGAGGGCAGCACGGTGACACAGCGAGGGCAGCACGGTGACACAGTGAGGGCAGCACGGAGACACAGCGAGGGCAGCACGGTGACACAGCGAGGGCAGCACGGTGACACAGCGAGGGCAGCACGGTGACACAGCGAGGGCAGCACGGTGACACAGCGAGGGCAGCACGGCGACACAGCGAGGGCAGCACGGTGACACAGCGAGGGCAGCACGGCGACACAGCGAGGGCAGCACGGCGACACAGCGAGGGCAGCACGGTGACACAGCGAGGGCAGCACGGCGACACAGCGAGGGCAGCACGGCGACACAGCGAGGGCAGCACGGTGACACAGCGAGGGCAGCACGGTGACACAGCGAGGGCAGCAGGGCGACACAGCGAGGGCAGCACGGTGACACAGCGAGGGCAGCACGGCGACACAGCGAGGGCAGCACGGCGACACAGCGAGGGCAGCACGGTGACACAGCGAGGGCAGCACGGTGACACAGCGAGGGCAGCACGGGGACACAGCGAGGGCTGCACGGCGACACAGCGAGGGCAGCACGGCGACACAGCGAGGGCAGCACGGTGACACAGCGAGGGCAGCACGGTGACACAGCGAGGGCAGCACGGCGACACAGCGAGGGCAGCACGGCGACACAGCGAGGGCAGCACGGTGACACAGCGAGGGCAGCACGGCGACACAGCGAGGGCAGCACGGCGACACAGCGAGGGCAGCACGGTGACACAGCGAGGGCAGCACGGCGACACAGCGAGGGCAGCACGGCGACACAGCGAGGGCAGCACGGCGACACAGCGAGGGCAGCACGGCGACACAGCGAGGGCAGCACGGTGACACAGCGAGGGCAGCACGGTGACACAGCGAGGGCAGCACGGTGACACAGCGAGGGCAGCACGGTGACACAGCGAGGGCAGCACGGTGACACAGCGAGGGCAGCACGGTGACACAGCGAGGGCAGCACGGTGACACAGCGAGGGCAGCACGGTGACACAGCGAGGGCAGCACGGTGACACAGCGAGGGCAGCACGGTGACACAGCGAGGGCAGCACGGTGACACAGCGAGGGCAGCACGGCGACACAGCGAGGGCAGCACGGCGAGGGCAGCACGGTGACACAGCGAGGGCAGCACGGTGAAACAGCGAGGGCAGCACGGTGACACAGCGAGGGCAGCACGGTGACACAGCGAGGGCAGCACGGCGACACAGCGAGGGCAGCACGGCGACACAGCGAGGGCAGCACGGTGACACAGCGAGGGCAGCACGGTGACACAGCGAGGGCAGCACGGAGACACAGCGAGGGCAGCACGGCGACACAGCGAGGGCAGAACGGCGACACAGCGAGGGCAGCACGGTGACACAGCGAGGGCAGCACGGTGACACAGCGAGAGCAGCACGGCGACACAGCGAGGGCAGCACGGTGACACAGCGAGGGCAGCACGGTGACACAGCGAGGGCAGCACGGCGACACAGCGAGGGCAGCACGGTGACACAGCGAGGGCAGCACGGTGACACAGCGAGGGCAGCACGGTGACACAGCGAGGGCAGCACGGCGACACAGCGAGGGCAGCACGGTGACACAGCGAGGGCAGCACGGTGACACAGCGAGGGCAGCACGGTGACACAGCGAGAGCAGCACGGCGACACAGCGAGGGCAGCACGGTGACACAGCGAGGGCAGCACGGTGACACAGCGAGGGCAGCACGGCGACACAGCGAGGGCAGCACGGCGACACAGCGAGGGCAGCACGGCGACACAGCGAGGGCAGCACGGAGACACAGCGAGGGCAGCACGGAGACACAGCGAGGGCCGCACGGTGACACAGCGAGGGCAGCACGGTGACACAGCGAGGGCAGCACGGCGACACAGCGAGGGCAGCACGGTGACACAGCGAGGGCAGCACGGTGACACAGCGAGGGCAGCACGGCGACACAGCGAGGGCAGCACGGAGACACAGCGAGGGCAGCACGGCGACACAGCGAGGGCAGCACGGTGATACAGCGAGGGCAGCACGGTGACACAGCGAGGGCAGCACGGCGACACAGCGAGGGCAGCACGGCGACACAGCGAGGGCAGCACGGCGACACAGCGAGGGCAGCACGGCGACACAGCGAGGGCAGCACGGTGATACAGCGAGGGCAGCACGGCGACACAGCGAGGGCAGCACGGAGACACAGCGAGGGCAGCACGGTGACACAGCGAGGGCAGCACGGTGACACAGCGAGGGCAGCACGGCGACACAGCGAGGGCAGCACGGCGACACAGCGAGGGCAGCACGGTGACACAGCGAGGGCAGCACGGCGACACAGCGAGGGCAGCACGGCGACACAGCGAGGGCAGCACGGCGACACAGCGAGGGCAGCACGGAGACACAGCGAGGGCAGCACGGTGACACAGCGAGGGCAGCACGGCGACACAGCGAGGGCAGCACGGCGACACAGCGAGGGCAGCACGGCGACACAGCGAGGGCAGCACGGAGACACAGCGAGGGCAGCACGGAGACACAGCGAGGGCCGCACGGTGACACAGCGAGGGCAGCACGGTGACACAGCGAGGGCAGCACGGCGACACAGCGAGGGCAGCACGGTGACACAGCGAGGGCAGCACGGGGACACAGCGAGGGCAGCACGGAGACACAGCGAGGGCAGCACGGAGACACAGCGAGGGCAGCACGGCGACACAGCGAGGGCAGCACGGTGATACAGCGAGGGCAGCACGGTGACACAGCGAGGGCAGCACGGCGACACAGCGAGGGCAGCACGGCGACACAGCGAGGGCAGCACGGCGACACAGCGAGGGCAGCACGGCGACACTGCGAGGGCAGCACGGTGATACAGCGAGGGCAGCACGGCGACACAGCGAGGGCAGCACGGAGACACAGCGAGGGCAGCACGGCGACACAGCGAGGGCAGCACGGCGACACAGCGAGGGCAGCACGGCGACACAGCGAGGGCAGCACGGCGACACAGCGAGGGCAGCACGGCGACACAGCGAGGGCAGCACGGAGACACAGCGAGGGCAGCACGGTGACACAGCGAGGGCAGCACGGTGACACAGCGAGGGCAGCACGGTGACACAGCGAGGGCAGCACGGTGACACAGCGAGGGCAGCACGGCGACACAGCGAGGGCAGCACGGTGACACAGCGAGGGCAGCACGGCGACACAGCGAGGGCAGCACGGCGAGGGCAGCACGGCGACACAGCGAGGGCAGCACGGAGACACAGCGAGGGCAGCACGGTGACACAGCGAGGGCAGCACGGTGACACAGCGAGGGCAGCACGGCGACACAGCGAGGGCAGCACGGAGACACAGCGAGGGCAGCACGGCGACACAGCGAGGGCAGCACGGCGAGGGCAGCACGGCGACACAGCGAGGGCAGCACGGCGAGGGCAGCACGGCGACACAGCGAGGGCAGCACGGCGCGGGCAGCACGGCGACACAGCGAGGGCAGCACGGTGACACAGCGAGGGCAGCACGGTGACACAGTGAGGGCAGCACGGAGACACAGCGAGGGCAGCACGGTGACACAGCGAGGGCAGCACGGTGACACAGCGAGGGCAGCACGGTGACACAGCGAGGGCAGCACGGTGACACAGCGAGGGCAGCACGGCGACACAGCGAGGGCAGCACGGTGACACAGCGAGGGCAGCACGGCGACACAGCGAGGGCAGCACGGCGACACAGCGAGGGCAGCACGGTGACACAGCGAGGGCAGCACGGCGACACAGCGAGGGCAGCACGGCGACACAGCGAGGGCAGCACGGTGACACAGCGAGGGCAGCACGGTGACACAGCGAGGGCAGCAGGGCGACACAGCGAGGGCAGCACGGTGACACAGCGAGGGCAGCACGGCGACACAGCGAGGGCAGCACGGCGACACAGCGAGGGCAGCACGGTGACACAGCGAGGGCAGCACGGTGACACAGCGAGGGCAGCACGGTGACACAGCGAGGGCTGCACGGCGACACAGCGAGGGCAGCACGGCGACACAGCGAGGGCAGCACGGTGACACAGCGAGGGCAGCACGGTGACACAGCGAGGGCAGCACGGCGACACAGCGAGGGCAGCACGGCGACACAGCGAGGGCAGCACGGTGACACAGCGAGGGCAGCACGGCGACACAGCGAGGGCAGCACGGCGACACAGCGAGGGCAGCACGGTGACACAGCGAGGGCAGCACGGCGACACAGCGAGGGCAGCACGGCGACACAGCGAGGGCAGCACGGCGACACAGCGAGGGCAGCACGGCGACACAGCGAGGGCAGCACGGTGACACAGCGAGGGCAGCACGGCGACACAGCGAGGGCAGCACGGCGACACAGCGAGGGCAGCACGGTGACACAGCGAGGGCAGCACGGTGACACAGCGAGGGCAGCACGGCGACACAGCGAGGGCAGCACGGTGACACAGCGAGGGCAGCACGGCGACACAGCGAGGGCAGCACGGCGACACAGCGAGGGCAGCATGGTGACACAGCGAGGGCAGCACGGTGACACAGCGAGGGCAGCACGGTGACACAGCGAGGGCAGCACGGTGACACAGCGAGGGCAGCACGGTGACACAGCGAGGGCAGCACGGTGACACAGCGAGGGCAGCACGGTGACACAGCGAGGGCAGCACGGTGACACAGCGAGGGCAGCACGGCGACACAGCGAGGGCAGCACGGCGACACAGCGAGGGCAGCACGGTGACACAGCGAGGGCAGCACGGCGACACAGCGAGGGCAGCACGGCGACACAGCGAGGGCAGCACGGTGACACAGCGAGGGCAGCACGGCGACACAGCGAGGGCAGCACGGTGACACAGCGAGGGCAGCACGGCGACACAGCGAGGGCAGCACGGCGACACAGCGAGGGCAGCACGGCGACACAGCGAGGGCAGCACGGTGACACAGCGAGGGCAGCACGGTGACACAGCGAGTGCAGCACGGTGATACAGCGAGGGCAGCAGGGTGACACAGCGAGGGCAGCACGGTGACACAGCGAGGGCAGCACGGCGACACAGCGAGGGCAGCACGGTGACACAGCGAGGGCAGCACGGCGACACAGCGAGGGCAGCACGGCGACACAGCGAGGGCAGCACGGCGACACAGCGAGGGCAGCACGGCGACACAGCGAGGGCAGCACGGTGACACAGCGAAGGCAGCACGGAGACACAGCGAGGGCAGCACGGTGACACAGCGAGGGCAGCACGGCGACACAGCGAGTGCAGCACGGCGACACAGCGAGGGCAGCACGGTGACACAGCGAGGGCAGCACGGTGACACAGCGAGGGCAGCACGGTGACACAGCGAGGGCAGCACGGCGACACAGCGAGGGCAGCACGGAGACACAGCGAGGGCAGCACGGTGACACAGCGAGGGCAGCACGGTGACACAGCGAGGGCAGCACGGTGACATAGCGAGGGCAGCACGGTGACACAGCGAGGGCAGCACGGCGAGGGCAGCACGGTGACACAGCGAGGGCAGCACGGTGACACAGCGAGGGCAGCACGGTGACACAGCGAGGGCAGCACGGTGACACAGCGAGGGCAGCACGGCGAGGGCAGCACGGTGACACAGCGAGGGCAGCACGGCGACACAGCGAGGGCAGCACGGTGACACAGCGAGGGCAGCACGGTGACACAGCGAGGGCAGCACGGCGACACAGCGAGGGCAGCACGGCGACACAGCGAGGGCAGCACGGTGACACAGCGAGGGCAGCACGGTGACACAGCGAGGGCAGCACGGCGACACAGCGAGGGCAGCACGGCGACACAGCGAGGGCAGCACGGTGACACAGCGAGGGCAGCACGGTGACACAGCGAGGGCAGCACGGTGACACAGCGAGGGCAGCACGGTGACACAGCGAGGGCAGCACGGTGACACAGCGAGGGCAGCACGGTGACACAGCGAGGGCAGCACGGTGACACAGCGAGGGCAGCACGGCGACACAGCGAGGGCAGCAGGGTGACACAGCGAGGGCAGCACGGCGACACAGCGAGGGCAGCACGGTGACACAGCGAGGGCAGCACGGCGACACAGCGAGGGCAGCACGGTGACACAGCGAGGGCAGCACGGTGACACAGCGAGGGCAGCACGGTGACACAGCGAGGGCAGCACGGTGACACAGCGAGGGCAGCACGGTGACACAGCGAGGGCAGCACGGTGACACAGCGAGGGCAGCACGGAGACACAGCGAGGGCAGCACGGAGACACAGCGAGGGCAGCACGGTGACACAGCGAGGGCAGCACGGCGACACAGCGAGGGCAGCACGGTGACACAGCGAGGGCAGCACGGTGACACAGCGAGGGCAGCACGGTGACACAGCGAGGGCAGCACGGCGACACAGCGAGGGCAGCACGGTGACACAGCGAGGGCAGCACGGTGACACAGAGAGGGCAGCACGGTGACACAGCGAGGGCAGCACGGCGACACAGCGAGGGCAGCACGGTGACACAGCGAGGGCAGCACGGCGACACAGCGAGGGCAGCACGGCGACACAGCGAGGGCAGCACGGCGACACAGCGAGGGCAGCACGGCGACACAGCGAGGGCAGCACGGTGACACAGCGAGGGCAGCACGGCGACACAGCGAGGGCAGCACGGCGACACAGCGAGGGCAGCACGGTGACACAGCGAGGGCAGCACGGCGACGCAGCGAGGGCAGCACGGTGACACAGCGAGGGCAGCACGGCGACACAGCGAGGGCAGCAGGGTGACACAGCGAGGGCAGCACGGTGACACAGCGAGGGAAGCACGGCGACACAGCGAGGGCAGCACGGTGACACAGCGAGGGCAGCACGGTGACACAGCGAGGGCAGCACGGTGACACAGCGAGGGCAGCACGGTGACACAGCGAGGGCAGCACGGAGACACAGCGAGGGCAGCACGGTGACACAGCGAGGGCAGCACGGCGACACAGCGAGGGCAGCACGGTGACACAGCGAGGGCAGCACGGTGACACAGCGAGGGCAGCACGGTGACACAGCGAGGGCAGCACGGCGACACAGCGAGGGCAGCACGGTGACACAGCGAGGGCAGCACGGTGACACAGAGAGGGCAGCACGGTGACACAGCGAGGGCAGCACGGCGACACAGCGAGGGCAGCACGGTGACACAGCGAGGGCAGCACGGCGACACAGCGAGGGCAGCACGGTGACACAGCGAGGGCAGCACGGCGACACAGCGAGGGCAGCACGGCGACACAGCGAGGGCAGCACGGTGACACAGCGAGGGCAGCACGGCGACACAGCGAGGGCAGCACGGCGACACAGCGAGGGCAGCACGGTGATACAGCGAGGCCAGCACGGCGACACAGCGAGGGCAGCACGGTGACACAGCGAGGGCAGCACGGTGACACAGCGAGGGCAGCACGGTGACACAGCGAGGGCAGAACGGCGACACAGCGAGGGCAGCACGGTGACACAGCGAGGGCAGCACGGCGACACAGCGAGGGCAGCACGGTGACACAGCGAGGGCAGCACGGCGACACAGCGAGGGCAGCACGGCGACACAGCGAGGGCAGCACGGTGACACAGCGAGGGCAGCACGGTGACACAGCGAGGGCAGCACGGTGACACAACGAGGGCAGCACGGTGACACAGCGAGGGCAGCACGGTGACACAACGAGGGCAGCACGGTGACACAACGAGGGCAGCACGGCGACACAGCGAGGGCAGCACGGCGACACAGCGAGGGCAGCACGGTGACACAACGAGGGCAGCACGGCGACACAGCGAGGGCAGCACGGTGACACAGCGAGGGCCGCACGGAGACACAGCGAGGGCAGCACGGCGACACAGCGAGGGCAGCACGGCGACACAGCGAGGGCAGCACGGAGACACAGCGAGGGCAGCACGGCGACACAGCGAGGGCAGCACGGCGACACAGCGAGGGCAGCACGGCGACACAACGAGGGCAGCACGGCGACACAGCGAGGGCAGCACGGTGACACAGCGAGGGCAGCACGGTGACACAGCGAGGGCAGCACGGTGACACAGCGAGGGCAGCACGGTGACACAGCGAGGGCAGCACGGTGACACAGCGAGGGCAGCACTTTGACACAGCGAGGGCAGCACGGTGACACAGCGAGGGCAGCACGGTGACACAGCGAGGGCAGCACGGTGACACAGCGAGGGCAGCACGGTGACACAGCGAGGACAGCACGGCGACACAGCGAGGGCAGCACGGTGACACAGCGAGGGCAGCACGGTGACACAGCGAGGGCAGCACGGTGACACAGCGAGGGCAGCACGGCGACACAGCGAGGGCAGCACGGTGACACAGCGAGGGCAGCACGGTGACACAGCGAGGGCAGCACGGTGACACAGCGAGGGCAGCACGGTGACACAGCGAGGGCAGCACGGCGACACAGCGAGGGCAGCACGGTGACACAGCGAGGGCAGCACGGCGACACAGCGAGGGCAGCACGGTGACACAGCGAGGGCAGCACGGTGACACAGCGAGGGCAGCACGGTGACACAGCGACGGCAGCACGGTGACACAGCGAGGGCAGCACGGTGACACAGCGAGGGCAGCACGGTGACACAGCGAGGGCAGCACGGCGACACAGCGAGGGCAGCACGGCGACACAGCGAGGGCAGCACGGCGACACAGCGAGGGCAGCACGGTGACACAGCGAGGGCAGCACGGTGACACAGCGACGGCAGCACGGTGACACAGCGAGGGCAGCACGGTGACACAGCGAGGGCAGCATGGTGACACAGCGAGGGCAGCACGGTGACACAGCGAGGGCAGCACGGAGACACAGCGAGGGCAGCACGGTGACACAGCGAGGGCAGCACGGCGACACAGCGAGGGCAGCACGGCGAGGGCAGCACGGCGACACAGCGAGGGCAGCACGGCGACACAGCGAGGGCAGCACGGCGACACAGCGAGGGCAGCACGGCGTCACAGCGAGGGCAGCACGGCGAGGGCAGCACGGTGACACAGCGAGGGCAGCACGGCGACACAGCGAGGGCAGCACGGCGACACAGCGAAGGCAGCACGGCGACACAGCGAGGGCAGCACGGCGACACAGCGAGGGCAGCACGGTGACACAGCGAGGGCAGCACGGTGACACAGCGAGGGCAGCACGGCGACACAGCGAGGGCAGCATGGTGACACAGCGAGGGCAGCACGGTGACACAGCGACGGCAGCACGGTGACACAGCGAGGGCAGCACGGTGACACAGCGAGGGCAGCACGGTGACACAGCGAGGGCCGCACGGTGACACAGCGAGGGCAGCACGGTGACACAGCGAGGGCAGCACGGCGACACAGCGAGGGCAGCACGGAGACACAGCGAGGGCAGCACGGCGACACAGCGAGGGCAGCACGGCGACACAGCGAGGGCAGCACGGAGACACAGCGAGGGCAGCACGGCGACACAGCGAGGGCAGCACGGTGACACAGCGAGGGCAGCACGGAGACACAGCGAGGGCAGCACGGTGACACAGCGAGGGCAGCACGGTGACACAGCGAGGGCAGCACGGCGAGGGCAGCACGGTGACACAGCGAGGGCAGCACGGTGACACAGCGAGGGCAGCTCGGCGACACAGCGAGGGCAGCACGGCGACACAGCGAGGGCAGCACGGTGACACAGCGAGGGCAGCACGGCGACACAGCGAAGGCAGCACGGTGACACAGCGAGGGCAGCACGGCGACACAGCGAGGGCAGCACGGCGAGGGCAGCACGGCGACACAGCGAGGGCAGCACGGCGAGGGCAGCACGGCGACACAGCGAAGGCAGCACGGAGACACAGCGAGGGCAGCACGGTGACACAGCGAGGGCAGCACGGTGACACAGCGAGGGCAGCACGGCGACACAGCGAGGGCAGCACGGTGACACAGCGAGGGCAGCACGGTGACACAGCGAGGGCAGCACGGTGACACAGCGAGGGCAGCACGGTGACACAGCGAGGGCAGCAAGGCGACACAGCGAGGGCAGCACGGTGACACAGCGAGGGCAGCACGGTGACACAGCGAGGGCAGCAGGGTGACACAGCGAGGGCAGCACGGTGACACAGCGAGGGCAGCACGGCGACACAGCGAGGGCAGCATGGAGTCACAGCGAGGGCAGCACGGTGACACAGCGAAGGCAGCACTTTGACACAGCGAGGGCAGCATGGTGACACAGCGAGGGCAGCACGGTGACACAGCGAGGGCAGCATGGAGTCACAGCGAGGGCAGCACGGTGACACAGCGAAGGCAGCACTTTGACACAGCGAGGGCAGCATGGTGACACAGCGAGGGCAGCACGGTGACACAGCGAGGGCAGCATGGAGTCACAGCGAGGGCAGCACGGTGACACAGCGAAGGCAGCACTTTGACACAGCGAGGGCAGCACGGTGACACAGCGAAGGCAGCACTTTGACACAGCGAGGGCAGCATGGTGACACAGCGAGGGCAGCACGGTGACACAGCGAGGGCAGCATGGAGTCACAGCGAGGGCAGCACGGTGACACAGCGAAGGCAGCACTTTGACACAGCGAGGGCAGCATGGTGACACAGCGAGGGCAGCACGGTGACACAGCGAGGGCAGCATGGAGTCACAGCGAGGGCAGCACGGTGACACAGCGAAGGCAGCACTTTGACACAGCGAGGGCAGCATGGTGACACAGCGAGGGCAGCATAGCGAGGGCAGCACGGTGACACAGCGAGGGCAGCACGGTGACACAGCGAGGGCAGCACTGTGACACAGCGAGGGCAGCACGGTGACACAGCGAGGGCAGCACGGCGACACAGCGAGGGCAGCACGGTGACACAGCGAGGGCAGCACGGTGACACAGCGAGGGCAGCACGGTGACACAGCGAGGGCAGCACGGTGACACAGCGAGGGCAGCACGGTGACACAGCGAGGGCAGCACGGCGACACAGCGAGGGCAGCACGGTGACACAGCGAGGGCAGCACGGTGACACAGCGAGGGCAGCACGGTGACACGGCGAGGGCAGCACGGTGACACAGCGAGGGCAGCACGGCGAGGGCGACACAGCGAGGGCAGCACGGGGACACAGCGAGGGCAGCACGGCGACACAGCGAGGGCAGCACGGCGACACAGCGAGGGCAGCACGGTGACACAGCGAGGGCAGCACGGTGACACAGCGAGGGCAGCACGGCGACACAGCGAGGGCAGCACGGGGACACAGCGAGGGTAGCACGGTGACACAGCGAGGGCAGCACGGTGACACAGCGAGGGCAGCACGGTGACACAGCGAGGGCAGCACGGTGACACAGCGAGGGCAGCACGGCGACACAGCGAGGGCAGCACGGTGACACAGCGAGGGCAGCACGGCGACACAGCGAGGGCAGCACGGCGACACAGCGAGGGCAGCACGGGGACACAGCGAGGGCAGCACGGGGACACAGCGAGGGTAGCACAGTGACACAGCGAGGGCAGCACGGTGACACAGCGAGGGCAGCACGGCGACACAGCGAGGGCAGCACGGTGACACAGCGAGGGCAGCACGGTGACACAGCGAGGGCAGCACGGTGACACAGCGAGGGCAGCACGGCGACACAGCGAGGGCAGCACGGTGACACAGCGAGGGCAGCACGGTGACACAGCGAGGGCAGCACGGTGACACAGCGAGGGCAGCACGGCGACACAGCGAGGGCAGCACGGCGACACAGCGAGGGCAGCACGGGGACACAGCGAGGGTAGCACGGTGACACAGCGAGGGCAGCACGGTGACACAGCGAGGGCAGCACGGTGACACAGCGAGGGCAGCACGGTGACACAGCGAGGGCAGCACGGCGACACAGCGAGGGCAGCACGGTGACACAGCGAGGGCAGCACGGTGACACAGCGAGGGCAGCACGGCGACACAGCGAGGGCAGCACGGGGACACAGCGAGGGCAGCACGGCGACACAGCGAGGGCAGCACGGCGACACAGCGAGGGCAGCACGGTGACACAGCGAGGGCAGCACGGTGACACAGCGAGGGCAGCACGGCGACACAGCGAGGGCAGCACGGTGACACAGCGAGGGCAGCACGGTGACACAGCGAGGGCAGCACGGCGACACAGCGAGGGCAGCACGGCGACACAGCGAGGGCAGCACGGCGACACAGCGAGGGCAGCACGGTGACACAGCGAGGGCAGCACGGTGACACAGCGAGGGCAGCACGGTGACACAGCGAGGGCAGCACGGTGACACGGCGAGGGCAGCACGGTGACACAGCGAGGGCAGCACGGTGACACAGAGAGGGCAGCACGGTGACACAGCGAGGGCAGCACGGTGACACAGCGAGGGCAGCACGGTGACACAGCGAGGGCAGCACGGTGACACAGCGAGGGCAGCACGGTGACACAGCGAGGGCAGCACGGCGACACAGCGAGGGCAGCACGGCGAGGGCAGCACGGTGACACAGCGAGGGCAGCACGGCGACACAGCGAGGACAGCACGGTGACACAGCGAGGGCAGCACGACGACACAGCGAGGGCAGCACGGCGACACAGCGAGGGCAGCACGGTGACACAGCGAGGGCAGCACGGTGATACAGCGAGGGCAGCACGGTGACACAGCGAGGGCAGCACGGCGACACAGCGAGGGCAGCCCGGTGACACAGCGAGGGCAGCACGGCGACACAGCGAGGGCAGCACGGTGACACAGCGAGGGCAGCACGGTGACACAGCGAGGGCAGCACGGTGACACAGCGAGGGCAGCACGGTGACACAGCGAGGGCAGCTCGGCGAGGGCAGCACGGTGACACAGCGAGGGCAGCACGGTGACACAGCGAGGGCAGCACGGTGACACAGCGAGGGCAGCACGGTGACACAGCGAGGGCAGCACGGTGACACAGCGAGGGCAGTACGGCGAGGGCAGCACGGTGACACAGCGAGGGCAGTACGGTGACACAGCGAGGGCAGCTCGGCGACACAGCGAGGGCAGCACAGCGACACAGCGAGGGCAGCAGGGTGACACAGCGAGGGCAGCACGGCGACACAGCGAGGGCAGCACGGTGACACAGCGAGGGCAGCACGGAGACACAGCGAGGGCAGCACGGTGACACAGCGAGGGCCGCACGGTGACACAGCGAGGGCAGCACGGTGACACAGCGAGGGCAGCACCGAGACACAGCGAGGGCAGCACGGTGACACAGCGAGGGCAGCACGGGGACACAGCGAGGGCAGCACGGTGACACAGCGAGGGCAGCACGGTGACACAGCGAGGGCAGCACGGTGACACAGCGAGGGCAGCACGGTGACACAGCGAAGGCAGCACGGTGACACAGCGAGGGCAGCACGGTGACACAGCGAGGGCAGCACGGCGACACAGCGAGGGCAGCACGGAGACACAGCGAGGGCAGCACGGTGACACAGCGAGGGCAGCACGGCGACACAGCGAGGGCAGCACGGTGACACAGCGAAGGCAGCACGGTGACACAGCGAGGGCAGGACGGTGACACAGCGAGGGCAGCACGGCGACACAGCGAGGGCAGCACGGTGACACAGCGAGGGCAGCACGGTGACACAGCGAGGGCAGCACGGCGACACAGCGAGGGCAGCACGGAGACACAGCGAGGGCAGCACGGCGACACAGCGAGGGCAGCACGGCGACACAGCGAGGGCAGCACGGAGACACAGCGAGGGCAGCACGGCGACACAGCGAGGGCAGCACGGTGACACAGCGAGGGCAGCACGGAGACACAGCGAGGGCAGCACGGTGACACAGCGAGGGCAGCACGGTGACACAGCGAGGGCAGCACGGCGAGGGCAGCACGGTGACACAGCGAGGGCAGCACGGTGACACAGCGAGGGCAGCTCGGCGACACAGCGAGGGCAGCACGGCGACACAGCGAGGGCAGCACGGTGACACAGCGAGGGCAGCACGGCGACACAGCGAGGGCAGCATGGAGTCACAGCGAGGGCAGCACGGTGACACAGCGAAGGCAGCACTTTGACACAGCGAGGGCAGCATGGTGACACAGCGAGGGCAGCATAGCGAGGGCAGCACGGTGACACAGCGAGGGCAGCACGGTGACACAGCGAGGGCAGCACTGTGACACAGCGAGGGCAGCACGGTGACACAGCGAGGGCAGCACGGCGACACAGCGAGGGCAGCACGGTGACACAGCGAGGGCAGCACGGTGACACAGCGAGGGCAGCACGGTGACACAGCGAGGGCAGCACGGTGACACAGCGAGGGCAGCACGGTGACACAGCGAGGGCAGCACGGCGACACAGCGAGGGCAGCACGGTGACACAGCGAGGGCAGCACGGTGACACAGCGAGGGCAGCACGGTGACACGGCGAGGGCAGCACGGTGACACAGCGAGGGCAGCACGGCGAGGGCGACACAGCGAGGGCAGCACGGGGACACAGCGAGGGCAGCACGGCGACACAGCGAGGGCAGCACGGCGACACAGCGAGGGCAGCACGGTGACACAGCGAGGGCAGCACGGTGACACAGCGAGGGCAGCACGGCGACACAGCGAGGGCAGCACGGGGACACAGCGAGGGTAGCACGGTGACACAGCGAGGGCAGCACGGTGACACAGCGAGGGCAGCACGGTGACACAGCGAGGGCAGCACGGTGACACAGCGAGGGCAGCACGGCGACACAGCGAGGGCAGCACGGTGACACAGCGAGGGCAGCACGGTGACACAGCGAGGGCAGCACGGCGACACAGCGAGGGCAGCACGGTGACACAGCGAGGGCAGCACGGGGACACAGCGAGGGTAGCACAGTGACACAGCGAGGGCAGCACGGTGACACAGCGAGGGCAGCACGGCGACACAGCGAGGGCAGCACGGTGACACAGCGAGGGCAGCACGGTGACACAGCGAGGGCAGCACGGTGACACAGCGAGGGCAGCACGGCGACACAGCGAGGGCAGCACGGTGACACAGCGAGGGCAGCACGGTGACACAGCGAGGGCAGCACGGTGACACAGCGAGGGCAGCACGGTGACACAGCGAGGGCAGCACGGCGACACAGCGAGGGCAGCACGGGGACACAGCGAGGGTAGCACGGTGACACAGCGAGGGCAGCACGGTGACACAGCGAGGGCAGCACGGTGACACAGCGAGGGCAGCACGGTGACACAGCGAGGGCAGCACGGCGACACAGCGAGGGCAGCACGGTGACACAGCGAGGGCAGCACGGTGACACAGCGAGGGCAGCACGGCGACACAGCGAGGGCAGCACGGGGACACAGCGAGGGCAGCACGGCGACACAGCGAGGGCAGCACGGCGACACAGCGAGGGCAGCACGGTGACACAGCGAGGGCAGCACGGCGACACAGCGAGGGCAGCACGGCGACACAGCGAGGGCAGCACGGTGACACAGCGAGGGCAGCACGGTGACACAGCGAGGGCAGCACGGCGACACAGCGAGGGCAGCACGGCGACACAGCGAGGGCAGCACGGCGACACAGCGAGGGCAGCACGGTGACACAGCGAGGGCAGCACGGTGACACAGCGAGGGCAGCACGGTGACACAGCGAGGGCAGCACGGTGACACGGCGAGGGCAGCACGGTGACACAGAGAGGGCAGCACGGTGACACAGCGAGGGCAGCACGGTGACACAGCGAGGGCAGCACGGTGACACAGCGAGGGCAGCACGGTGACACAGCGAGGGCAGCACGGCGACACAGCGAGGGCCGCACGGTGACACAGCGAGGGCAGCACGGCGAGGGCAGCACGGCGACACAGCGAGGGCAGCACGGTGACACAGCGAGGGCAGCACGGTGACACAGCGAGGGCAGCACGGTGACACAGCGAGGGCAGCACGGCGACACAGCGAGGGCAGCACGGTGACACAGCGAGGGCCGCACGGTGACACAGCGAGGGCAGCACGGTGACACAGCGAGGGCAGCACGGAGACACAGCGAGGGCAGCATGATGACACAGCGAGGGCCGCACGGTGACACAGCGAGGGCAGCACGGTGACACAGCGAGGGCAGCACGGCGACACAGCGAGGGCAGCACGGTGACACAGCGAGGGCAGCACGGCGAGGGCAGCACGGTGACACAGCGAGGGCAGCACGGCGACACAGCGAGGGCAGCACGGTGACACAGCGAGGGCAGCACGGCGAGGGCAGCACGGCGACACAGCGAGGGCAGCACGGTGACACAGCGAGGGCAGCACGGTGACACAGCGAGGGCAGCACGGTGACACAGCGAGGGCAGCACGGTGACACAGCGAGGGCAGCACGGCGAGACAGCGAGGGCAGCACGGCGACACAGCGAGGGCAGCACGGTGACACAGCGAGGGCAGCACGGTGACACAGCGAGGGCAGCACGGCGACACAGCGAGGGCAGCACGGCGACACAGCGAGGGCAGCACGGCGACACAGCGAGGGCAGCACGGCGACACAGCGAGGGCAGCACGGTGACACAGCGAGGGCAGCACGGTGACACAGCGAGGGCAGCACGGTGACACAGCGAGGGCAGCACGGTGACACGGCGAGGGCAGCACGGTGACACAGCGAGGGCAGCACGGTGACACAGAGAGGGCAGCACGGTGACACAGCGAGGGCAGCACGGTGACACAGCGAGGGCAGCACGGTGACACAGCGAGGGCAGCACGGTGACACAGCGAGGGCAGCACGGCGACACAGCGAGGGCCGCACGGTGACACAGCGAGGGCAGCACGGCGAGGGCAGCACGGCGACACAGCGAGGGCAGCACGGTGACACAGCGAGGGCAGCACGGTGACACAGCGAGGGCAGCACGGTGACACAGCGAGGGCAGCACGGCGACACAGCGAGGGCAGCACGGTGACACAGCGAGGGCCGCACGGTGACACAGCGAGGGCAGCACGGTGACACAGCGAGGGCAGCACGGAGACACAGCGAGGGCAGCATGATGACACAGCGAGGGCAGCACGGTGACACAGCGAGGGCAGCACGGCGACACAGCGAGGGCAGCACGGTGACACAGCGAGGGCAGCACGGCGAGGGCAGCACGGTGACACAGCGAGGGCAGCACGGCGACACAGCGAGGGCAGCACGGTGACACAGCGAGGGCAGCACGGCGAGGGCAGCACGGCGACACAGCGAGGGCAGCACGGTGACACAGCGAGGGCAGCACGGTGACACAGCGAGGGCAGCACGGTGACACAGCGAGGGCAGCACGGTGACACAGCGAGGGCAGCACGGCGAGACAGCGAGGGCAGCACGGCGACACAGCGAGGGCAGCACGGTGACACAGCGAGGGCAGCACGGTGACACAGCGAGGGCAGCACGGCGACACAGCGAGGGCAGCACGGTGACACAGCGAGGGCAGCACGGTGACACAGCGAGGGCAGCACGGTGACACAGCGAGGGCAGCACGGCGAGGGCAGCACGGTGACACAGCGAGGGCAGCACGGCGAGGGCAGCACGGTGACACAGCGAGGGCAGCACGGTGACACAGCGAGGGCAGCACGGCGACACAGCGAGGGCAGCACGGTGACACATCGAGGGCAGCACGGCGACACAGCGAGGGCAGCACGGTGACACAGCGAGGGCAGCACGGTGACACAGCGAGGGCAGCACGGTGACACAGCGTGGGCAGCACGGTGACACAGCGAGGGCAGCACGGCGAGGGCAGCACGGTGACACAGCGAGGGCAGCACGGTGACACAGCGAGGGCAGCACGGTGACACAGCGAGGGCAGCACGGAGACACAGCGAGGGCAGCACGGCGACACAGCGAGGGCAGCACGGTGACACAGCGAGGGCAGCACGGTGACACAGCGAGGGCAGCACGGCGACACAGCGAGGGCAGCACGGCGACACAGCGAGGGCAGCACGGTGACACAGCGAGGGCAGCACGGTGACACAGCGAGGGCAGCACGGTGACACAGCGAGGGCAGCACGGCGACACAGCGAGGGCAGCACGGCGACACAGCGAGGGCAGCACGGCGACACAGCGAGGGCAGCACGGCGACACAGCGAGGGCAGCACGGCGACACAGCGAGGGCAGCACGGTGACACAGCGAGGGCAGCACGGCGACACAGCGAGGGCAGCACGGCGACACAGCGAGGGCAGCACGGCGTCACAGGGAGGGCAGCACGGTGACACAGCGAGGGCAGCACGGTGACACAGCGAGGGCAGCACGGTGACACAGCGAGGGCAGCACGGCGAGGGCAGCACGGTGAAACAGCGAGGGCAGCACGGTGACACAGCGAGGGCAGCACGGCGACACAGCGAGGGCAGCACGGTGACACAGCGAGGGCAGCACGGTGACACAGCGAGGGCAGCACGGAGACACAGCGAGGGCAGCACGGTGACACAGCGAGGGCAGCACGGTGACACAGCGAGGGCAGCACGGCGACACAGCGAGGGCAGCACGGTGACACAGCGAGGGCAGCACGGCGACACAGCGAGGGCAGCACGGTGACACAGCGAGGGCAGCACGGTGACACAGCGAGGGCAGCACGGTGACACAGCGAGGGCAGCACGGTGACACAGCGAGGGCAGCACGGTGACACAGCGAGGGCAGCACGGAGACACAGCGAGGGCAGCACGGTGACACAGCGAGGGCAGCACGGTGACACAGCGAGGGCAGCACGGCGAGGGCAGCACGGTGACACAGCGAGGGCAGCACGGTGACACGGCGAGGGCAGCACGGCGAGGGCAGCACGGCGACACAGCGAGGGCAGCACGGTGACACAGCGAGGGCAGCACGGTGACACAGCGAGGGCAGCACGGTGACACAGCGAGGGCAGCACGGTGACACAGCGAGGGCAGCACGGTGACACAGCGAGGGCAGCACGGCGACACAGCGAGGGCAGCACGGCGACACAGCGAGGGCAGCACGGTGACACAGCGAGGGCAGCACGGCGACACAGCGAGGGCAGCATGGAGTCACAGCGAGGGCAGCACGGTGACACAGCGAAGGCAGCACTTTGACACAGCGAGGGCAGCATGGTGACACAGCGAGGGCAGCATAGCGAGGGCAGCACGGTGACACAGCGAGGGCAGCACGGTGACACAGCGAGGGCAGCACGGCGACACAGCGAGGGCAGCACGGCGACACAGCGAGGGCAGCATAGCGAGGGCAGCACGGTGACACAGCGAGGGCAGCACGGTGACACAGCGAGGGCAGCACGGTGACACAGCGAGGGCAGCACGGCGACACAGCGAGGGCAGCATGGTGACACAGCGAGGGCAGCATAGCGAGGGCAGCACGGTGACACAGCGAGGGCAGCACGGCGACACAGCGAGGGCAGCACGGTGACACAGCGAGGGCAGCACGGTGACACAGCGAGGGCAGCACGGTGACACAGCGAGGGCAGCACGGCGACACAGCGAGGGCAGCACGGTGACACAGCGAGGGCAGCACGGCGACACAGCGAGGGCAGCATGGAGTCACAGCGAGGGCAGCACGGTGACACAGCGAGGGCAGCACGGCGACACAGCGAGGACAGCACGGTGACACAGCGAGGGCAGCACGGCGACACAGCGAGGGCAGCATGGAGTCACAGCGAGGGCAGCACGGTGACACAGCGAAGGCAGCACTTTGACACAGCGAGGGCAGCATGGTGACACAGCGAGGGCAGCATAGCGAGGGCAGCACGGTGACACAGCGAGGGCAGCACGGTGACACAGCGAGGGCAGCACGGTGACACAGCGAGGGCAGCACGGTGACACAGCGAGGGCAGCACGGCGACACAGCGAGGGCAGCACGGTGACACAGCGAGGGCAGCACGGCGACACAGCGAGGGCAGCATGGAGTCACAGCGAGGGCAGCACGGTGACACAGCGAAGGCAGCACTTTGACACAGCGAGGGCAGCATGGTGACACAGCGAGGGCAGCATAGCGAGGGCAGCACGGTGACACAGCGAGGGCAGCACGGTGACACAGCGAGGGCAGCACGGTGACACAGCGAGGGCAGCACGGTGACACAGCGAGGGCAGCACGGCGACACAGCGAGGGCAGCACGGAGACACAGCGAGGGCAGCACGGCGACACAGCGAGGGCAGCACGGTGACACAGCGAGGGCAGCACGGTGACACAGCGAGGGCAGCACGGTGACACAGCGAGGGCAGCACGGTGACACAGCGAGGGCAGCACGGCGAGGGCAGCACGGCGACACAGCGAGGGCAGCACGGTGACACAGCGAGGGCAGCACGGTGACACAGCGAGGGCAGCACGGTGACACAGCGAGGGCAGCACGGTGACACAGCGAGGGCAGCACGGTGACACAGTGAGGGCAGCACGGCGACACAGCGAGGGCCGCACGGTGACACAGCGAGGGCAGCACGGAGACACAGCGAGGGCAGCACGGTGACACAGCGAGGGCAGCACGGCAGGGGCAGCACGGTGACACAGCGAGGGCAACACGGTGACACAGCGAGGGCAGCACGGCAGGGGCAGCACGGTGACACAGCGACGGCAGCACGGTGACACAGCGAGGGCAGCACGGTGACACAGCGAGGGCAGCACGGTGACACAGTGAGGGCAGCACGGCGACACAGCGAGGGCAGCACGGCGACACAGCGAGGGCAGCACGGTGACACAGCGAGGGCAGCACGGTGACACAGCGAGGGCAGCACGGGGACACAGCGAGGGCAGCACGGCGACACAGCGAGGGCAGCACGGCGACACAGCGAGGGCAGCACGGTGACACAGCGAGGGCAGCACGGTGACACAGCGAGTGCAGCACGGCAGGGGCAGCACGGTGACACAGCGAGGGCAGCACGGTGACACAGCGAGGGCAGCACGGTGACACAGCGAGGGCAGCACGGTGACACAGCGAGGGCAGCACGGCGACACAGCGAGGGCAGCACGGTGACACAGCGAGGGCAGCACGGCGACACAGCGAGGGCAGCACGGTGACACAGCGAGGGCAGCACGGTGACACAGCGAGGGCAGCACGGCAGGGGCAGCACGGTGACACAGCGAGGGCAGCACGGTGACACAGCGAGGGCAGCACGGTGACACAGCGAGGGCAGCACGGTGACACAGCGAGGGCAGCACGGTGACACAGCGAGGGCAGCACGGCGAGGGCAGCACGGCGACACAGCGAGGGCAGCACGGTGACACAGCGAGGGCAGCACGGCGACACAGCGAGGGCAGCACGGAGAGGGCAGCACGGTGACACAGCGAGGGCAGCACGGCGACACAGTGAGGGCAGCACGGTGACACAGCGAGGGCAGCACGGCGACACAGCGAGGGCAGCACGGCGACACAGCGAGGGCAGCACGGCGACACAGCGAGGGCAGCACGGCGACACAGCGAGGGCAGCACGGCGACACAGCGAGGGCAGCACGGCGACACAGCGAGGGCAGCACGGTGACACAGCGAGGGCAGCACGGCGACACAGCGAGGGCAGCACGGTGACACAGCGAGGGCAGCACGGCGACACAGCGAGGGCAGCACGGCGACACAGCGAGGGCAGCACGGCGACACAGCGAGGGCAGCACGGCGACGCAGCGAGGGCAGCACGGTGACACAGCGAGGGCAGCACGGCGACACAGCGAGGGCAGCACGGCGACACAGCGAGGGCAGCACGGTGACACAGCGAGGGCAGCACGGTGACACAGCGAGGGCAGCACGGTGACACAGCGAGGGCAGCACGGCGACACAGCGAGGGCAGCACGGTGACACAGCGAGGGCAGCACGGCGAGACAGCGAGGGCAGCACGGAGACACAGCGAGGGCAGCACGGTGACACAGCGAGGGCAGCACGGTGACACAGCGAGGGCAGCACGGTGACACAGCGAGGGCAGCACGGTGACACAGCGAGGGCAGCACGGTGACACAGCGAGGGCAGCACGGTGACACGGCGAGGGCAGCACGGAGACACGGCGAGGGCAGCACGGTGACACAGCGAGGGCAGCACGGCGACACAGCGAGGGCAGCACGGTGACACAGTGAGGGCAGCACGGTGACACAGCGAGGGCAGCACGGTGACACAGCGAGGGCAGCACGGCGACACAGCGAGGGCAGCACGGCGACACAGCGAGGGCAGCACGGTGACACAGCGAGGGCAGCACGGCGACACAGCGAGGGCAGCACGGTGACACAGTGAGGGCAGCACGGTGACACAGCGAGGGCAGCACGGTGACACAGCGAGGGCAGCACGGCGACACAGCGAGGGCAGCACGGTGACACAGCGAGGGCAGCAAGGCGAGGGCAGCACGGTGACACAGCGAGGGCAGCAAGGCGAGGGCAGCACGGTGACCCAGCGAGGGCAGCACGGTGACACAGCGAGGGCAGCACGGTGACACAGCGAGGGCAGCACGGAGACACAGCGAGGGCAGCATGGTGACACAGCGAGGGCAGCACGGCGACACAGCGAGGGCAGCACGGTGACACAGCGAGGGCAGCACGACGACACAGCGAGGGCAGCACGGTGACACAGCGAGGGCAGCACGGTGACACAGCGAGGGCAGCACGGTGACACAGCGAGGGCAGCACGGTGACACAGCGAGGGCAGCACGGTGACACAGCGAGGGCAGCAAGGCGAGGGCAGCACGGTGACACAGCGAGGGCAGCACGGTGACACAGCGAGGGCAGCACGGTGACACAGCGAGGGCAGCACGGTGACACAGCGAGGGCAGCACGGAGACACAGCGAGGGCAGCACGGAGACACAGCGAGGGCAGCACGGCGACACAGCGAGGGCAGCACGGCGACACAGCGAGGGCAGCACGGTGACACAGCGAGGGCAGCACGGCGACACAGCGAGGGCAGCACGGTCACACAGCGAGGGCAGCACGGTGACACAGCGAGGGCAGCACGGCGACACAGCGAGGGCAGCACGGTGACACAGCGAGGGCAGCACGGCGACACAGCGAGGGCAGCACGGTGACACAGCGAGGGCAGCACGGTGACACAGCGAGGGCAGCACGGTGACACAGCGAGGGCAGCACGGCGACACAGCGAGGGCAGCACGGCGAGGGCAGCACGGCGACACAGCGAGGGCAGCACGGCGACACAGCGAGGGCAGCACGGTGACACAGCGAGGGCAGCACGGTGACACAGCGAGGGTAGCACGGCGACACAGCGAGGGCAGCACGGTGACACAGCGAGGGCAGCACGGTGACACAGCGAGGGCAGCACGGTGACACAGCGAGGGCAGCACGGTGACACAGCGAGGGCAGCACGGTGACACAGCGAGGGCAGCACGGCGACACAGCGAGGGCAGCACGGTGACACAGCGAGGGCAGCACGGTGACACAGCGAGGGCAGCACGGTGACACAGCGAGGGCAGCACGGCGACACAGCGAGGGCAGCACGGTGACACAGCGAGGGCAGCACGGTCACACAGCGAGGGCAGCACGGCGACACAGCGAGGGCAGCACGGCGACACAGCGAGGGCAGCACGGTGACACAGCGAGGGCAGCACGGTGACACAGCGAGGGCAGCACGGTGACACAGCGAGGGCAGCACGGCGACACAGCGAGGGCAGCACGGTGACACAGCGAGGGCAGCACGGTCACACAGCGAGGGCAGCACGGCGACACAGCGAGGGCAGCATGATGACACAGCGAGGGCCGCACGGTGACACAGCGAGGGCAGCACGGAGACACAGCGAGGGCAGCACGGTGACACAGCGAGGGCAGCACGGTGACACAGCGAGGGCAGCACGGTGACACAGCGAGGGCCGCACGGTGACACAGCGAGGGCAGCATGGTGACACAGCGAGGGCAGCACGGTGACACAGCGAGGGCAGCACGGTGACACGGCGAGGGCAGCACGGCGACACAGCGAGGGCAGCACGGCGACACAGCGACGGCAGCACGGTGACACAGCGAGGGCAGCACGGCGAGGGCAGCACGGTGACACAGCGAGGGCAGCACGGTGACACAGCGAGGGCAGCACGGTGACACAGCGAGGGCAGCACGGTGACACAGCGAGGGCAGCACGGCGACACAGCGAGGGCAGCACGGTGACACAGCGAGGGCAGCACGGTGACACAGCGAGGGCAGCACGGTGACACAGCGAGGGCAGCACGGTGACACAGCGAGGGCAGCACGGCGACACAGCGAGGGCAGCACGGCGACACAGCGAGGGCAGCACGGTGACACAGCGAGGGCAGCACGGCGACACAGCGAGGGCAGCACGGAGAGGGCAGCACGGCGACACAGCGAGGGCAGCACGGCGACACAGCGAGGGCAGCACGGTGACACAGCGAGGGCAGCACGGTGACACAGCGAGGGCAGCACGGTGACACAGTGAGGGCAGCTCGGCGACACAGCGAGGGCAGCACGGTGAGACAGCGAGGGCAGCACGGTGACACAGCGAGGGCAGCACGGTGACACAGCGAGGGCAGCAAGGCGAGGGCAGCACGGTGACACAGCGAGGGCAGCACGGTGACACAGCGAGGGCAGCACGGTGACACAGCGAGGGTAGCACGGAGACACAGCGAGGGCAGCACGGAGACACAGCGAGGGCAGCACGGTGACACAGCGAGGGCAGCACGGCGACACAGCGAGGGCAGCACGGTGACACAGCGAGGGCAGCACGGTGACACAGCGAGGGCAGCACGGTGACACAGCGAGGGCAGCACGGCGACACAGCGAGGGCAGCACGGCGACACAGCGAGGGCAGCACGGCGAGGGCAGCACGGCGACACAGCGAGGGCAGCACGGCGACACAGCGAGGGCAGCACGGCGACACAGCGAGGGCAGCACGGCGACACAGCGAGGGCAGCACGGTGACACAGCGAGGGCAGCACGGTGACACAGCGAGGGCAGCACGGTGACACAGCGAGGGCAGCACGGCGACACAGCGAGGGCAGCACGGTGACACAGCGAGGGCAGCACGGCGACACAGCGAGGGCAGCACGGTGACACAGCGAGGGCAGCACGGCGACACAGCGAGGGCAGCACGGTGACACAGCGAGAGCAGCACGGTGACACAGCGAGGGCAGCACGGTGACACAGCGAGGGCAGCACGGTGACACAGCGAGGGCAGCACGGCGACACAGCGAGGGCAGCACGGTGACACAGCGAGGGCAGCACGGTGACACAGCGAGGGCAGCACGGCGACACAGCGAGGGCAGCACGGTGACACAGCGAGGGCAGCACGGTGACACAGCGAGGGCAGCACGGAGACACAGCGAGGGCAGCACGGCGACACAGCCTGGGCAGCACGACGACACAGCGAGGGCAGCACGGTGACACAGCGAGGGCAGCACGGCGACACAGCGAGGGCAGCACGGTGACACAGCGAGGGCAGCACGGCGACACAGCGAGGGCAGCACGGTGACACAGCGAGGGCAGCACGGTGACACAGCGAGGGCAGCACGGTGACACAGCGAGGGCAGCACGGCGACACAGCGAGGGCAGCACGGTGACACAGCGAGGGCAGCACGGTGACACAGCGAGGGCAGCACGGTGACACAGCGAGGGCAGCACGGCGACACAGCGAGGGCAGCACGGCGAGGGCAGCACGGCGACACAGCGAGGGCAGCACGGCGACACAGCGAGGGCAGCACGGTGACACAGCGAGGGCAGCACGGTGACACAGCGAGGGCAGCACGGTGACACAGCGAGGGCAGCACGGTGACACAGCGAGGGCAGCACGGTGACACAGCGAGGGCAGCACGTTGACACAGCGAGGGCAGCACGGCGACACAGCGAGGGCAGCACGGCGACACAGCGAGGGCAGCACGGTGACACAGCGAGGGCAGCACGGTGACACAGCGAGGGCAGCACGGTGACACAGCGAGGGCAGCACGGCGACACAGCGAGGGCAGCACGGTGATACAGCGAGGGCAGCACGGTGATACAGCGAGGGCAGCACGGCGACACAGCGAGGGCAGCACGGCGACACAGCGAGGGCAGCACGGTGACACAGCGAGGGCAGCACGGTGACACAGCGAGGGCAGCACGGTGACACAGCGAGGGCAGCACGGTGACACAGCGAGGGCAGCACGGCGACACAGCGAGGGCAGCACGGCGACACAGCGAGGGCAGCACGGTGACACAGCGAGGGCAGCACGGCGACACAGCGAGGGCAGCACGGTGACACAGCGAGGGCAGCACGGTCACACAGCGAGGGCAGCACGGCGACACAGCGAGGGCAGCATGATGACACAGCGAGGGCCGCACGGTGACACAGCGAGGGCAGCACGGAGACACAGCGGCAGCACGGCGACAAAGCGAGGGCAGCACGGCGACACAGCGAGGGCAGCACGGTGACACAGCGAGGGCAGCACGGTGACACAGCGAGGGCAGCACGGCGAGGGCAGCACGGTGACACAGCGAGGGCAGCACGGTGACACAGCGAGGGCAGCACGGTGACACAGCGAGGGCAGCACGGTGACACAGCGAGGGCAGCACGGCGACACAGCGAGGGCAGCACGGTGACACAGCGAGGGCAGCACGGCGACACAGCGAGGGCAGCACGGCGACACAGCGAGGGCAGCACGGTGACACAGCGAGGGCAGCACGGCGACACAGCGAGGGCAGCACGGTGACACAGCGAGGGCAGCACGGTGACACAGCGAGGGCAGCACGGTGACACAGCGAGGGCAGCACGGTGACACAGCGAGGGCAGCACGGTGACACAGCGAGGGCAGCACGGCGACACAGCGAGGGCAGCACGGCGACACAGCGAGGGCAGCACGGTGACACAGCGAGGGCAGCACGGCGACACAGCGAGGGCAGCACGGAGAGGGCAGCACGGCGACACAGCGAGGGCAGCACGGCGACACAGCGAGGGCAGCACGGTGACACAGCGAGGGCAGCACGGTGACACAGCGAGGGCAGCACGGTGACACAGTGAGGGCAGCTCGGCGACACAGCGAGGGCAGCACGGTGACACAGCGAGGGCAGCACGGTGACACAGCGAGGGCAGCACGGTGACACAGCGAGGGCAGCATGGTGACACAGCGAGGGCAGCAAGGCGAGGGCAGCACGGTGACACAGCGAGGGCAGCACGGTGACACAGCGAGGGCAGCACGGTGACACAGCGAGGGTAGCACGGTGACACGGCGAGGGCAGCACGGTGACACAGCGAGGGCAGCACGGTGACACAGCGAGGGCAGCACGGTGACACAGCGAGGGTAGCACGGAGACACAGCGAGGGCAGCACGGAGACACAGCGAGGGCAGCACGGTGACACAGCGAGGGCAGCACGGCGACACAGCGAGGGCAGCACGGTGACACAGCGAGGGCAGCACGGTGACACAGCGAGGGCAGCACGGTGACACAGTGAGGGCAGCACGGCGACACAGCGAGGGCAGCACGGTCACACAGCGAGGGCAGCACGGTGACACAGCGAGGGCAGCACGGCGACACAGCGAGGGCAGCACGGTGACACAGCGAGGACAGCACGGTGACACAGCGAGGGCAGCACGGCAACACAGCGAGGGCAGCACGGCGACACAGCGAGGGCAGCACGGCGACACAGCGAGGGCAGCACGGTGACACAGCGAGGGCAGCACGGTGACACAGCGAGGGCAGCACGGTGACACAGCGAGGGCAGCACGGCGACACAGCGAGGGCAGCACGGCGAGGGCAGCACGGCGACACAGCGAGGGCAGCACGGCGACACAGCGAGGGCAGCACGGCGACACAGCGAGGGCAGCACGGTGACACAGCGAGGGCAGCACGGTGACACAGCGAGGGCAGCACGGTGACACAGCGAGGGCAGCACGGCGACACAGCGAGGGCAGCACGGTGACACAGCGAGGGCAGCACGGCGACACAGCGAGGGCAGCACGGTGACACAGCGAGGGCAGCACGGCGACACAGCGAGGGCAGCACGGTGACACAGCGAGAGCAGCACGGTGACACAGCGAGGGCAGCACGGTGACACAGCGAGGGCAGCACGGTGACACAGCGAGGGCAGCACGGCGACACAGCGAGGGCAGCACGGTGACACAGCGAGGGCAGCACGGAGACACAGCGAGGGCAGCACGGCGACACAGCCTGGGCAGCACGACGACACAGCGAGGGCAGCACGGTGACACAGCGAGGGCAGCACGGCGACGGCAGCACGGTGACACAGCGAGGGCAGCACGGTGACACAGCGAGAGCAGCACGGTGACACAGCGAGGGCCGCACGGTGACACAGCGAGGGCAGCACGGCGAGGGCAGCACGGTGACACAGCGAGGGCAGCACGGTGACACAGCGAGAGCAGCACGGCGACACAGCGAGGGCAGCACGGTGACACAGCGAGGGCAGCACGGCGAGGGCAGCACGGTGACAAAGCGAGGGCAGCACGGCGACACAGCGAGGGCAGCACGGCGAGGGCAGCACGGTGACACACCGAGGGCAGCACGGTGACACAGCGAGAGCAGCACGGTGACACAGCGAGGGCAGCACGGCGACACAGCGAGGGCAGCACGGTGACACAGCGAGGGCCGCACGGTGACACAGCGAGGGCAGCACGGCGACACAGCGAGGGCAGCACGGCGACACAGCGAGGGCAGCACGGTGATACAGCGAGGGCAGCACGGCGACACAGCGAGGGCAGCACGGCGACACAGCGAGGGCAGCACGGTGACACAGCGAGGGCAGCACGGCGACACAGCGAGGGCAGCACGGCGACACAGCGAGGGCAGCACGGTGACACAGCGAGGGCAGCACGGTGACACAGCGAGGGCAGCACGGTGACACAGCGAGGGCAGCACGGTGACACAGCGAGGGCAGCACGGTGACACAGCGAGGGCAGCACGGCGAGGGCAGCACGGTGACACAGCGAGGGCAGCACGGTGACACAGCGAGGGCAGCACGGTGACACAGCGAGGGCAGCACGGCGACACAGCGAGGGCAGCACGGTGACACAGCGAGGGCAGCACGGCGACACAGCGAGGGCAGCACGGCGACACAGCGAGGGCAGCACGGCGACACAGCGAGGGCAGCACGGCGACACAGCGAGGGCAGCACCGGGACACAGCGAGGGCAGCACGGAGACACAGCGAGGGCAGCACGGAGACACAGCGAGGGCAGCACGGCGACACAGCGAGGGCAGCACGGTGACACAGCGAGGGCAGCACGGTGACACAGCGAGTGCAGCACGGTGACACAGCGAGGGCAGCACGGCGACACAGCGAGGGCAGCACGGTGACACAGCGACGGCAGCACGGCGAGGGCAGCACGGTGACACAGCGAGGGCAGCACGGCGACACAGCGAGGGCAGCACGGAGAGGGCAGCACGGTGACACAGCGAGGGCAGCACGGCGACACAGCGAGGGCAGCACGGTGACACAGCGAGGGCAGCACGGTGACACAGCGAGGGCAGCACGGTGACACAGCGAGGGCAGCACGGCGACACAGCGAGAGCAGCACGGTGACACAGCGAGGGCAGCACGGCGACACAGCGAGGGCAGCACGGTGACACAGCGAGGGCAGCACGGCGACACAGCGAGGGCAGCACGGTGACACAGCGAGGGCAGCACGGTGACACAGCGAGGGCAGCACGGTGACACAGCGAGGGCAGCTCGGCGACACAGCGAGGGCAGCACGGTGACACAGCGAGGGCAGCACGGTGACACAGCGAGGGCAGCACGGTGACACAGCGAGGGCAGCACGGTGGCACAGCGAGGGCAGCACGGCGACACAGCGAGGGCAGCACGGCGACACAGCGAGGGCAGCACGGTGACACAGCGAGGGCAGCACGGAGACACAGCGAGGGCAGCACGGCGAGGGCGACACGGCGAGGGCAGCACGGTGACACAGCGAGGGCAGCACGGTGACACAGCGAGGGCAGCACGGCGACACAGCGAGGGCAGCACGGCGACACAGCGAGGGCAGCACGGTGACACAGCGAGGGCAGCACGGTGACACAGCGAGGGCAGCAGGGTGACACAGCGAGGGCAGCACGGCGACACAGCGAGGGCAGCACGGTGACACAGCGAGGGCAGCACGGTGACACAGCGAGGGCAGCACGGCGACACAGCGAGGGCAGCACGGCGAGGGCAGCACGGTGACACAGCGAGGGCAGCACGGTGACACAGCGAGGGCAGCAAGGTGACACAGCGAGGGCAGCACGGCGACACAGCGAGGGCAGCACGGCGACACAGCGAGGGCAGCACGGTGACACAGCGAGGGCAGCACGGCGACACAGCGAGGGCAGCACGGTGACACAGCGAGGGCAGCAAGGTGACACAGCGAGGGCAGCACGGCGACACAGCGAGGGCAGCACGGTGACACAGCGAGGGCAGCACGGTGACACAGCGAGGGCAGCATGGTGACACAGCGAGGGCAGCACGGTGACACAGCGAGGGCAGCACGGTGACACAGCGAGGGCAGCACGGCGACACAGTGAGGGCAGCACGGTGACACAGCGAGGACAGCACGGTGACACAGCGAGGGCAGCACGGTGACACAGCGAGGGCAGCACGGCGACACAGCGAGGGCAGCACGGCGACACAGCGAGGGCAGCACGGCGACACAGCGAGGGCAGCACGGCGACACAGCGAGGGCAGCACGGTGACACAGCGAGGGCAGCACGGCGACACAGCGAGGGCAGCACAGCGACACAGCGAGGGCAGCACGGCGAGGGCGACACGGCGAGGGCAGCACGGCGACACAGCGAGGACAGCACGGTGACACAGCGAGGGCAGCACGGTGACACAGCGAGGGCAGCACGGCGACACAGCGAGGGCAGCACAGCGACACAGCGAGGGCAGCACGGCGAGGGCGACACGGCGAGGGCAGCACGGTGACACAGCGAGGGCAGCACGGCGACACAGCGAGGACAGCACGGTGACACAGCGAGGGCAGCACGGTGACACAGCGAGGGCAGCACGGCGACACAGCGAGGGCAGCACGGCGAGGGCAGCACGGTGACACAGCGAGGGCAGCACGGCGACACAGCGAGGGCAGCACGGCGACACAGCGAGGGCAGCACGGTGACACAGCGAGGGCAGCACGGTGACACAGCGAGGGCAGCACGGAGACACAGCGAGGGCAGCACGGTGACACAGCGAGGGCAGCACGGCGAGGGCAGCACGGTGACACAGCGAGGGCAGCACGGTGACACAGCGAGGGCAGCACAGCGACACAGCGAGGGCAGCACGGCGAGGGCGACACGGCGAGGGCAGCACGGTGACACAGCGAGGGCAGCACGGCGACACAGCGAGGACAGCACGGTGACACAGCGAGGGCAGCACGGTGACACAGCGAGGGCAGCACGGCGACACAGCGAGGGCAGCACGGCGAGGGCAGCACGGTGACACAGCGAGGGCAGCACGGCGACACAGCGAGGGCAGCACGGCGACACAGCGAGGGCAGCACGGTGACACAGCGAGGGCAGCACGGTGACACAGCGAGGGCAGCACGGAGACACAGCGAGGGCAGCACGGTGACACAGCGAGGGCAGCACGGCGAGGGCAGCACGGTGACACAGCGAGGGCAGCACGGCGACACAGCGAGGGCAGCACGGCGACACAGCGAGGGCAGCACGGCGACACAGCGAGGGCAGCACGGTGACACAGCGAGGGCAGCACGGCGACACAGCGAGGGCAGCACGGTGACACAGCGAGGGCAGCACGGTGACACAGCGAGGGCAGCACGGCGACACAGCGAGGGCAGCACGGCGACACAGCGAGGGCAGCACGGCGACACAGCGAGGGCAGCACGGCGAGGGCAGCACGGCGACACAGCGAGGGCAGCACGGCGACACAGCGAGGGCAGCACGGTGACACAGCGAGGGCAGCACGGTGACACAGCGAGGGCAGCACGGCGACACAGCGAGGGCAGCACGGCGACACAGCGAGGGCAGCACGGTGACACAGCGAGGGCAGCACGGTGACACAGCGAGGGCAGCACGGCGAGGGCAGCACGGTGACACACCGAGGGCAGCACGGTGACACAGCGAAGGCAGCACGGTGACACAGCGAGGGCAGCACGGTGACACAGCGAGTAAGCACGGCGAGGGCAGCACGGCGACACAGCGAGGGCAGCACGGCGACACAGCGAGGGCAGCACGGCGACACAGCGAGGGCAGCAGGGTGACACAGCGAGGGCAGCACGGCGAGGGCAGCACGGTGACACAGCGAGGGCAGCACGGTGACACAGCGAGGGCAGCACGGTGACACAGCGAGGGCAGCACGGCGACACAGCGAGGGCAGCACGGCGACACAGCGAGGGCAGCAGGGTGACACAGCGAGGGCAGCACGGCGAGGGCAGCACGGCGACACAGCGAGGGCAGCACGGCGACACAGCGAGGGCAGCACGGCGACACAGCGAGGGCAGCAGGGTGACACAGCGAGGGCAGCACGGCGAGGGCAGCACGGTGACACAGCGAGGGCAGCACGGTGACACAGCGAGGGCAGCACGGTGACACAGCGAGGGCAGCACGGTGACACAGCGAGGGCAGCACGGCGACACAGCGAGGGCAGCACGGTGACACAGCGAGGGCAGCAGGGTGACACAGCGAGGGCAGCACGGCGAGGGCAGCACGGTGACACAGCGAGGGCAGCACGGTGACACAGCGAGGGCAGCACGGTGATACAGCGAGGGCAGCACGGTGACACAGCGAGGGCAGCACGGTGACACAGCGAGGGCAGCACGGTGACACAGCGAGGGCAGCACGGTGACACAGCGAGGGCAGCACGGTGACACAGCGAGGGCAGCACGGTGACACAGCGAGGGCAGCACGGCGAGGGCAGCACGGTGACACAGCGAGGGCATCACGGTGACACAGCGAGGGCAGCACGGTGACACAGCGAGGGCAGCAAGGTGACACAGCGAGGGCAGCACGGCGACACAGCGAGGGCAGCACGGTGACACAGCGAGGGCAGCACGGCGACACAGCGAGGGCAGCACGGCGACACAGCGAGGGCAGCACGGTGACACAGCGAGGACAGCACGGTGACACAGCGAGGGCAGCACGGTGACACAGCGAGGGCAGCACGGCGACACAGTGAGGGCAGCACGGTGACACAGCGAGGACAGCACGGTGACACAGCGAGGGCAGCACGGTGACACAGCGAGGGCAGCACAGCGACACAGCGAGGGCAGCACGGCGAGGGCGACACGGCGAGGGCAGCACGGTGACACAGCGAGGGCAGCACGGCGACACAGCGAGGACAGCACGGTGACACAGCGAGGGCAGCACGGTGACACAGCGAGGGCAGCACGGCGACACAGCGAGGGCAGCACGGCGAGGGCAGCACGGTGACACAGCGAGGGCAGCACGGCGACACAGCGAGGGCAGCACGGCGACACAGCGAGGGCAGCACGGTGACACAGCGAGGGCAGCACGGTGACACAGCGAGGGCAGCACGGCGACACAGCGAGGGCAGCACGGCGACACAGCGAGGGCAGCACGGTGACACAGCGAGGGCAGCACGGTGACACAGCGAGGGCAGCACGGAGACACAGCGAGGGCAGCACGGTGACACAGCGAGGGCAGCACGGCGAGGGCAGCACGGTGACACAGCGAGGGCAGCACGGCGACACAGCGAGGGGAGCACGGCGACACAGCGAGGGCAGCACGGCGACACAGCGAGGGCAGCACGGCGACACAGCGAGGGCAGCACGGTGACACAGCGAGGGCAGCACGGTGACACAGCGAGGGCAGCACGGCGACACAGCGAGGGCAGCACGGCGACACAGCGAGGGCAGCACGGCGACACAGCGAGGGCAGCACGGCGAGGGCAGCACGGCGACACAGCGAGGGCAGCACGGCGACACAGCGAGGGCAGCACGGTGACACAGCGAGGGCAGCACGGTGACACAGCGAGGGCAGCACGGCGACACAGCGAGGGCAGCACGGTGACACAGCGAGGGCAGCACGGCGACACAGCGAGGGCAGCACGGTGACACAGCGAGGGCAGCACGGCGAGGGCAGCACGGTGACACACCGAGGGCAGCACGGTGACACAGCGAAGGCAGCACGGTGACACAGCGAGGGCAGCACGGTGACACAGCGAGTAAGCACGGCGAGGGCAGCACGGCGACACAGCGAGGGCAGCACGGCGACACAGCGAGGGCAGCACGGCGACACAGCGAGGGCAGCAGGGTGACACAGCGAGGGCAGCACGGCGAGGGCAGCACGGTGACACAGCGAGGGCAGCACGGTGACACAGCGAGGGCAGCACGGTGACACAGCGAGGGCAGCACGGCGACACAGCGAGGGCAGCACGGTGACACAGCGAGGGCAGCAGGGTGACACAGCGAGGGCAGCACGGCGAGGGCAGCACGGTGACACAGCGAGGGCAGCACGGTGACACAGCGAGGGCAGCACGGTGATACAGCGAGGGCAGCACGGTGACACAGCGAGGGCAGCACGGTGACACAGCGAGGGCAGCACGGTGACACAGCGAGGGCAGCACGGTGACACAGCGAGGGCAGCACGGTGACACAGCGAGGGCAGCACGGTGACACAGCGAGGGCAGCACGGCGAGGGCATCACGGTGACACAGCGAGGGCAGCACGGTGACACAGCGAGGGCAGCAAGGTGACACAGCGAGGGCAGCACGGCGACACAGCGAGGGCAGCACGGTGACACAGCGAGGGCAGCACGGCGACACAGCGAGGGCAGCATGGTGACACAGCGAGGGCAGCACGGTGACACAGCGAGGGCAGCACGGTGACACAGCGAGGGCAGCACGGCGACACAGTGAGGGCAGCACGGTGACACAGCGAGGACAGCACGGTGACACAGCGAGGGCAGCACGGTGACACAGCGAGGGCAGCACAGCGACACAGCGAGGGCAGCACGGCGAGGGCGACACGGCGAGGGCAGCACGGTGACACAGCGAGGGCAGCACGGCGACACAGCGAGGACAGCACGGTGACACAGCGAGGGCAGCACGGTGACACAGCGAGGGCAGCACGGCGACACAGCGAGGGCAGCACGGCGAGGGCAGCACGGTGACACAGCGAGGGCAGCACGGCGACACAGCGAGGGCAGCACGGCGACACAGCGAGGGCAGCACGGTGACACAGCGAGGGCAGCACGGTGACACAGCGAGGGCAGCACGGAGACACAGCGAGGGCAGCACGGTGACACAGCGAGGGCAGCACGGCGAGGGCAGCACGGTGACACAGCGAGGGCAGCACGGCGACACAGCGAGGGCAGCACGGCGACACAGCGAGGGCAGCACGGTGACACAGCGAGGGCAGCACGGCGACACAGCGAGGGCAGCACGGTGACACAGCGAGGGCAGCACGGTGACAGAGCGAGGGCAGCACGGTGACACAGCGAGGGCAGCACGGCGACACAGCGAGGGCAGCACGGTGACACAGCGAGGGCAGCACGGAGACACAGCGAGGGCAGCACGGCGACACAGCGAGGGCAGCACGGTGACACAGCGAGCGCAGCACGGTGACACAGCGAGGGCAGCACGGTGACACAGCGAGGGCAGCACGGTGACACAGCGAGGGCAGCACGGCGAGGGCAGCACGGAGACACAGCGAGGGCAGCACGGTGACACAGCGAGGGCAGCATGCGGAGGGCAGCACGGTGACACAGCGAGGGCAGCACGGCGACACAGCGAGGGCAGCACGGTGACACAGCGAGGGCAGCACGGTGACACAGCGAGGGCAGCACGGTGACACAGCGAGGGCAGCACGGCGAGGGCGACACGGCGAGGGCAGCACGGTGACACAGCGAGGGCAGCACGGCGACACAGCGAGGGCAGCACGGTGACACAGCGAGGGCAGCAGGGTGACACAGCGAGGGCAGCACGGTGACACAGCGAGGGCAGCACGGCGACACAGCGAGGGCAGCACGGCGACACAGCGAGGGCAGCACGGCGACACAGCGAGGGCAGCACGGGGACACAGCGAGGGCAGCACGGTGACACAGCGAGGGCTGCACGGTGACACAGCGAGGGCAGCACGGCGACACAGCGAGGGCAGCACGGCGACACAGCGAGGGCAGCACGGCGACACAGCGAGGGCAGCACGGTGACACAGCGAGGGCAGCACGGTGACACAGCGAGGGCAGCACGGCGACACAGCGAGGGCAGCGAGGGCAGCACGGTGACACAGCGAGGGCAGCACGGTGACACAGCGAGGGCAGCACGGTGACACAGCGAGGGCAGCACGGTGACACAGCGAGGGCAGCACGGTGACACAGCGAGGGCAGCACGGCGAGGGCAGCACGGTGACACAGCGAGGGCAGCACGGTGACACAGCGAGGGCAGCACGGTGACACAGCGAGGGCAGCACGGCGACACAGCGAGGGCAGCACGGAGACACAGCGAGGGCAGCAAGGTGACACAGCGAGGGCAGCACGGTGACACAGCGAGGGCAGCACGGTGACACAGCGAGGGCAGCACGGTGACACAGCGAGGGCAGCACGGCGACACAGCGAGGGCAGCACGGCGACACAGCGAGGGCAGCACGGTGACACAGCGAGGGCAGCACGGTGACACAGCGAGGGCAGCACGGAGACACAGCGAGGGCAGCACGGCGACACAGCGAGGGCAGCACGGTGACACAGCGAGGGCAGCACGGCGACACAGCGAGGGCAGCATGGTGACACAGCGAGGGCAGCACGGCGAGGGCAGCACGGTGACACAGCGAGGGCAGCACGGTGACACAGCGAGGGCAGCACGGCGACAGAGCGAGGGCAGCACGGTGACACAGCGAGGGCAGCACGGCGACACAGCGAGGGCAACACGGTGACACAGCGAGGGCAGCACGGTGACACAGCGAGGGCAGCACGGTGACACAGCGAGGGCAGCACGGCGACACAGCGAGGGCAGCACGGTGACACAGCGAGGGCAGCACGGTGACACAGCGAGGGCAGCACGGAGACACAGCGAGGGCAGCACGGTGACACAGCGATGGCAGCACGGCGACACAGCGAGGGCAGCACGGTGACACAGCGAGGGCAGCACGGCGACACAGCGAGGGCAGCACGGCGACACAGCGAGGGCAGCACGGTGACACAGCGAGGGCAGCACGGTGACACAGCGAGGGCAGCACGGCGACACAGCGAGGGCAGCACGGCGAGGGCAGCACGGTGACACAGCGAGGGCAGCACGGTGACACAGCGAGGGGAGCACGGTGACACAGCGAGGGCAGCACGGCGACACAGCGAGGGCAGCACGGTGACACAGCGAGGGTAGCACGGCGACACAGCGAGGGCAGCACGGCGACACAGCGAGGGCCGCACGGTGACGCAGCGAGGGCAGCACCGTGACACAGCGAGGGCAGCACGGTGACACAGCGAGGGCAGCACGGCGACACACCGAGGGCAGCACGGTGACACAGCGAGGGCAGCACGGTGACACAGCGAGGGCAGCACGGTGACACAGCGAGGGCAGCACGGCGACACAGCGAGGGCAGCATGATGACACAGCGAGGGCAGCACGGCGACACAGCGAGGGCAGCACGGAGAGGGCAGCACGGTGACACAGCGAGGGCAGCACGGCGACACAGCGAGGGCAGCACGGTGACACAGCGAGGGCAGCACGGTGACACAGCGAGGGCAGCTCGGCGACACAGCGAGGGCAGCACGGTGACACAGCGAGGGCAGCACGGTGACACAGCGAGGGCAGCACGGTGACACAGCGAGGGCAGCACGGCGGCACAGCGAGGGCAGCACGGCGACACAGCGAGGGCAGCACGGCGACACAGCGAGGGCAGCACGGTGACACAGCGAGGGCAGCACGGAGACACAGCGAGGGCAGCACGGCGAGGGCGACACGGCGAGGGCACCACGGTGACACAGCGAGGGCAGCACGGTGATACAGCGAGGGCAGCACGGCGACACAGCGAGGGCAGCACGGCGACACAGCGAGGGCAGCACGGTGACACAGCGAGGGCAGCACGGTGACACAGCGAGGGCAGCAGGGTGACACAGCGAGGGCAGCACGGCGACACAGCGAGGGCAGCACGGTGACACAGCGAGGGCAGCACGGTGACACAGCGAGGGCAGCACGGCGACACAGCGAGGGCAGCACGGCGAGGGCAGCACGGTGACACAGCGAGGGCAGCAGGGTGACACAGCGAGGGCAGCACGGCGACACAGCGAGGGCAGCACGGTGACACAGCGAGGGCAGCACGGTGACACAGCGAGGGCAGCACGGTGACACAGCGAGGGCAGCAAGGTGACACAGCGAGGGCAGCACGGCGACACAGCGAGGGCAGCACGGTGACACAGCGAGGGCAGCAAGGTGACACAGCGAGGGCAGCACGGCGACACAGCGAGGGCAGCACGGTGACACAGCGAGGGCAGCACGGCGACACAGCGAGGGCAGCATGGTGACACAGCGAGGGCAGCACGGTGACACAGCGAGGGCAGCACGGTGACACAGCGAGGGCAGCACGGCGACACAGTGAGGGCAGCACGGTGACACAGCGAGGACAGCACGGTGACACAGCGAGGGCAGCACGGTGACACAGCGAGGGCATCACGGTGACACAGCGAGGGCAGCACGGTGACACAGCGAGGGCAGCACGGCGAGGGCGACACGGCGAGGGCAGCACGGTGACACAGCGAGGGCAGCACGGTGACACAGCGAGGGCAGCACAGCGACACAGCGAGGGCAGCACGGCGAGGGCGACACGGCGAGGGCAGCACGGTGACACAGCGAGGGCAGCACGGTGACACAGCGAGGGCAGCACGGCGACACAGCGAGGACAGCACGGTGACACAGCGAGGGCAGCACGGTGACACAGCGAGGGCAGCACGGCGACACAGCGAGGGCAGCACGGCGAGGGCAGCACGGTGACACAGCGAGGGCAGCACGGCGACACAGCGAGGGCAGCACGGCGACACAGCGAGGGCAGCACGGTGACACAGCGAGGGCAGCACGGTGACACAGCGAGGGCAGCACGGAGACACAGCGAGGGCAGCACGGTGACACAGCGAGGGCAGCACGGCGAGGGCAGCACGGTGACACAGCGAGGGCAGCACGGCGACACAGCGAGGGCAGCACGGCGACACAGCGAGGGCAGCACGGCGACACAGCGAGGGCAGCACGGTGACACAGCGAGGGCAGCACGGCGACACAGCGAGGGCAGCACGGTGACACAGCGAGGGCAGCACGGTGACACAGCGAGGGCAGCACGGTGACACAGCGAGGGCAGCACGGCGACACAGCGAGGGCAGCACGGCGACACAGCGAGGGCAGCACGGCGACACAGCGAGGGCAGCACGGCGAGGGCAGCACGGTGACACAGCGAGGGCAGCACGGCGACACAGCGAGGGCAGCACGGCGACACAGCGAGGGCAGCACGGTGACACAGCGAGGGCAGCACGGTGACACAGCGAGGGCAGCACGGCGAGGGCAGCACGGTGACACAGCGAGGGCAGCACGGTGACACAGCGAGGGCAGCACGGCGACACAGCGAGGGCAGCATGATGACACAGCGAGGGCAGCACGGTGACACAGCGAGGGCAGCACGGCGAGGGCAGCACGGTGACACAGCGAGGGCAGCACGGTGACACAGCGAGGGCAGCACGGCGACACAGCGAGGGCAGCATGATGACACAGCGAGGGCAGCACAGCGACACAGCGAGGGCAGCACGGAGAGGGCAGCACGGTGACACAGCGAGGGCAGCACGGCGACACAGCGAGGGCAGCACGGTGACACAGCGAGGGCAGCACGGTGACACAGCGAGGGCAGCACGGTGACACAGCGAGGGCAGCTCGGCGACACAGCGAGGGCAGCACGGTGACACAGCGAGGGCAGCACGGTGACACAGCGAGGGCAGCACGGTGACACAGCGAGGGCAGCACGGTGGCACAGCGAGGGCAGCACGGCGACACAGCGAGGGCAGCACGGCGACACAGCGAGGGCAGCACGGTGACACAGCGAGGGCAGCACGGAGACACAGCGAGGGCAGCACGGCGAGGGCGACACGGCGAGGGCAGCACGGTGACACAGCGAGGGCAGCACGGTGACACAGCGAGGGCAGCACGGCGACACAGCGAGGGCAGCACGGCGACACAGCGAGGGCAGCACGGTGACACAGCGAGGGCAGCACGGCGACACAGCGAGGGCAGCACGGTGACACAGCGAGGGGCAGCACGGTGACACAGCGAGGGCAGCACGGCGACACAGCGAGGGCAGCACGGCGAGGGCAGCACGGTGACACAGCGAGGGCAGCACGGTGACACAGCGAGGGCAGCAAGGTGACACAGCGAGGGCAGCACGGCGACACAGCGAGGGCAGCACGGTGACACAGCGAGGGCAGCAAGGTGACACAGCGAGGGCAGCACGGCGACACAGCGAGGGCAGCACGGTGACACAGCGAGGGCAGCACGGCGACACAGCGAGGGCAGCACGGCGACACAGCGAGGGCAGCACGGCGACACAGCGAGGGCAGCACGGTGACACAGCGAGGGCAGCACGGCGAGGGCAGCACGGCGACACAGCGAGGGCAGCAAGGTGACACAGCGAGGGCAGCACGGTGACACAGCGAGGGCAGCACGGTGACACAGCGAGGGCAGCACGGTGACACAGCGAGGGCAGCACGGCGACACAGTGAGGGCAGCACGGTGACACAGCGAGGACAGCACGGTGACACAGCGAGGGCAGCACGGTGACACAGCGAGGGCAGCACAGCGACACAGCGAGGGCAGCATGGCGAGGGCGACACGGCGAGGGCAGCACGGTGACACAGCGAGGGCAGCACGGTGACACAGCGAGGGCAGCACGGCGACACAGCGAGGGCAGCACGGTGACACAGCGAGGGCAGCACGGCGACACAGCGAGGGCAGCACGGCGACACAGCGAGGGCAGCACGGCGACACAGCGAGGGCAGCACGGTGACACAGCGAGGGCAGCACGGTGACACAGCGAGGGCAGCACGGAGACACAGCGAGGGCAGCACGGTGACACAGCGAGGGCAGCACGGCGAGGGCAGCACGGTGACACAGCGAGGGCAGCACGGCGACACAGCGAGTGCAGCACGGCGACACAGCGAGGGCAGCACGGCGACACAGCGAGGGCAGCACGGTGACACAGCGAGGGCAGCACGGCGACACAGCGAGGGCAGCACGGTGACACAGCGAGGGCAGCACGGTGACACAGCGAGGGCAGCACGGCGACACAGCGAGGGCAGCACGGCGACACAGCGAGGGCAGCACGGCGACACAGCGAGGGCAGCACGGCGAGGGCAGCACGGTGACACAGCGAGGGCAGCACGGCGACACAGCGAGGGCAGCACGGCGACACAGCGAGGGCAACACGGTGACACAGCGAGGGCAGCACGGTGACACAACGAGGGCAGCACGGCGACACAGCGAGGGCAGCACGGTGACACAGCGAGGGCAGCACGGCGACACAGCGAGGGCAGCACGGCGACACAGCGAGGGCAGCACGGTGACACAGCGAGGGCAGCACGGTGACACAGCGAGGGCAGCACGGTGACACAGCGAGGGCAGCACGGTGACACAGCGAGGGCAGCACGGAGACACAGCGAGGGCAGCACGGTGACACAGCGAGGGCAGCACGGTGACACAGCGAGGGCAGCACGGCGACACAGCGAGGGCAGCACGGCGACACAGCGAGGGCAGCACGGTGACACAGCGAGGGCAGCACGGTGACACAGCGAGGGCAGCACGGCGACACAGCGAGGGCAGCACGGTGACACAGCGAGGGCAGCACGGCGACACAGCGAGGGCAGCACGGTGACACAGCGAGGGCAGCACGGTGACACAGCGAGGGCAGCACGGCGAGGGCAGCACGGTGACACACCGAGGGCAGCACGGTGACACAGCGAAGGCAGCACGGTGACACAGCGAGGGCAGCACGGTGACACAGCGAGGGCAGCACGGTGACACAGCGAGTAAGCACGGCGAGGGCAGCACGGCGACACAGCGAGGGCAGCACGGCGACATAGCGAGGGCAGCACGGCGACACAGCGAGGGCAGCAGGGTGACACAGTGAGGGCAGCACGGTGACACAGCGAGGGCAGCAGGGTGACACAGCGAGGGCAGCACGGCGAGGGCAGCACGGTGACACAGCGAGGGCAGCACGGTGACACAGCGAGGGCAGCACGGTGACACAGCGAGGGCAGCACGGTGACACAGCGAGGGCAGCACGGTGACACAGCGAGGGCAGCACGGTGACACAGCGAGGGCAGCACGGCGACACAGCGAGGTCAGCACGGTGACACAGCGAGGGCAGCACGGTGACACAGCGAGGGCAGCACGGTGATACAGCGAGGGCAGCACGGTGACACAGCGAGGGCAGCACGGTGACACAGCGAGGGCAGCACGGCGACACAGCGAGGGCAGCACGGTGACACAGCGAGGGCAGCACGGTGACACAGCGAGGGCAGCACGGTGACACAGCGAGGGCAGCACGGTGACACAGCGAGGGCAGCACGGTGACACAGCGAGGGCAGCACGGCGACACAGCGAGGGCAGCACGGCGACACAGCGAGGGCAGCACGGTGACACAGCGAGGGCAGCACGGTGACACAGCGAGGGCAGCACGGTGACACAGCGAGGGCTGCACGGTGACACAGCGAGGGCAGCACGGTGACACAGCGAGGGCAGCACGGCGAGGGCAGCACGGTGACACAGCGAGGGCAGCACGGTGACACAGCGAGGGCAGCACGGTGACACAGCGAGGGCAGCACGGCGACACAGCGAGAGCAGCACGGCGACACAGCGAGGGCAGCACGGCGACACAGCGAGGGCAGCACGGTGACACAGCGAGGGCAGCACGGTGACACAGCGAGGGCAGCACGGTGACACAGCGAGGGCAGCACGGTGACACAGCGAGGGCAGCACGGTGGCACAGCGAGGGCAGCACGGCGACACAGCGAGGGCAGCACGGCGACACAGCGAGGGCAGCACGGTGACACAGCGAGGGCAGCACGGAGACACAGCGAGGGCAGCACGGCGAGGGCGACACGGCGAGGGCAGCACGGTGACACAGCGAGGGCAGCACGGTGACACAGCGAGGGCAGCACGGCGACACAGCGAGGGCAGCACGGCGACACAGCGAGGGCAGCACGGTGACACAGCGAGGGCAGCACGGCGACACAGCGAGGGCAGCACGGTGACACAGCGAGGGGCAGCACGGTGACACAGCGAGGGCAGCACGGCGACACAGCGAGGGCAGCACGGCGAGGGCAGCACGGTGACACAGCGAGGGCAGCACGGTGACACAGCGAGGGCAGCAAGGTGACACAGCGAGGGCAGCACGGCGACACAGCGAGGGCAGCACGGTGACACAGCGAGGGCAGCAAGGTGACACAGCGAGGGCAGCACGGCGACACAGCGAGGGCAGCACGGTGACACAGCGAGGGCAGCACGGCGACACAGCGAGGGCAGCATGGTGACACAGCGAGGGCAGCACGGTGACACAGCGAGGGCAGCACGGTGACACAGCGAGGGCAGCACGGCGACACAGTGAGGGCAGCACGGTGACACAGCGAGGACAGCACGGTGACACAGCGAGGGCAGCACGGTGACACAGCGAGGGCAGCACAGCGACACAGCGAGGGCAGCACGGCGAGGGCGACACGGCGAGGGCAGCACGGCGACACAGCGAGGGCAGCACGGTGACACAGCGAGGGCAGCACGGTGACACAGCGAGGGCAGCACGGTGACACAGCGAGGGCAGCACGGTGACACAGCGAGGGCAGCACGGCGACACAGCGAGGACAGCACGGTGACACAGCGAGGGCAGCACGGTGACACAGCGAGGGCAGCACGGCGACACAGCGAGGGCAGCACGGCGACACAGCGAGGGCAGCACGGCGACACAGCGAGGGCAGCACGGTGACACAGCGAGGGCAGCACGGTGACACAGCGAGGGCAGCACGGAGACACAGCGAGGGCAGCACGGTGACACAGCGAGGGCAGCACGGCGAGGGCAGCACGGTGACACAGCGAGGGCAGCACGGCGACACAGCGAGTGCAGCACGGCGACACAGCGAGGGCAGCACGGCGACACAGCGAGGGCAGCACGGTGACACAGCGAGGGCAGCACGGCGACACAGCGAGGGCAGCACGGTGACACAGCGAGGGCAGCACGGAGACACAGCGAGGGCAGCACGGCGACACAGCGAGGGCAGCACGGCGACACAGCGAGGGCAGCACGGCGAGGGCAGCACGGCGAGGGCAGCACGGTGACACAGCGAGGGCAGCACGGTGACACAGCGAGGGCAGCACGGCGACACAGCGAGGGCAGCACGGTGACACAGCGAGGGCAGCACGGAGACACAGCGAGGGCAGCACGGCGACACAGCGAGGGCAGCACGGCGAGGGCAGCACGGCGAGGGCAGCACGGTGACACAGCGAGGGCAGCACGGTGACACAGCGAGGGCAGCACGGCGACACAGCGAGGGCAGCACGGTGACACAGCGAGGGCAGCACGGTGACACAGCGAGGGCAGCACGGCGACACAGCGAGGGCAGCACGGCGACACAGCGAGGGCAGCACGGTGACACAGCGAGGGCAGCATGGTGACACAGCGAGGGCAGCACGGTGACACAGCGAGGGCAGCACGGTGACACAGCGAGGGCAGCACGGCGACACAGTGAGGGCAGCACGGTGACACAGCGAGGACAGCACGGTGACACAGCGAGGGCAGCACGGTGACACAGCGAGGGCAGCACGGCGACACAGCGAGGGCAGCACAGCGACACAGCGAGGGCAGCACGGCGAGGGCGACACGGCGAGGGCAGCACGGTGACACAGCGAGGGCAGCACGGCGACACAGCGAGGACAGCACGGTGACACAGCGAGGGCAGCAGGGTGACACAGCGAGGGCAGCACGGTGACACAGCGAGGGCAGCACGGCGACACAGCGAGGGCAGCACGGCGACACAGCGAGGGCAGCACGGCGACACAGCGAGGGCAGCACGGGGACACAGCGAGGGCAGCACGGTGACACAGCGAGGGCTGCACGGTGACACAGCGAGGGCAGCACGGCGACACAGCGAGGGCAGCACGGCGACACAGCGAGGGCAGCACGGCGACACAGCGAGGGCAGCACGGTGACACAGCGAGGGCAGCACGGTGACACAGCGAGGGCAGCACGGCGACACAGCGAGGGCAGCGAGGGCAGCACGGTGACACAGCGAGGGCAGCACGGTGACACAGCGAGGGCAGCACGGTGACACAGCGAGGGCAGCACGGTGACACAGCGAGGGCAGCACGGTGACACAGCGAGGGCAGCACGGCGAGGGCAGCACGGTGACACAGCGAGGGCAGCACGGTGACACAGCGAGGGCAGCACGGTGACACAGCGAGGGCAGCACGGCGACACAGCGAGGGCAGCACGGAGACACAGCGAGGGCAGCAAGGTGACACAGCGAGGGCAGCACGGTGACACAGCGAGGGCAGCACGGTGACACAGCGAGGGCAGCACGGTGACACAGCGAGGGCAGCACGGCGACACAGCGAGGGCAGCACGGCGACACAGCGAGGGCAGCACGGTGACACAGCGAGGGCAGCACGGTGACACAGCGAGGGCAGCACGGCGACACAGCGAGGGCAGCACGGTGACACAGCGAGGGCAGCACGGTGACACAGCGAGGGCAGCACGGCGACACAGCGAGGGCAGCACGGTGACACAGCGAGGGCAGCACGGCGACACAGCGAGGGCAGCATGGTGACACAGCGAGGGCAGCACGGCGAGGGCAGCACGGTGACACAGCGAGGGCAGCACGGTGACACAGCGAGGGCAGCACGGCGACAGAGCGAGGGCAGCACGGTGACACAGCGAGGGCAGCACGGCGACACAGCGAGGGCAACACGGTGACACAGCGAGGGCAGCACGGTGACACAGCGAGGGCAGCACGGTGACACAGCGAGGGCAGCACGGCGACACAGCGAGGGCAGCACGGTGACACAGCGAGGGCAGCACGGTGACACAGCGAGGGCAGCACGGAGACACAGCGAGGGCAGCACGGTGACACAGCGATGGCAGCACGGCGACACAGCGAGGGCAGCACGGTGACACAGCGAGGGCAGCACGGCGACACAGCGAGGGCAGCACGGCGACACAGCGAGGGCAGCACGGTGACACAGCGAGGGCAGCACGGTGACACAGCGAGGGCAGCACGGCGACACAGCGAGGGCAGCACGGCGAGGGCAGCACGGTGACACAGCGAGGGCAGCACGGTGACACAGCGAGGGGAGCACGGTGACACAGCGAGGGCAGCACGGCGACACAGCGAGGGCAGCACGGTGACACAGCGAGGGCAGCACGGCGACACAGCGAGGGCAGCACGGTGACACAGCGAGGGCAGCACGGCGACACAGCGAGGGCAGCACGGCGACACAGCGAGGGCCGCACGGAGACACAGCGAGGGCAGCACGGTGACACAGCGAGGGCAGCACGGCGACACAGCGAGGGCAGCACGGTGACACAGCGAGGGCAGCACGGTGACGCAGCGAGGGCAGCACGGCGACACAGCGAGGGCAGCACGGTGACACAGCGAGGGCAGCACGGTGACACAGCGAGGGCAGCACGGTGACACAGCGAGGGCAGCACGGAGACACAGCGAGGGCCGCACGGAGACACAGCGAGGGCAGCACGGTGACACAGCGAGGGCAGCACGGTGACACAGCGAGGGCAGCACGGCGACACAGCGAGGGCAGCACGGAGACACAGCGAGGGCCGCACGGAGACACAGCGAGGGCAGCACGGTGACACAGCGAGGGCAGCACGGTGACACAGCGAGGGCAGCACGGTGACACACCGAGGGCAGCACGGTGACACAGCGAGGGCAGCACGGTGACACAGCGAGGGCAGCACGGTGACACAGCGAGGGCCGCACGGAGACACAGCGAGGGCAGCACGGCGACACAGCGAGGGCAGCACGGTGACACAGCGAGGACAGCACGGTGACACAGCGAGGGCAGCACGGTGACACAGCGAGGGCAGCACGGTGACACAGCGAGGGCAGCACGGTGACACAGCGAGGGCAGCACGGCGACACAGCGAGGGCAGCACGGTGACACAGCGAGGGCAGCACGGTGACACAGCGAGGACAGCACGGTGACACAGCGAGGGCAGCACGGTGACACAGCGAGGGCAGCACGGCGACACAGCGAGGGCAGCACGGTGACACAGCGAGGGCAGCACGGTGACACAGCGAGGGCAGCACGGTGACACAGCGAGGGCAGCACGGCGACACGGCGAGGGCAGCACGGCGACACAGCGAGGGCAGCATGATGACACAGCGAGGGCAGCACGGCGAGGGCAGCACGGAGACACAGCGAGGGCAGCACGGTGACACAGCGAGGGCCGCACGGAGACACAGCGAGGGCAGCACGGCGACACACCGAGGGCAGCACGGTGACACAGCGAGGGCAGCACGGTGATACAGCGAGGGCAGCACGGCGACACAGCGAGGGCAGCACGGTGACACAGCGAGGGCAGCACGGTGACACAGCGAGGGCAGCACGGTGACACAGCGAGGGCAGCACGGTGACACAGCGAGGGCAGCACGGCGACACAGCGAGGGCAGCATGATGACACAGCGAGGGCAGCACGGCGACACAGCGAGGGCAGCACGACGACACAGCGAGGGCAGCACGGCGACACAGCGAGGGCAGCACGGCGACACAGCGAGGGCAGCACGGCGACACAGCGAGGGCAGCACGGTGACACAGCGAGGGCAGCACGGTGACACAGCGAGGGCAGCACGGTGACACAGCGAGGGCAGCACGGCGACACAGCGAGGGCAGCACGGCGACACAGCGAGGGCAGCACGGTGACACAGCGAGGGCAGCACGGTGACACAGCGAGGGCAGCACGGTGACACAGCGAGGGCAGCACGGCGACACAGCGAGGGCAGCAGGGTGACACAGCGAGGGCAGCACGGCGACACAGCGAGGGCAGCACGGCGACACAGCGAGGGCAGCACGGAGACACAGCGAGGGCAGCACGGCGACACAGCGAGGGCAGCACGGCGACACAGCGAGGGCAGCACGGCGACACAGCGAGGGCAGCACGGTGACACAGCGAGGGCAGCACGGTGACACAGCGAGGGCAGCTCGGCGACACAGCGAGGGCAGCACGGTGACACAGCGAGGGCAGCACGGTGACACAGCGAGGGCAGCACGGTGACACAGCGAGGGCAGCACGGCGGCACAGCGAGGGCAGCACGGCGACACAGCGAGGGCAGCACGGGGACACAGCGAGGGCAGCACGGTGACACAGCGAGGGCAGCACGGTGACACAGCGAGGGCAGCTCGGCGACACAGCGAGGGCAGCACGGCGAGGGCAGCACGGTGACACAGCGAGGGCAGCACGGTGACACAGCGAGGGCAGCACGGAGACACAGCGAGGGCAGCACGGAGACACAGCGAGGGCCGCACGGTGACACAGCGAGGGCAGCACGGTGACACAGCGAGGGCAGCACGGTGACACAGCGAGGGCAGCACGGCGAGGGCAGCACGGTGACACAGCGAGGGCAGCACGGTGACACAGCGAGGGCAGCACGGTGACACAGCGAGGGCAGCACGGAGACACAGCGAGGGCAGCACGGCGAGGGCGACACGGCGAGGGCACCACGGTGACACAGCGAGGGCAGCACGGTGATACAGCGAGGGCAGCACGGTGACACAGCGAGGGCAGCACGGTGACACAGCGAGGGCAGCACGGAGACACAGCGAGGGCAGCACGGTGACACAGCGAGGGCAGCACGGTGACACAGCGAGGGCAGCACGGCGGCACAGCGAGGGCAGCACGGCGACACAGCGAGGGCAGCACGGCGACACAGCGAGGGCAGCACGGTGACACAGCGAGGGCAGCACGGTGACACAGCGAGGGCAGCACGGAGACACAGCGAGGGCAGCACGGCGAGGGCGACACGGCGAGGGCACCACGGTGACACAGCGAGGGCAGCACGGTGATACAGCGAGGGCAGCACGGTGACACAGCGAGGGCAGCACGGTGACACAGCGAGGGCAGCACGGAGACACAGCGAGGGCAGCACGGTGACACAGCGAGGGCAGCACGGTGACACAGCGAGGGCAGCAGGGTGACACAGCGAGGGCAGCACGGCGACACAGCGAGGGCAGCACGGTGACACAGCGAGGGCAGCACGGCGACACAGCGAGGGCAGCACGGTGACACAGCGAGGGCAGCACGGTGACACAGCGAGGGCAGCACGGTGACACAGCGAGGGCAGCACGGTGACACAGCGAGGGCAGCACGGTGACACAGCGAGGGCAGCACGGTGACACAGCGAGGGCAGCACGGTGACACAGCGAGGGCAGCACGGTGACACAGCGAGGGCAGCACGGTGACACAGCGAGGGCAGCACGGTGACACAGCGAGGGCAGCAGGGTGACACAGCGAGGGCAGCACGGCGACACAGCGAGGGCAGCACGGTGACACAGCGAGGGCAGCACGGCGAGGGCAGCACGGTGACACAGCGAGGGCAGCAGGGTGACACAGCGAGGGCAGCACGGCGACACAGCGAGGGCAGCACGGTGACACAGCGAGGGCAGCACGGCGACACAGCGAGGGCAGCACGGCGAGGGCAGCACGGTGACACAGCGAGGGCAGCACGGTGACACAGCGAGGGCAGCAAGGTGACACAGCGAGGGCAGCACGGCGACACAGCGAAGGCAGCACGGTGACACAGCGAGGGCAGCAAGGTGACACAGCGAGGGCAGCACGGCGACACAGCGAGGGCAGCACGGTGACACAGCGAGGGCAGCACGGCGACACAGCGAGGGCAGCATGGTGACACAGCGAGGGCAGCACGGTGACACAGCGAGGGCAGCACGGTGACACAGCGAGGGCAGCACGGCGACACAGTGAGGGCAGCACGGTGACACAGCGAGGACAGCACGGTGACACAGCGAGGGCAGCACGGTGACACAGCGAGGGCAGCACGGTGACACAGCGAGGGCAGCACAGCGACACAGCGAGGGCAGCACGGCGAGGGCGACACGGCGAGGGCAGCACGGTGACACAGCGAGGGCAGCACGGTGACACAGCGAGGGCAGCACGGCGACACAGCGAGGACAGCACGGTGACACAGCGAGGGCAGCACGGTGACACAGCGAGGGCAGCACGGCGACACAGCGAGGGCAGCACGGCGAGGGCAGCACGGTGACACAGCGAGGGCAGCACGGCGACACAGCGAGGGCAGCACGGCGACACAGCGAGGGCAGCACGGTGACACAGCGAGGGCAGCACGGTGACACAGCGAGGGCAGCACGGAGACACAGCGAGGGCAGCACGGTGACACAGCGAGGGCAGCACGGCGAGGGCAGCACGGCGACACAGCGAGGGCAGCACGGCGACACAGCGAGGGCAGCACGGCGACACAGCGAGGGCAGCACGGCGACACAGCGAGGGCAGCACGGTGACACAGCGAGGGCAGCACGGCGACACAGCGAGGGCAGCACGGTGACACAGCGAGGGCAGCACGGCGACACAGCGAGGGCAGCACGGTGACACAGCGAGGGCAGCACGGCGACACAGCGAGGGCAGCACGGTGACACAGCGAGGGCAGCACGGTGACACAGCGAGGGCAGCACGGTGACACAGCGAGGGCAGCACGGCGACACAGCGAGGGCAGCACGGCGACACAGCGAGGGCAGCACGGCGACACAGCGAGGGCAGCACGGCGAGGGCAGCACGGTGACACAGCGAGGGCAGCACGGCGACACAGCGAGGGCAGCACGGCGACACAGCGAGGGCAGCACGGTGACACAGCGAGGGCAGCACGGTGACACAACGAGGGCAGCACGGCGACACAGCGAGGGCAGCACGGCGACACAGCGAGGGCAGCACGGTGACACAGCGAGGGCAGCACGGTGACACAGCGAGGGCAGCACGGCGAGGGCAGCACGGTGACACAGCGAGGGCAGCACGGTGACACAGCGAGGGCAGCACGGCGACACAGCGAGGGCAGCATGATGACACAGCGAGGGCAGCATGATGACACAGCGAGGGCAGCACGGTGACACAGCGAGGGCAGCACGGTGACACAGCGAGGGCAGCACGGCGACACAGCGAGGGCAGCATGATGACACAGCGAGGGCAGCACAGCGACACAGCGAGGGCAGCACGGAGAGGGCAGCACGGTGACACAGCGAGGGCAGCACGGCGACACAGCGAGGGCAGCACGGTGACACAGCGAGGGCAGCACGGTGACACAGCGAGGGCAGCACGGTGACACAGCGAGGGCAGCTCGGCGACACAGCGAGGGCAGCACGGTGACACAGCGAGGGCAGCACGGTGACACAGCGAGGGCAGCACGGTGACACAGCGAGGGCAGCACGGTGGCACAGCGAGGGCAGCACGGCGACACAGCGAGGGCAGCACGGCGACACAGCGAGGGCAGCACGGTGACACAGCGAGGGCAGCACGGAGACACAGCGAGGGCAGCACGGCGAGGGCGACACGGCGAGGGCAGCACGGTGACACAGCGAGGGCAGCACGGTGACACAGCGAGGGCAGCACGGCGACACAGCGAGGGCAGCACGGCGACACAGCGAGGGCAGCACGGTGACACAGCGAGGGCAGCACGGCGACACAGCGAGGGCAGCACGGTGACACAGCGAGGGGCAGCACGGTGACACAGCGAGGGCAGCACGGCGACACAGCGAGGGCAGCACGGCGAGGGCAGCACGGTGACACAGCGAGGGCAGCACGGTGACACAGCGAGGGCAGCAAGGTGACACAGCGAGGGCAGCACGGCGACACAGCGAGGGCAGCACGGTGACACAGCGAGGGCAGCAAGGTGACACAGCGAGGGCAGCACGGCGACACAGCGAGGGCAGCACGGTGACACAGCGAGGGCAGCACGGCGACACAGCGAGGGCAGCATGGTGACACAGCGAGGGCAGCACGGTGACACAGCGAGGGCAGCACGGTGACACAGCGAGGGCAGCACGGCGACACAGTGAGGGCAGCACGGTGACACAGCGAGGACAGCACGGTGACACAGCGAGGGCAGCACGGTGACACAGCGAGGGCAGCACAGCGACACAGCGAGGGCAGCATGGCGAGGGCGACACGGCGAGGGCAGCACGGTGACACAGCGAGGGCAGCACGGTGACACAGCGAGGGCAGCACGGCGACACAGCGAGGGCAGCACGGTGACACAGCGAGGGCAGCACGGCGACACAGCGAGGGCAGCACGGCGACACAGCGAGGGCAGCACGGCGACACAGCGAGGGCAGCACGGTGACACAGCGAGGGCAGCACGGTGACACAGCGAGGGCAGCACGGAGACACAGCGAGGGCAGCACGGTGACACAGCGAGGGCAGCACGGTGACACAGCGAGGGCAGCACGGCGACACAGCGAGTGCAGCACGGCGACACAGCGAGGGCAGCACGGCGACACAGCGAGGGCAGCACGGTGACACAGCGAGGGCAGCACGGCGACACAGCGAGGGCAGCACGGTGACACAGCGAGGGCAGCACGGTGACACAGCGAGGGCAGCACGGCGACACAGCGAGGGCAGCACGGCGACACAGCGAGGGCAGCACGGCGACACAGCGAGGGCAGCACGGCGAGGGCAGCACGGTGACACAGCGAGGGCAGCACGGCGACACAGCGAGGGCAGCACGGCGACACAGCGAGGGCAGCACGGTGACACAGCGAGGGCAGCACGGTGATACAGCGAGGGCAGCACGGCGACACAGCGAGGGCAGCACGGCGACACAGCGAGGGCAGCACGGCGACACAGCGAGGGCAGCACGGTGACACAGCGAGGGCAGCACGGTGACACAGCGAGGGCAGCACGGTGACACAGCGAGGGCAGCACGGTGACACAGCGAGGGCAGCACGGAGACACAGCGAGGGCAGCACGGCGACACAGCGAGGGCAGCACGGCGACACAGCGAGGGCAGCACGGAGACACAGCGAGGGCAGCACGGTGACACAGCGAGGGCAGCACGGTGACACAGCGAGGGCAGCACGGAGACACAGCGAGGGCCGCACGGAGACACAGCGAGGGCAGCACGGTGACACAGCGAGGGCAGCACGGTGACACAGCGAGGGCAGCACGGCGACACAGCGAGGGCAGCACGGAGACACAGCGAGGGCCGCACGGAGACACAGCGAGGGCAGCACGGTGACACAGCGAGGGCAGCACGGTGACACAGCGAGGGCAGCACGGTGACACACCGAGGGCAGCACGGTGACACAGCGAGGGCAGCACGGTGACACAGCGAGGGCAGCACGGTGACACAGCGAGGGCCGCACGGAGACACAGCGAGGGCAGCACGGCGACACAGCGAGGGCAGCACGGTGACACAGCGAGGACAGCACGGTGACACAGCGAGGGCAGCACGGTGACACAGCGAGGGCAGCACGGTGACACAGCGAGGGCAGCACGGTGACACAGCGAGGGCAGCACGGCGACACAGCGAGGGCAGCACGGTGACACAGCGAGGGCAGCACGGTGACACAGCGAGGACAGCACGGTGACACAGCGAGGGCAGCACGGTGACACAGCGAGGGCAGCACGGCGACACAGCGAGGGCAGCACGGTGACACAGCGAGGGCAGCACGGTGACACAGCGAGGGCAGCACGGTGACACAGCGAGGGCAGCACGGCGACACGGCGAGGGCAGCACGGCGACACAGCGAGGGCAGCATGATGACACAGCGAGGGCAGCACGGCGAGGGCAGCACGGAGACACAGCGAGGGCAGCACGGTGACACAGCGAGGGCCGCACGGAGACACAGCGAGGGCAGCACGGCGACACACCGAGGGCAGCACGGTGACACAGCGAGGGCAGCACGGTGATACAGCGAGGGCAGCACGGCGACACAGCGAGGGCAGCACGGTGACACAGCGAGGGCAGCACGGTGACACAGCGAGGGCAGCACGGTGACACAGCGAGGGCAGCACGGTGACACAGCGAGGGCAGCACGGCGACACAGCGAGGGCAGCATGATGACACAGCGAGGGCAGCACGGCGACACAGCGAGGGCAGCACGACGACACAGCGAGGGCAGCACGGCGACACAGCGAGGGCAGCACGGCGACACAGCGAGGGCAGCACGGCGACACAGCGAGGGCAGCACGGTGACACAGCGAGGGCAGCACGGTGACACAGCGAGGGCAGCACGGTGACACAGCGAGGGCAGCACGGCGACACAGCGAGGGCAGCACGGCGACACAGCGAGGGCAGCACGGTGACACAGCGAGGGCAGCACGGTGACACAGCGAGGGCAGCACGGTGACACAGCGAGGGCAGCACGGCGACACAGCGAGGGCAGCAGGGTGACACAGCGAGGGCAGCACGGCGACACAGCGAGGGCAGCACGGCGACACAGCGAGGGCAGCACGGAGACACAGCGAGGGCAGCACGGCGACACAGCGAGGGCAGCACGGCGACACAGCGAGGGCAGCACGGCGACACAGCGAGGGCAGCACGGTGACACAGCGAGGGCAGCACGGTGACACAGCGAGGGCAGCTCGGCGACACAGCGAGGGCAGCACGGTGACACAGCGAGGGCAGCACGGTGACACAGCGAGGGCAGCACGGTGACACAGCGAGGGCAGCACGGCGGCACAGCGAGGGCAGCACGGCGACACAGCGAGGGCAGCACGGGGACACAGCGAGGGCAGCACGGTGACACAGCGAGGGCAGCACGGTGACACAGCGAGGGCAGCTCGGCGACACAGCGAGGGCAGCACGGCGAGGGCAGCACGGTGACACAGCGAGGGCAGCACGGTGACACAGCGAGGGCAGCACGGAGACACAGCGAGGGCAGCACGGAGACACAGCGAGGGCCGCACGGTGACACAGCGAGGGCAGCACGGTGACACAGCGAGGGCAGCACGGTGACACAGCGAGGGCAGCACGGCGAGGGCAGCACGGTGACACAGCGAGGGCAGCACGGTGACACAGCGAGGGCAGCACGGTGACACAGCGAGGGCAGCACGGAGACACAGCGAGGGCAGCACGGCGAGGGCGACACGGCGAGGGCACCACGGTGACACAGCGAGGGCAGCACGGTGATACAGCGAGGGCAGCACGGTGACACAGCGAGGGCAGCACGGTGACACAGCGAGGGCAGCACGGAGACACAGCGAGGGCAGCACGGTGACACAGCGAGGGCAGCACGGTGACACAGCGAGGGCAGCACGGCGGCACAGCGAGGGCAGCACGGCGACACAGCGAGGGCAGCACGGCGACACAGCGAGGGCAGCACGGTGACACAGCGAGGGCAGCACGGTGACACAGCGAGGGCAGCACGGAGACACAGCGAGGGCAGCACGGCGAGGGCGACACGGCGAGGGCACCACGGTGACACAGCGAGGGCAGCACGGTGATACAGCGAGGGCAGCACGGTGACACAGCGAGGGCAGCACGGTGACACAGCGAGGGCAGCACGGAGACACAGCGAGGGCAGCACGGTGACACAGCGAGGGCAGCACGGTGACACAGCGAGGGCAGCAGGGTGACACAGCGAGGGCAGCACGGCGACACAGCGAGGGCAGCACGGTGACACAGCGAGGGCAGCACGGCGACACAGCGAGGGCAGCACGGTGACACAGCGAGGGCAGCACGGTGACACAGCGAGGGCAGCACGGTGACACAGCGAGGGCAGCACGGTGACACAGCGAGGGCAGCACGGTGACACAGCGAGGGCAGCACGGTGACACAGCGAGGGCAGCACGGTGACACAGCGAGGGCAGCACGGTGACACAGCGAGGGCAGCACGGTGACACAGCGAGGGCAGCACGGTGACACAGCGAGGGCAGCAGGGTGACACAGCGAGGGCAGCACGGCGACACAGCGAGGGCAGCACGGTGACACAGCGAGGGCAGCACGGCGAGGGCAGCACGGTGACACAGCGAGGGCAGCAGGGTGACACAGCGAGGGCAGCACGGCGACACAGCGAGGGCAGCACGGTGACACAGCGAGGGCAGCACGGCGACACAGCGAGGGCAGCACGGCGAGGGCAGCACGGTGACACAGCGAGGGCAGCACGGTGACACAGCGAGGGCAGCAAGGTGACACAGCGAGGGCAGCACGGCGACACAGCGAAGGCAGCACGGTGACACAGCGAGGGCAGCAAGGTGACACAGCGAGGGCAGCACGGCGACACAGCGAGGGCAGCACGGTGACACAGCGAGGGCAGCACGGCGACACAGCGAGGGCAGCATGGTGACACAGCGAGGGCAGCACGGTGACACAGCGAGGGCAGCACGGTGACACAGCGAGGGCAGCACGGCGACACAGTGAGG